>NW_006159803.1:8397188-8426378 GCF_000334495.1 Tupaia belangeri chinensis | reverse complement strand
TGTTCTTCTCACTCACATCTGCCACATTCTGGTTTTGAACACTAGAGCTCCATGAAATTGCTGTAATTAAAATCACCAGTACGGGGACCAGCAGTTAGCTGGTAATGGCTATGTCACTGGACTCCCAGGTAGCCGACTGTGGTTCGAGTCCCAGACCTGGTGGCTTAAACTCACGGCGAGCACGTGTGTGTGCATGCCCAAGATCTTAAGAGGAGAATGGAGTAGAAGGGATTGCGGCATGGCCATCCCCCCTAATTTCTCGCTTTTTGTCTCTCTGTCTCTCTTTCTGGCGAGCACATGCGCCCTATAGCAAAAAACCTCTCCAAAAACAATTATTTTATTCAACTTTATTTATTTATTTATTTATTTATTTATTTAATTTTGACTAGAGAGGGACAGGGCAAGAGAGAGAGAGAGTAAGCCACCAGGTCTGGGACTCAAACCACTATCGCCCATGTGGGAATACAACATCCTCAAGCACCACGCCACCTTGCCAGCCCCTTGATCAAATATTTTTACTCATGTTTCTCCTAGGTATTATCATGGGTTTGTCTCTGGGCATGCTTTCCCCATTCCATTAATACAGTTAATTGATTTTTTATTTTTCACACAGTTCATTTGGCTATGAACTCATGAAAGCAAAGATCAAGTATTCTTTTTTTTTTAGAGAGATTTTCCCTACAGGGCACGTGCGCTCGCCAGACAGATAGAGACAAAGAGACAGAAAGTGAGAAATCACCCCCCAGGGGGGATGGTCACGCCGCAATCCCTTCTCCTCCATTCTCCTCTCGGGATCTTGGGCACGCACACACATGCGCCCGGCGTGAGTTTTAAGGCATTGGGTCTGGGACGCAAACCGTGGTCAACTATGTGGGAGTCCAGCGACATAGCCATTATGCTAACTGCTGGTTCCCCCTACTTATTCTTTAACAGGGTTTGCAGGCATAAAAAAGATACTCATTATCTTGAAGTTTCAAAGATTTTCTAGGTTATCCTGAAATGTAGCTGCTTATCTGGCATGACCTAATCGTAGGCTGTGTTGTGTACACATGTTCCATATTTGGCAGAGCAGGGAACAGACAGCGTGGCTGCCGTCTTCCCGTGTTCACAGTGTTTGCGTCTCTGGGTCATGTCAGCTTGACCCAGCTGCCGTGAGGTTCTCCCTCTGGTATTTTCGCCAGCCATTGGTGATTATTGCCCAGGTTCTTTATTTCATTAGAGATTGGAAAATGATAATGTCCATCTGCCATATGAATGCTAAGTGGAATAATTGGATACTTTATTAATTTGGATTTTTTTTATTATGATAAACAAAATTTTTGAATATTGTCTATTTTTAATCACCAAGTTCGGTCATGTTAAGTGTGTTCATGCTGTTGTGGAGCAGAACTTTGTTGTCTTGCCGATCTGAAACTTCATACTCATTCAGCCGCCCTTTTTCCCTTGGTGACCCCCATTCTGTGTTCTGTTTCTATGACTTTGACTACCTTAGATGCCTCACATAAATAGAATTATGCATCGTTGTCTTTTTGGTTTATTTCATTTAGCATAATGTCTTCAAGTCTCAGCCATGCTGTAGCACATGACTGAATTTCCTTTTTCAGATTTTTTTCACTGTGGTAAAATACACAAAACAAAGTTGACCATCTTGACCATGTGTAAGTGTATAGTTCAGTAGTAGTAAATATATTTATATTGTCACACTGCCATCACCACTGTACACCTCCAGAATTTTTCATCTTGCAAAACCAAAACTCTGCACACGTAAAACAGTAGCCTCTCATCCTTCCTGCACCTCCTAGAAACCACCATGTTACTTTTTGTCTCTGAATTTCAAGGAACCTTGTGTGAGTAGAACTAACACAGTTCCAGGGGCCAGCAGGTGGCATGGTGGTTAAAAGCGCTGGACATCCACATGGCTTACCATGGTTCAAGTCCTAGACCTGGTGACTGGCTTTCTTGCGCGCTCTCTCTCTCTCTCTGGCAAATTAAAAGATAACAATGATAAATAAATGATATAATTCTTTAAAAAAGAAATACACTGTCCTGGATGGATTTTTGATTCATTTCACTTGAGTGGTTTATCTCTGTACTGTTGGCTAATCAGGGTTGCAGTGTGACTGCAGGGTGTCCTTTGCACTCTGGGTTAGTCATACAATTATCACTAGATGGATGAGTCATCGTAGTGAGAGAGAGGGAGCACATCTGGTTTCGAGATTGTCTTTACCTTTTTCTTGTACTACAAAGACAAGGGCAGGCTTTCCTGTCTGTAGACTAATTCCAGCTCTCCTTCTCTTGCAGAAGTGATAGACCTCACTCATGATAACAAAGATGATCTTCAGGCTGCCATTGCTCTGAGTCTGCTGGAATCCCCCAAAATTCAAGCTGATGGAAGAGATCTTAGCAGGTTGTTGGTTTAGTTTTTACTCTTCACTCCTCTTACTCATGTGCAGGCCAAGGACAGTAGCTCAGAGTGCCACTCAGGAAGAGTTCTGCCAGGCTCCTTTAATGGCACCTGAATGCGGTTTCTTTCAGGAGACACTGAGTTTATATGAGCTTACTTACTCTTTGGCTCACTTTTTATTTTTGAGTTTTACAGTTTTTTCTCTATTCATGACAGAGCACAGGTATGAGCATGTGAGACGGGGAGGGAGAGGGAGAGATGGCACCCTACCCAGAGTCTGGCTATGCCGCGATCCCCTTCCTCCAGTCCTCAGTTCGTCGGGTGCTGGGCACTCAGGCCGGTGTCGGGATGTCTCAGCTAACTGCAGGTGTTCCAACTGCGGTTGTCTTGTGGAATCTGGTTCTCTCTCTTTCTTTTTTCTTTTTAAGAATTATTTTATTAATTTAATTAATTAATTTATTTATTTTTATTTGAACAGAGAGGGACAGAGTGAGAGAGAGAGATAGGGAAAGTGAGAAAGCAAGTCGCCAGGTCTCGGACTTGAACTGTGGTCGGCCATGTGGGAGTTCAGCACCCTTAACTACCCTCCAATTGCCGGCCCCAGGAATCTAGTTCTCTTGAGCAATGCTTTTCTGGCATGTCAGAGCCAGCTCTGGTTCACTTTTTTTTTCTTTCTTTATTTTATTTATTTATTTATTTTGGAGAGGTTTTCGCTATAGGGCGCGTGCGCTCGCCAGACAGACAGAGACGTAGAGACAGAAAGCGAGAAATCACCCCCCAGGGGGGATGGTCACGCCGCAATCCCTTCTCCTCCTTTCTCCTCTCGGGATCTTGGGCACGCACGCACACGTGCCCGGCGTGAGATTTAAGCCACCGGGTCCGAGACGCGAACCACGGTCGACTACGTGGGAGTCCAGCGACATAGCCATTATGCTAACTGCTGGTTCTGGTTCACTTTTTAAAAACCCAGATATGGAGCTGGCAGGTGGCGTGGTGGTTAAGGGTGCTGGACTCCCACATGGCCAACCACAGTTTGAGTCCTGGACCTGACAGCTTACTTTCTCATCCTGCACCCCTCTGTCCCTCTCTGGCCAAATTAAATAAATAAAGTTAAATAAAATAATTCTTTTTTTTTTTTTAATAAAATAATTCTTAAAAAAGAAAAAAGATGTGAGAAGGGTTTTATTGCAGTGTTTTTGAGTAGAAGCCATCAAGGTTTTAGAGTTTACAGTTATTAGGGGGAAAAACAACCTAGTCCAGGTATCAGATAATACACAATCAGGCTAGCTCTGTGATACGGAGAAGCCTTATCAAGTCAGCCCTGTAGCTTAGTGGTTAAGGGGGCCAAATCCCACACGGCCACCCATGATTCAAATCCCAGCCCTGGTGGCTTGAAACCCACACCAAGTGGAGGCTGTGGTTCGAATCCCTAGCCCAGTCACCTGACACATACCAGGTACCTGCACAAGTGCCCAGGATCCCATGGGCTGGAGGACTAGGGGAGGGGGATCATAGTGTGGCCAGACACCATTGTAGGTACTCATGTCCCCCCACCCTTTCTCTCTCTCAGTCATTCTCATGTACTTTTATCATGAATAAAGAACAAAAAGTTAAAACTGTGTATATAGTCATGTATTGCCTAGTGATGGAGGGACATTCTGAAACCTACAGCTTTTCATATAAGAGCCGTCCGTAGCATTGTGTCTCAACTCAGTTCCATAATGGACCCTACTAGTAGTAACCACTTTTATGGGAAGATTAAAATTTCTTTGTTTAATCGTTGCTGGTCACTACATTGTAATCTTTCAGTTATTATTAATACATAGTTTTTCTGGCATGTTTGAGTTATCTGTGAGAGGTCACCAACATCCTCCATATAAAAAGTGTTTTCTAACTACGTTCTTTTATTGCTATGTCCTTTGTTGGTACAATACAGGATGCAGGAGGCAACCGCTGCAGAAACTAAACGCTCCAAGAGGAAGCGCTGTGAGGTCTGGGGAGAAAGCCCCAACCCCAACGACTGGAGGAGAGTCGATGGCTGGCCAGTTGGGCTGAAAAATGTCGGCAATACATGTTGGTTCAGCGCTGTCATTCAGGTATGGTATTTTTAAGAGACAGTTGCGTATTTTGTAAATTAATTTGCTAAACTGAAATGTGAGGAATGACAACTTTAAAGAATTTAAAACCAGGGAGTTTTTTTCCCATGACTTTTTTGTGTTTTGGCTGCTTTCTTGTGTTCTGGATGAGAAGCTCTGGCGTCGGAATTGGGCCGCACTGCAAACACAGCCTCCTGTGGTTGGGATCCATTGTCTAGGTGTCTCAGGTCAGCATTTACGGAACACTCTAGGGCAGCAGAGCAAGAGTGGCTGGGGCGGGGGGCAGCAGGTGGTGTAGTGGTTAAGGTGCTGTACTCCCACGTGGCTGACCATGGTTTGATTCTTGGACCCAGAGACTTGAAACTCAAGCCAGGTATATGCACGTGCGTGCCCGAGATCCTGAGAGGAGAATGGAGGAGAAAGGATTGCAGCATGGCCATCCCCCCAGGAGGTGATTTTTCACTTTCTCTCTCTCTGTCTCTCCAAAGAGCACATGTGCCCTATAGCAAAAAATCTTTTTTTTTTTTTTTGGAGAGATTTTTACTATAGGGTGCATGCACTCGCCAGAAAGACAGAGACAGAGAGACAGAAAGTGAGAAATTACCCCCAGGGGGATGGCCCCGCCGCAATCCCTTCTCTTCCATGCGCCTGTCAATGTAAGCCACCGAGTCCGGGACTCAAACCACGGTCAGCTATGTGGGAGTCTAGTGACATAGCCATTACACCAACTGCTGGTCCCCAAAACATCTCTCTTAAAAAAAAAACAAAACAGTGACTAATGGGAGGTCAGTGGTGGCAGCCTGGAGTAGAGAAATGGTCAAAGTCACTGAAAGAAGTGAAACCGTTCTTGAGGTCTTGAGATCAGATGCAGGTTCTGGTGAGTGAGCAGATACCGGGTATGTGCAGGAGAGAGGCGAACAAGACACCACAGTTCCAACCCAAGCAACCACGATTAAGTGGATGACAGTGCCATTCCACACCATCGGGTGTGTGTTAAGTAAGAGTGGGTTGTAGTTTGAGCTGTGCTGAATTTGAGGTGCCTGTGAGACACCCACAGGGAGTTACCATGTAGCCAGTTAGCTATAGGAATCTGTGGTTCAGGGCCAGGTTGACAGTTACACATATTTTAAATAGGAAAGAACATAACTAAAGTGAAGAATATTTCTTTACTGCAGTTATTTTGAAAGAAAGACTTTGAATCCATTTCTTTCTTTATTTCAGTCTCTCTTCCAGTTGCCTGAATTTCGAAGACTTGTTCTCAGCTACAGTTTGCCACAGAACATACTTGACAATTGTCGCAGTCACACGGTGAGTTGGCGTGGAAGACTTTCTCCGCGGTGGTTTAGTCCCTTTTATCCCAGAGGCCTCGACATTTTTTACTACCGCTGATAACCGTGGTACTCTTAGGCTTGGGCTAATATTTGTTTTTCTTTTGAAATGGCACGTTTCCCGCCTTTGTGACAATAAATGAGAGTTTACAAAATTGTAAATGTGAGTAGGAATCAAATTAGAAGAATGTTCCAAGAAAGGGTGGCGAGTCACCTTGCCAGCCTCAACTCTCCTGGCGCTCTGGGAGGGAACCTCAGGCACCCACCCGTGCTGTCTGTGGTGTCCTCCTCGCTTCTGTAGCTGCCCAAGCCAGTGAGACAGTCAACGACCTGATGCCAGGGGCCGCACCCTAGAAGAAGTTTTGGTCTGTTCTTTCCAGAGGATGTAGCCTGCTCCCAGTGATCAAACACCTCCTAACACTCCATCTTGGCGAGATGCATTTTCCTAGCAGGAGAGAGGGCAGCAGCTTCACAAAACAGACATTTGTAATTTTCCAACAGTGTTATTTCTTTGGCGTCTACATTGTTATTCTTTTTTTTTTTTTTGGAGAGATTTTCGCTATAGGGCGTGTGCGCTCGCCAGACAGAGAGAGACAGACAGACAGAAAGCGAGAAATCACCCCCCAGGGGGGATGGTCATGCCACAATCCCTTCTCCTCCATTCTCCTCTCGGGATCCTGGGCACACACGCACACGCGCCCGGCGTGAGTTTTAAGCCACCGGGTCCGGGACACGAACCGCGGTCGACTACGTGGGAGTCCAGCGACATAGCCATTACGCTAACTGCTGGTTCCCTACATTGTTATTCTTTAGTTTAGCAAAATCCCCTCCAAGTCCTTGTCTAAGTCCTTAGGACATAATTTGAGATCTGGGTCTGATCTAGATGTTGGTAAATGTGGGAGTGGTTATTGACAGTTTTTCTCTTTACATTTTCATTTTTCAAATAAGCTGTTGTAAGGTTCACATTGCTGTGTTTTCTACAGGAAAAGAGAAATATCGTGTTTATGCAAGAGCTTCAGTATTTGTTTGCTCTGATGATGGGATCAAATAGAAAATTTGTAGACCCTTCAGCAGCCCTGGACCTGTTGAAGGGGGCATTCCGGTCATCCGAGGAACAGCAGGTAGAGAAGCCTCACTCTTCTCCTGTTTTCGAGGCTGCCCCATGCCCTTGATTTCTTGGTAGCAGCTGGTTCCAGTGTTCCTTCTTGATGATATGCAGCCCTAATGTGGAAATGCTCTCCTAGTAGTTGGAGCTGAATTCATTGGTGGGATGAGGGCGAGTTTCCATCTGCCTAAGCCCAGTGTTGGTTCTAACTCCTATGCTGTCTGTGCCTCTCTTGCAGCAAGACGTCAGTGAATTCACACACAAGCTCCTGGATTGGCTAGAGGACGCATTCCAGCTGGCTGTTAATGTTAAGTGAGTATCCAGAGTTTGTTCACAGTGGGCCACTGAGAGTTAAGATATGGGGGAAAGTTAACTCTTCTTAAGTAGAAATGCGCTGGTTTTTATCAAACCTGCCATGAGGTACTCCTCATGTGTAGCCCCACTGCCAGTGATTTTTCTTCTCGGAAGCTATAGGTGATCATTTTAACCTGTAACTTCTTTAAAAAAGAGCCATAACTGTTAACCTTGTGCAAGTCATACATAGCTCATGCAGTAAAATGTATTTTTAAAAAGGTCAGATCAGGAACCAGCAGATGGCATAATGGTTACATCACTGGACTCCCACGTAGTCAGCGTGGAGTTTGAGTCCTGGACCCAGTGGTTTAAAACTCATGCTGGGCATGTGTGCGTGCATGCTCAAAATCCTGAGAGGAGAATGGAGGAGAAGGGAACGTGGCCAGCCCCACAGGGGTGCTCTCTCACTTTCTGTCTCTCTGGTGAGTGCGTGTGCCCTGTAGTAAAATCTGTCAAAAAAAAAAAAAAATAAAAAGCTCAATCCTAGACGAGAACCTGGTGATGTAATATGGATACGTTGAATTTAGTCTAAGGCCAAGCTGGGTAGTCTATGCTGGTTGGTGCTGCTGTGTGGGAGGCCGAGGCCACATGGCAGGTCTGGATACAATTCCTGACTCACCCTAAAAAGCTAGGTGTGGGGCCAGTTCTGTATCCTGGTAGTAGAGGCAGCTCTATCCCAGCTGGCTTACCCTGCTGTTTGAGACAGAGCACGCAAGCATGAATGCCCCCAATCCTGAGAGGATGGAGAAATGGAGGAGAAGGGATTGGGACAAGTCATTCCCCATGGAGGGTGCTTTCTCCCTCTTCCTCTCTGTGTCTCTCTGTCTCTCTGGTGAGCGCATGTTCCTCCAAGGTGTGGGGGCTAGGTATGGTGGCACATGCCTCCAGTTCTAGCTACGTAGGGGCCAAAGCAGGACGACTGCAACATAGTGAGTCCCTGCCTTAGAATTTCATCTAAAACTACTTTTGAGGTCTGCGGAGAAAATGTTGGTCATTTCAGTCACTGGAAGAAGTGAAATTTCGGGCAGAGAACATGAGGGTACTTGAAAAAGTTTATGGAACAATGGAACTTTTAGTACTCACTTTCTATAAACTTTTTGAAGGTCCCTCACACAGTTGCTGAGAACTTTGTTTCTAACTAGTTTTAATTATGGATAGATGAATTATATATAACAGAATGACTTTGCAAAAGGCAGTCCACATAGTAACAATTTAAGATGGGTTTGGAGAAGAAAACTTTTAGTTCCATTTCTATTGCACTAAGGAGTAAACGTTTTTGTATTTTTATTTGCAAACTGCATAAGAAAGTCATTCTCATTTGTCTACTGTTTCTTTTTTAAAGAATTGTTTCTTTAATTTTATTTATTATGATTTTCAATTTACTATAGGGCACATGCACTCACCAGAGAGAGAGAGAAAAGTGAGAAAGCAAACCGCCAGGTGTGGGACTCGAACCGCAGTCAGTCATGTAGGAGCCTAGTGCTTCAACCAACACACCATACGCTGCCCCTCGTGTACCATTTCTGTATCTTATACATTGTATATGCATATCACTGAATATAGATGAATATAGTGAATGCATACAAATAAATGCTTGTATTTAGCAGTCTAAGTGACTCTCCTATTAAGACTTTAAGCAGTAAATGTTTGAACAGAAATAATGCTTTACTTATTACAGATTACGCATGGCATTTGGGGGGGGGTGGTCAGTGAAAATACACTATTTTTGCTTTTGAATCATAGTTGGGTTTGGGGTAGTGTGTGTCTGATTCAGATCTGACAAAGTTGTCTCCCTTTTTTAAAAGCGGTAGTTCCAGGAACAAATCTGAAAATCCAATGGTGCAGCTATTCTACGGTACTTTCCTGACTGAAGGGGTTCGTGAAGGTAAATTCTCTAACCTGAATGTTAGTTATTTCTAGACTTCCAACCTTATCTTTTTTTTTAAAAAAAAGGATTATTTTATTTACCTTGATTTACTTACTTACTTACTTAATTAAAATTGACCAGAGAAGACGAGAGAGAGAGAGAAAACAAGTTGCCAGGTCAGGGACTTGAACCCTGGTTGGCTATGTGGGAGTCCAGCGCCCTTAACCACCATCCCACCTGCCGGCCCCTTGACCATGTCTCTCTTACTGTACCCTTTGGGGGTGGCATAATAAATATACTTGAGAATCGGACAGACCCAGTGCTGAATATTGGTTCTGCCTGGAAGTGTCTGTGTCACTGTGGACAGCTCAAATCTAGCATTCATGTCAGACACGCAGTGTGGTAATGCAGTTTTCTCTGCATTGCTTTTTCCGATATGCTATCTAATCTCAAAAGGTTTTATTGAGTTGAACTGCCACAAATGTTTATCTGTGGTAGAGGCTTGTCTAAGCTGTGTGTTGGATACATAATTTTTTTTTCCAACTAGAGAATTTCAGGCTACACGCAAATAGCAGTATCAAAATTCCCATGAACCCAACAACCATTAGCCCATTGGCCGTCATTCCTCATCTAACTCTCATCTATTTTTACCTCCCAAATATTCCTTTCAAAGCATAATCCAGTATCACTACCACTGCCAAACAGCGTTTAGTTTTGATTTTTTTTTTTTCTTCTGTTTTTGCTTTTGGGTTTTTGTCATATGATGTGTGTGCTCACCAGAGAGAAAGAGAGGCAGAGAAAGAGACAGAAAGAGAAATCTCCCTCTAGGGAGAATGGTCACACTGTGACCCTTTTTCCTCCATTCTCCTCTCAGGATTTTAGGCATGTTCACACACACACTCTGTAATTTTCAAGCCACGGGTCTGAGATTTGAACTGCAGTCGGCCATGTGGGCATCTAGCTCTTTAACCACCATGCCACTTGTTGGTCCCCCAAATAGCATTTTTTTTTTTTTAAAGAATTATTTATTTATTTAATTCCATTTGTTATTCTTTTTTAATTTGACTGGGCAGAGACAGAAAGGGAAAGCGAAGAAGCAAGCCACCAGGTCTGGGACTTGAACCACAGTCGGCCATGTGGGAATCCATTGCCCCTAACTACCACACCACCTGCTGGCCCACATTTTAATTAATTAATTAATTAATTAATTAAAAAAGAATATTTTATTTTATGTTATGTATTATTACTATTATTATTTAATTTAACCAGAGAGACAGAGAGAGAGAAAGCAAGCCACCTAATCTGGTACCTGAACCGTGGTCAGCCATGTGGAAGTCTAGCATCCCAACCACTACACCACCTGTCAGCGCCCCCCAAACAGCATTTTAAAATATTGACTATTTAATCAGTTTTCAGATTTCTAATTTGTTTACATAATTTTTAAAAATAAAGTTTATTTTTGTAGTTTGTTTTAAACAGGGTCCCAATGTTACTCACTCACAGTTGGTATGTCTTCTAAGTCTCTCTTTGTATCTACACGTTCCCCCCTTCATCTTTTCTTCTTTGAAATGTACTTTTTTGGAGAACCTGGCTGGTTTCCGAGTATCTACCCCAGTCTGAAATTTTGCTGTGTGCATTCCCATGATACATATTTAACATACTCCTCTGCTCCTCTTGTAAATTGCTGGTTGGAGCTAGAGGTTTGTCAGATTCAGGTAAGACTGAACCTGTGGCCAGACTGATTTACAGGGGGCAGGAAAATGTTTAATTAGGAGGTACTTAATGTCTGATCATCTTTCTTTGGGCGTGATTAGCAGTGGTTAATGGTCAATGCTTGGCCCACTGGCTCACTAGAGGTCACCCAATAGGCTCCAGGGTAGTTCTAACCAGTGTTCAGGAAGCTGCTGCATTTTAAAAGATACTGTCCTTGTGGAGCCAGAAAATGGGCTTTAAATAATTACAGCGATGACTTTCAACATCAGTCTCTCTGTTTGCCTAGGAAAGCCCTTTTGTAACAATGAGACCTTCGGCCAGTATCCCCTTCAGGTAAACGGTTATCGCAACTTAGACGAGTGTCTGGAAGGGGCCATGGTGGAGGGCGACGTTGGGCTTCTTCCTTCTGATCACTCAGTGAAGTACGGACAAGAGGTGAGGCGCATGTTTCTGTCTGCTGTCCTCATGACAAGGCCAGTTAAGTAGCATGAGCTTTCAGGCACAAGTTTCCCATCACAAACCAAGTCATTGTACACTTGCCAGGTTTTGAATTTGTGTGAAGTCTCTCATCAGTTGACATGAGTTGAGTCAGCGAGTCTTAGCGCTTTGATAAAGAAAGTCTGTACTAAAACTATGCATTTGAGCTAATCATAATAAAGGTTGTATGCTGCTTCTGATGTTTTAAGTATGATCAAGTCTCTCTCTTTCTGTTGAAGCCTACCTGTACCTGAGTAGGGAGAACCCACTGCCTCCATATTTTCGGAGGGTAAAAGTACAGTGATTAACTCCTATGGTATGCCATTTAGAATATTTTCCCTATTACAGTGTTTATTGTTCTCAATTGTACATTCTGCCTTTGCTTTAACACTTTTTAATTTAGTTTTCTTTCCTTTATTTATTTATTTACTTGTTTATTTTCGTGGGTTGGAACGAAATGGGGGGAGTTAGAGGGTGAGCAAGGGTACTTCATATTCTCAGCATTCCAGTTGGGTTAAGCGTTAGTGAGTAGCATTTGTAGCCTAGTTGTCAGCACTACACAGTTTTGGTCATTAACCTCCAATTGTACATTTGAGTCAAAACAAGTCTAGCATCATAATTGCTGTGGGAAAAAGAAGTCTTGACTCAAAACGGGGAGGCTATCTTGAGCCTCTTGCAAGTGCATGATCTTGAGGCCCTCGGGGACTCAGAGAGAGCTGCTGCCTCCCTCATTTTTTGAGGGAAGAACTCGTTCCCAGTGGGAAGCATCTGGTCTGGACTGTCTGTGCAAGTAGGGAGGGGATGTTCAATGGCCATTTAGACCTCTGCAGTCCTGTAGTCAAGGATGGGAACTATAATAACAGGTGGAAAGCAAACAGAAAGTCACCTTGCTTTAGCCCCAAGGTAGTTGAGCAGACCATCTGCATTCACCTTATCGTGCCAATGAGTACCTGAAGGGAACACTGTTTGCACCTTTGGTAAAGGGAGCATTTAGAGGTTCGCCAGAACCTCGGACATGCAGATGAATCGAAAGCAGTGCCTTCCCTGGTTAAGCTTTTCTTCGTCTGTGGTCAGTAACTGGAAATTAAAATTTTTTTTTTTTTTTTAAATTTGGAGGTCAGTGCTTTTCTTTCTTGAAATTAAGGTAACTTTGTAGGTTGACTTGACTGGCTTTCTTATGAAATATCTGCAATTTCTAGAATTCAGATATTTTTCTCAGAAGGTTGAGAAATCATAAAATTAGGCTATTTCAGACTTCCTGTTTAGACATAAAGGGGATTTCAATTATGGTTAGTAGACTAAATAGTACCTAATGTGTGTACACATACTAGTGTTTGTACCTGAGGCCTGGACACATTTGTCTCCTCAGTCATGGGCTGTTCAGATGGTCGTTTCTCATTCTTCAGCTGTTCTAGCTGTTTTCTTCAGGTTTTGAACCACTTGAGTACTGAGGACTCTGTGAAGGAGTTGTGTAGATGCTCACTGCAGTTTACCTACCCAAGGGGGGTGGTTCTGAGGATGATGACTGAGGAAAAAAAACACTGTTGACTGGCTAGTAAGTTTGTACTCTTCAGGAATATTTAAACATATTCTCTAAGAGGGTAGGATTGTTCATTTCCTTTAGGATTAGGGATGGGAAAAAAATGCTCTAGTGTGAGTTGGATTTGAATATAAATTCTATACACGAAGAATAAAGTTTGATGGATATTTTAAATCTGGCTAGTGTTATTTTTTAGAGCTAATTTTTCTTTCTCCCACATTTCTGCTCCTGACATAGCGTTGGTTTACAAAGCTACCTCCAGTGTTGACCTTTGAGCTCTCAAGATTTGAGTTCAATCAGTCCCTTGGGCAGCCAGAGAAAATTCACAATAAGCTGGAATTCCCTCAGATTATTTATATGGACAGGTGAGCGTCTGGTTGGTTGTCTTCCTGGTGTATTGCAGCAGTGAAAATGAGCATGTACTAGGGACAGTGCTCAGAGATCACCTTGATCTTTTCTCCTCCACTTTCCCCTCCCTTCAGGATTTTGGGCATGCATGCACGTGTGCCTGGCATGTTTTTCCAAGCCACTGGGTCTGAGTCTTGAACTGTGTGGTCAGACATGTGGAATCTAGTCACCTTAACCACTAGGCCATGGTGGTTTTTTTTTGTTTTTGTTTTTTTTTTTATGCTAAAGTGTGCATGTGTAGGAGACATAAAAAGAGAGTGAAAGGTGATGGCGTTTGGGGAACAATAGGGTGTAAGAGGGAGAAAGTGCCCCCTCACAGGACCTGGTCACACAGCAATTCTCTTTTCTCCAGTCCTCCGTCCCGATAGGATCCCAAACACGTGTGCACACCTAGGGTGAAGCTAACAGGGCTGGGACTTGAACTCTGTTCAGCCATGTGGAATCTGGCTTCCTCTGTGTAGGGCTTACCTGTTGCACCACAGGGCCTGCCCTCTGCATGCCTTTTATTTCGTTTACTTACCTATTGCATGGCCGTGCCTTCAGGAACACACTGTGTAGAAGTGGTCGGAGTGGGCCATCTTGCCTCTTTCCTGGTCTTAAGGGGACTTTCACTATGAAGTATGGTGTCGGGTGAGCAGTTTTCATAGGTGTCCTTTATCTGATAAAGGAAGTTTCCTTGTACCCATAGTTTGCTGAGACTTTGTGTCATTAATGTTTCTAAATATAATTTGTGTTTGTGGGATTGTCATTTGCATAGGTATATGTACAGGAGCAAGGAGCTCATTCGAAATAAGAGAGAGTGCATTCGAAAGTTGAAGGAGGAGATAAAAGTTCTGCAGGAAAAACTGGAAAGGTGAGTTGTAGACACCTTTGTGCTTAGAAATGTAAAGAGTGGAATATTAATAGAAGAGTAGAATATTAAAATCAGATAATTTGTTTATAATTAAAATTGATTCAGAGTTTAAGTTTTGTTTTTTTTTTTTAAGAATTATTTATTTTAATTTTACCAGAGAGGGACAGTGAGAGAGAAGAGAAAGTGAGAAAGCAAGCTACCAAGTCTGGGACTTGACCCACGGTCAGCCATGTGGGAGTCTTAACACCTTAATTACCACACCACCTGCTAGCCTCTCCATTTCTCTTTTAAATTAGTGATGCCGAAGTGCTATTGCCATCTACTCTCTAACATATGACTTTGGACTTTATTTCCCACTAGTATTTTCATTTATAATGTCCTTTTTGATACAGAAGGTGATTATTTTTCTTTGGCTTTCCATACTAGTCCCTTTCTTTGACTTTACTGAGAGAAGAAAAATGTCAAGTGACTATTTCTTTGTAAAAGGTATCCAAGAGGGAACTGCCATCTTTAAGTAATTCACCAACATGATGAACACAAAGGGGAAGAGGAGAGGCACCTGAGAACTGTTCTCTAGGCCTTTCAGAAAACACGAAGTTGTTCCTTTGGCAACATCTATGGGAATCCACAAGAAAGGTGATATTGTACACATCAAGGGAATGGGTACTGTTCAAAAAGGAATGCCCCGGAAATGTTACCATGGCATAACTGGAAGAGTCTACAGTGTTACCCAGCATGCTGATGGCATTGTTGTGAACAAAGAAGTTAAGGGCAAGATTCTTGCCTAGAGAATTAATGCTTGTATTGAGCATATTAAACATTCTAAGAGCAGAGGTAGCTTCCTAAAACATGTGAAGGAAAATGACCAGAAAAAGAAGGAAGCCAAAGAGAAAGGTACCCAGGTTCAACTGAAGCGCTAGTCTGTTCCACTCAGAGAAGCACACATGCATGATGGGTGTTAAAAATTAATCTGCGTTCGGGACCAGCAGTTAGCGTAATGGCTGTGTCGCTGGACTCCCACGTATTTGACCACGGTTCGAGTCCTGGACCCGGTGGCTTAAACTCATGCCAGGCGCGTGTGCGTGCGTGCCCAAGATCCTGAGAGGAGAATGGAGGAGAAGGGATTACGGTGTGGCCATCCCCCCTGGGGGGTGATTTCCTGCTTTCTATCTCTCTGTCTCTGTCTGGCGAGCGCATGCGCCCTATTGCAAAAACCTCTCCAAAAAAAAAAAATTAATCTGCGGTCTATAAAAACGTTTTTCTTAATTGAGTAGAATCGTGTTCCCTTCCTAAAGCAAATTTTAATTGGGCTTTAATTCATTTGGTAATATCTTTATTTACATTTAGTATTTTTTTTAAATAATTATTTTGTTGAGCTTATTTTATTTATTAATTCATTTATTTTAATTTGACCAGAGAGGGACAGAGTGAGAGAGAGAGGAGAAGGGAGGGAGGGAGGGAGAGAGAGAGAAGGAAAGTGAGAGAGTAAGCCGTTAGGTCCAGGCCTCAAACCGCGGTCAGCCATGTGGGAGTCCAGGGCCCTTTACCATTACATCACCTGCTGGCTCCTCAAATTTAGTATTTTTTAGCTGAAAGCTGTTCAGTGGCTTATTATGCAACAAATTAAATTCAGTTGGTTAGGGAAAAAAATGGCATCCAAGAATTATGGGGCCATTTATACCAACCAGTTCAGGGCATTACTGTACCATTTAAACTCTGTGTACTTTAGTGAACCCTAGAATTCCTTAATCTGAATCTCTACTCAGTCTAATGTAATGTGCTAGCAGAATGTTAGATCTTACCAAAGTATTTGTTTGTTGTTTTGGTCACATACTTGAAGATGCTTATTTTCACTCATCCTAAAAAGATTGTCTGGCCCATACTATTGAATGAGCATAAATAATACAATACTTAAAACCCTGGGGACCAGCAGATGGCATAATGGTTATGTCGCTGGACTCCCACGTAGTCAACTGCGGTTCAAGTCCTGCACCTGGGGGCTTAAAACTCATGCTAAGCACTTGTGCATGTGTGCTCAATATCCCAAGGGGAAGATGAATGAGAAGGGATTGTGGCCTGGCCATCCCCCCTGGGGGGTGGTGAGTTCTCACTTTCTGTCTCTCTGGGTAGCGCATGTGCCCTATAGCAAAAATCTATTAAAAAGGAAAAAAAAAAAAAACTCTGAAGGAGAAAGCTGCTAATGCTTTTCTTAAACCCTCTTTATTTGTTAAAGAATTATTTTATTTAACTTTATTTATCTTATCTATTTATATATTTATTTTAATTTGACCAAAGAGGGACAGAGAGAGAGAGGGAGAGAGAGGCAAAGCAAGAAAGCAAGCCACCAGGTCCAGGACTCAAAATGCAGTTGGCCATGTGGGAGTCCAGCACCCTTAACCACCACGCTACTTGCTGGCCACTTAAACCCTCTTATTTATACTTTCCATTTCTAGCTTTTTTTTTTTCTCTATAGTAAAGTAGTTGGTGTAAAGAGCAGCAAAGAAAAACCCTTTGAGCAATAGTTCATTGGAGTTATTTTCAGAGTTGGGTACCAGTAGTAAATATATTTTCCTTTAAGAAAGAGTTAGTTTTTATGACTAGAACCTAAATATGACATGACATCCAGAGAAAGCGTAATTAGCATGACTTTAATTTCGAGCCCATTTGAGTGTTTTCAGCGGAATATAAAACTTTAGCTTGTTAGCAGTTTTTACTTTTATATTTAGAGAATTTTGACTGGTAGATTTTTTGGAGTAGCCTATTAAATATTGTGTAGTCTTCAGGAACATGGACCTTTCCAGGACCTTCCATACAGTAAACAGATCTGTTGTCAGCCTGTCTTAAATGTGAACCAGACTCTGGTGAAGTACCGCTGTCTTTGCCTCTAGGTATGTGAAGTATGGTTCAGGCCCAGCACGGTTCCCGCTCCCAGACATGTTGAAGTACGTCATTGAGTTTGCTAGCACCAAACCTGCCACAGAAAGCTGTCCTCAAAGCAGCCCATGCAGGACCTTACCACTTGCTTCAGTGCACTGCCCGGTTTCTGACCTGGCATCAAAGGAAAGGTAAGGAAACACATGTTTAAAATGATGCATATTAGTTTCCTGGGTTAATTTGGCACTGTGCGTCTTTCCACCTGATTAATACTCATCCATAAGAGCTCAAAGGGCCATGAGCTCTTTGTCTTAAAGGGATGATTTTTACCAGCTGTTACCTAGGTGGGAGTATTTATAATTCCAGCAGCCCCGGTCTTCTCTACATGGTGGTTGGGATTGTTCCAGAGGTTTATCAGGCTGTTTGTTTCAGAGTGTTTTTTGCCCAGCAAGCCTATTGTATTTTTTGAGCCAGTTAACTGCCATGAAGGGCTTTTTCCAGAGGAAACCCCAGCCCTGCTCTTCCAAAGCTGCTCATTCTCCCATTACCTATGAAATGTGCATGACCAAGGAATGACCAAGAAAAGACCAAGGAAAGAGCGAATGTTCATGAGCAGAAGATTACAATATAAACCAGAACTGGCTAGGAATTTAAGAGGACAGACTAGAGGAACTTGTCTAGTGAAGAAATAGAAGGCCGAGTCACCGAAGCCCTCTGATTATATTCCAACCCAGCCTCATTCAGAAGTCTTTATAGTCTGGAGTAGCTGCTAAGTCAGCGTGGATCACATTTGTAATGTGTGTTCCAGCAAATAAAGACAGCAGCATGCTCCCACACACCAAAAATGTAAGACCAGCATGTTAACAACCCCAGCCGTTCTCCCTGCCCCCTCAACACACACGCGTTAATATGAATTCATCTGTGTATGTAAAGGAGTGCTTATCTGGATAGAACACACCAAATGTTGTGAAGGGTTATCTCTAGGTAGTAGCGTGAGTCTGGGAATGGAGGGATGCTTCGAATGTTTATATTCTACTTTTTTTTTTTTTTTTTAAGAAAATAGAGTATTTTCAGGTATTTAGTGAAGTATAAGTGGTTTTAATTTTTAAAAAGGTGTTGGGCAAATTATTTAATCAAATAAATTAGTACTGCTTGATGTTACTAATAGATTTTAAAGTTACTGTGTGTGTGTGGGGGGGTGCGTTCTCTTCTGAGACCGAGCTGTCTGCTTTCTTGCACATAGTGAGTTTTTCCCGTATGTGTGGGACCTTAGGGAAAAGAGATCCCCTCCAGTGTTTTGTGCATGTGAGAAAGGCACAAATGGGGGTTTAAGAGTTTCTTTCACAAAAAAATGAAAAGCTATTTGCTGATGATAATGTATATAGTACTGTCTTTGTCTCGACTGATATGCATGCTATTCTGTCGGAAAAAGCAATGTGATACACCAAAGATATATGTGATTAAATGCAAATAAAATTTTTTTAAGATAAAAATTTTTAAAAAGATTTGAAAATTTTCTTTTAAGTCAAAGCTAAAGGAAATTTATGTTCTTCAGTTTCTATGAGAAACAGAAACCTAAGTACAGTTAGAAGCTCATTTCTTTTTCCTGCTTTTTGTCTGTTTGCAGTTTGACTTGTGTGACAGGAGGAGGCAAATGAACGTTTGCTTTACATACTTCATCCTCTGTTAGCTTACAGCACTGAGGTAAAGAAATTAATATTGACATTCAGCAGAGAAGGCAGGACATTATTTTCCTGAACCTAATCCCTTTTCCTTAGATATGTGGCTAAGGAGTGGTAATACTGGGATTTTCAGGCTTGACACAGCTCTCTGAACTCCCTCAGGGTGCCACCTGGTGAGGGTGCCTGTGAGCTGGATGTTCAGCTAATGCTTCACGTTTTGTTTGCTTTTTAGATTTTTTTGCCATAAGGCACATGTGCTCACTGGAGAGAGAGACAGAGACAGAGACAGTGAGAAGGAAAGTGAGAAATCACCCCAAGAGGGGATGGCCACGCTGTAGTCCCTTCTCCATTTCCTTCTAGGAATCAAAACACAGTCAGCCATGTGGGAGTCCAGCAACATAACCACTACACCATTTACTGGTCTCTTTATTTATTTATTTATTTTTGCCAAAGATCATGTCTGCTCTCTGGGGCTTAGGGGTGGGATTATAGAGAGAGAATGAGAAAGCATCTCCCAAGGGGGATGGTGACACCTCAATCCCTTCTCCTCCATTTCGAGAAGGCATTATATAATACTTAGTGATAGCATGAACCATTAACTCAGGCTGATTTAGGTTTAAATCCCTTTCTCATCACCTTCTAGCTGGGTTAAACTTGGGTAAGTTTAAGCTTTACATTCGTGATTGGTAAAATAGGGAATAGAGATAGTAATACATCTGCCTCATAAATAAGTTGTATTTAATGAGATGATGTGGACCAGCAGGTGGTGTGGTGGTTAAGGCATTGGATCCCACATGGCCAACTCTGTGGTTCAAGTCCTGGACCTGCTAGCTCGAAAGATATCCCAGGCATGTGTGTGTGCATGCCCATAAACCCAAGAGAAGGAAGGAGAGGAGATTGAGGTGTGGCCATCCCCTGAGCGGGGATTTCTCACTTTCCCTCTCTCTCTTTGTCTCTTTCTGGTGAGCACACACACCCTTTAACAAAAGCCTTTAAAAAGAAAAAAGAAAAGAAAAGAAAAAAATGAGATGACATATATAAAGAAAAGGTTTTGGCTCAATATCTTTGCAAAGTCAGTACTCAGTAATAGTTGTTCTTTTTCATTTAGCAGCTTGTTTTTTAAACCTTATTAATTTAGGCTAACATACCTTTTGGAAATGATCATATGAACGTGGTCTTTGTCTTCTTTCAGTACAAGTACGGAAAGCTCTCTGGATGCTGAAGGTACTTTTTCTTCTCCTGAAGATTCTCTATGCGAGTCTAAGATCATGAATAAGCCACCGACACCCTCCCGATCTGCTATGGAGATGCCTGCACACCCAGCTCCTCGAACCGTGTCGGATGAAGAGATGAACTTTGTTAAGACCTGCCTTCAGAGGTGGAGAAGTGAGATTGAACAAGATATCCAAGGTCAGCCCTTTTCAGACTGTCTCGCAGTTGCTCTTGGCCTTTCCTGTACGGCTGACTGGTGCCTTGGTGCTGCGCCTGCTCTGCGTGTGCTGCTGAGTTTGGGCGTGGTGACTTGGACTTCTTTTGCACTTGCAGTGACCTGTAAGCTTGGTCCACAGCCCCTAGACAGCTATAGGAAGAGCCCCCCCAGATTCTCTCCTCTGCACTCTGGGGGTTCCTAACACTGAAGACATGCGTGATGCCTTTGCTGGGATTTTCTGCATTGGTTGATTCCTCCTACAGAACTTTATCTGCACTCTGGCTTCAGTTGTTCCATACTTAATCTTTAGATTTCCAGTTTTTTATTTGTTTGTTTTAATGCCAGATGGTACATAAGCACAAAGCTCAGAGGGAGAAAAAGAGGGAGAGAGAAAGCATCGTCCCCAGTGAGACCTGATCGCGCCGGTCTCCTTTTCCTGGTTCATTCTTCCTGTCAGGATCCTGCGCATGTGTGCACGTGGACGTGGCATGCTTCTTAAGCTGCCGGAGCCAGGATTCAAACTAGTTTGGCCTGTGGGATGTGGCTCCCTCCACACAGCGGTGAACCACTGTGCCATGGGGCCGGCTCTGGACTTGACTGAAAGTGTTTTCTCCATGGAGCATGCTTTGTTGGAGCTGCCGAGGCCCAGGAAACCTGAGCAGTGTCCGGTGTGAGACGGCGTTTCCCGGCCTTCTGTTTGAGGGCCTTTGTCCTCACTGCCATTTCGCTCAGATGTTCCGTCTCCCCTTCTTTTCTCCTTTTATGGATGGAATAAAAAAAAATAAAAATAAAAATAAAAATAAAACTCTGGATTACTCCCGAGTTCTTATTCAGAGAAATTTAGCTCTAACTTTGTTCTGCGTTCTCATTTCATAACCTATCAACTGGGACAAAGATTTTATACCCAAGTGGCCCATTGAGGTCTTTTTCTAAATTTAGACAGTTTTCTCCTTAAGAAATTTTGGTGCCAATTATCAGATAATTTTTAAAAAATCTTTTTAATTTTTAAAAATCTTAATGTAATTATATTGAACTAAAGCCTTCATAAGCTAAAGTACTCATTACTCTAAATCCGAATACAGATTGGGCCAGCACTTGAACCTAGTAGCTCAGGGGGCCCTGTTGCACATGGCCAACTGCTGTTTGAATCCTAGCTCCAGTGAATTGAAAAACATGATAATGTGCCCCGAATGCTAACAAGACGGAGAAATTTAGAAGGGATTGCAGCATGACCACACCCTGTTGTGAGGGTGCTTTCTCCCTCCCTCTCTGTCTCTCTGCCTCTGGTGAGCAAAGCACCCTCTGGCACTCTGGCAACGAAAAATTTTAAAAAATCCTATATACAGGTTGACTATCCTTCATATGAAATACTTGGGACAGAAGTATTTTGGATTTTAGAATATTTGCATATACATAATGAGATATCTTGTGTATAAGATTATGTTGAAATCCAGAATTTATTTAGGTTTTATATATATGCCTTATACAACGTATAACCTGAAGGTAGCTTTATCTACCATTACAAAGCTGGAGGCACTACTGACCTGTGTACATGCCATTTTATTACCCTTTAGGTGGGAGTACTTGTTTTAGAAAATAGAAATGTGTACAGAACACTGTATTGTAGTTGAAGGGGTTAGGAGGGTCTTTTTCTTTGATAGTACAGAATAAACTGTGTCATGTGCCTGCGTGAGGTCATTTGGAGCATTTTGGGTTTGAGATTAAAGATGTTGGGAACAGCAGTTAGCGTAATGGCTACGTCGCTGGACTCCCATGTAGTAGACCGCGGTTCGCGTCCCGGACCCCGTGGCTTAAAACTCACGCCAGGTGCATGTGCATGTGTGCCCAAGATCCTGAGAGGAGAACGGAGGAGAAGGGATTGCGGCGTGGCCATCCCCCCTGGAGATGATTTCTCACTTTCTGTCTCTCTGTCTCTTTCTGGCGTGCGCACATGCCCTATAGCAAAAACCTCTTCAAAAAAAAAGGAGGTTAGGGATGTTCAACTTGTACTACTTTGCGGCTCATTAAGGGAAGTCGAAATCATTAGCACCCTGGGTACAGATAGGCGATATTCTTTGCTTAGGCGAAGCAGCCCATGTGACACGGAATGAGATGATTTTAACGAAGTGTTCTTTTTTCTTTTTAAACAGATTTAAAGAATTGTATTGCAAGCACGACCCAGACTATTGAGCAGATGTACTGTGACCCTCTCCTTCGTCAGGTAGGATGAGAGTTGATGGGCGGGTAGTCGAGGCATGATGGTAGATAGACAAGAAAATCTGATAGCTCCTTCGAAGCCAGTGGGCATTGCCCCAAGATCTAAGAATAAACTTAAGCTAGAAATTGATACTATTTTATTTTGTTTTAGGCTAAAAAGAACAATACATCTCTGACTAGTAATCACAACCTAATACTTGTTTTGATTCTGCCCTGTGATATTTTTTCATCTAGTAGAAAGGCTTACTGTCAAATACTAATAAAAATTTCTTACAAGGTTGAAGTAGTGCATTGGGGAAAACTGAACCATCCTTTCTAAAGCACGATGGTCCTTTGTTTAGCAGCATGCTTTCACGCTTCATTTCTGTGATAACTTTTTGTTTTGAAGATTTTCATCATAGGGCATGTGTGCTCACGGGAGAGAGACAGACAAAAACACAGTGAGTGAGAGGGAGAGGGAGAAATTACCCCCCAGCATGGATGGCCATGCTGCAGTTCCTTCTCCATTGTCCTCTCAGGATTTGGGGCACACAGGCACACGTGCCTGGAGTGTTTTTCAAGCTGCAAGGTCTGGGAGTCATACCTCAGAGTTGGCCCTGTGGGATCCAGCGCCTTATCCACCCTGCCACCTGCTGACTATATATCTGAAATAGTTTATCACTCCAAAAGAGAGTTACACAGAGTAAAAATTCTTATTATACACAAATATTTTTGTTTAAAATAACACCCCTGGATATGGAGAGAAGAAGAACCTCCAATTAGGGGCATGGCCTTGCGGTGTGAGTGGATACGGTTTGCCGAAGGACAGCCCTGTTCCTTGAATGGCATGGAGGCACAATTCCTTGCGAAAAAGCAGTTCAGCTTATAAAACCTTGAAGTTTCTCCATCTTCTGTTTTGTGCTGTTTTCAAGAACTATCACCACCGGTAAAAACATGTCAGTATACTGATTAAGTATGAGTGTGAGTGTAATTGATTTCACAACTTTTTTGTTTTCTTTTATCAGTGCTTACTTAGCACTTGAGCATTGCTCTATTTTCTCCATATTAAAAAAAATAATGTGCTCTTTAAATGTTGAAACAAAGAAGTATGTAGTTACAAGTTTCTTCATGGGCCAGCAGATGACATGATGGTTTAGGTGCTGGACTTCCACATAGCTGACTGAAGTTCAAGTCCCGGACCTGGCAGCTTGCTTTCTCTCTCTCTCTGATGAGCATACCTGCCCTGTAAAAAATTTAAAAAAAAATTTTTTTTAAAGCTTCTTCACCCCAGATAGGTGAACAGTCACTCCCAAAAAGAAACAAAAGGAGATGTGACTGATTTATAATAAAATACACCAACTTCAGTTTTGGTACCAAATAAAATAGACATAGAACAAAATAGCTGCTAAACTTGTTTTCAGGTGCCAAAGATGGTAAACATTCTTAACTCGAGTGGTCATGGTGACTGCATTTTTAGATAAACCAAGTTTTGAATTGAAACGATAACCAGATCTAGATTATCTCTGGTTTTGAATCTATACTCAATGGAAACTTAGAGTCGAAATTGTCTTCAGAGAGGTCATCTAGTTCAGCTACCCACTTCAGCAGATTCGGGCACTGAGACATAACAGAGAGAGTGCAAGGCTTCCTGTCACTTGTCTGGAATTAGCAGAGTATTTGGATATGAGCCCCGAATCAGATACATGTGTAGTCATTTTTTTCTAATAGTTGGAAAATGTGTTGACTTTTAATGATCTCTGTCAGATTATCGTGCTTAGCCTAACGGAGGAACTGTGCTTTCCTGCTGGCAGGTGCCTTATCGCCTGCATGCGGTTCTTGTTCACGAAGGACAGGCGAACGCGGGACACTACTGGGCCTACATCTATAACCAGCCCCGACAGATCTGGCTCAAGTACAATGACATCTCTGTGACTGAATCTTCCTGGGAAGAGCTTGAAAGAGATTCCTATGGAGGCCTGAGAAATGTTAGTGCTTACTGTCTGATGTATATTAATGACAAGCTGCCCCACTTCAATGCAGGTAAAAGTATCTTAACAGAACCTGGATACATGGGAAACTGTTCTGTCCAGGGAGGGAAACGGTCTTGTACTTCTTTTGAAAACATGTAAACTATACTTTTATGTAATAGTGCTTAAAAGTACAAGCAGTATAAAAGTGAGTAGAAAAGGACAAATGTTTGCTCCTCAGCCCCATTTTATTCCCCAGTTTGTTTGTTTCATGGCAGACAAATGGCGCCCCCAGAGGTCCTAATGGTGCAATCCACCCACAGCCTCAGCCAGCCCCATGTCATGGCTAGGCTGGTGCCTGGCGTGCTCAGGAGGGCTCAAGACTGGAATTGGAACCTTCCCAGAGTATTTTGCCCTACTGCTGTACCAGTGTTTGGCCCCTCCTTCCATGCTTAGCCGACAGTCCCACTCTTCTACAGGATGTCTTATATAGTCCTCAAGAAAAGTTCTATGCATATGCAAACTTTTTTTTATCCCTTCCTCCACTTTTTTCCCCTACATGGGGTATTTTTTTTATTCAATTCTTTACCTTTTTTATCAAGAGACAGTTTGCCATCTATGTTTTCATAAGCAGAATTTATTCTTTTTTCTTTGGTATTAAATTTGCTCATTTAAGAGAGAAGGAAAGTGAGAAAGCACCCTTCCCCCCATGGATGATGATCACTCCTCAGTCCTTTCTTTTCCACCTCTCCTCCTTTCAGGACTTTGGGTATGCACGCACATGCACCTGACTTGTTTTTCAAGCTAGAAAAAACTCTGTGAACTGCAGAATTGGCCATGTAGGATCCAGCTGCCTAATCACTATGTCACCAGCTGGCCCCCTCCTCATTCTTTTCAGTAGCTGCATCATAATTCTATTATATAGAAAAATACATAATTTATTTAATTGGCCTTCCATTTATAGTCCCCTCCCCTTTTGAATTGCCAGGGGGCACATGTACTCTCTAGAGGGAGGTGGGGAGAACCTGGCCGTGGTCGTGCCACGTCCCATCTTCTCCATTGCTTTCTGTCAGGATTTTGGGCATACACACACACCTGGTGCATCTTTTAAGGCATCCAGGGCAGAAACTGAGCCTTAGTCAGCCACATACCACAGGGCTGGCTCGTCTGTCCGTGGACAGTTATCTTATCTGACAGTTTGCTACAGGGCATGTGTGCTCACCTCAAGAGACAGAGACAGAGAGAAAGTGAGAAAGCACCCCAAGGAGGATGGCCACTCCACAGTCGTTCTCCATGCTCCTCCTCGGGCAGGCGTGCACACATGCTCGATGTGTTCTTCAAGCTGCCAGGTCCGGGACTCGAATCATGCATTTGGGAATGTGGATCCAGCCGCCTTAACCTCCACGCCACCTGCTGACCCAGTAAACTTCTAAATTGTCTGGTTTTTTTTTTTTTCTATTTCAATGATACCCAAAAATATGCATTTTTGCACTCTTAAGAAAGTAAGTTTTGAAAGTGGATGTGTCCAGTTTCTCTCTTCTCTTAATAGTGCTACCAATGTGACGAACAGTGGTAATTGCCATTGATGCTGGGATTTCACTCCCTAATGCGTGCTTTCAGATTTATTCCTCTCATAACTTACAACTCTGAAAGGGTAGACGTTCTTACTGTCCTCATTGTCTAGCTGGGTAGCGGACGCAGAGAGGTTCTACAGTCATCCAAAGTCACACTGTCTGTAAATGGCAGGCCCAGATTCAAATCTGGTTCTGATCCAGGTTCTGTGCTGTTTTACATTGTTCTCTTTCTCTTCTGTGAGAAAACTTACAACTAGCAATTAGCATGTAACATATTAAAAGGCTTTTATTTACCTTATTTTACTCTTTTTTAAAATTTTTTTTCTATAAGACACGTACTCTAGACAGAGAGAGAGAGAGAGAGAGGGTGAGAAATCACCTCCCAGAGGGATGGCCATGCCGCAATCCCTTCTCCAGTCTCCTCTCAGGATTTTGGGCATGCACGCACATATTCCTAGAGTGAAATTCAAGCCACCAGGTCTAAGACTCAAACCAGACAGGGGCCATATGACATCCAGCACCTTAACCTCCACGCTACCTGCTTGACCAAAGGCTTTTTCTTTTCTGCTTTTTGTTTTTTTGGAGAGGTTTTAGCTATAGGGCACGTGCGCTCGCCATACAGAGAGAGACAGAGAGGCAGAAAGCGAGAAATCACCCCCCCAGGGGGATGGCCATGCTGCAATCCCTTCTTCTCCATTCTCCTCTCAGGATCTTGGGCACGCACACACACGCGCCCGGTGTGAATTTAAACTACCGGGTCCAGGACTCGAACCGTGGTCGACTACGTGGGAGTCCAGCGACATAGTCATTAACGCTAACTGCTGATCCCAAGGCTTTTTCTTTTTTTAGCATTCAAACTTAGACTGTGTGTATAAGTAAGCAAACAAGTAGGGCATACAGTCCGGGTGGCACATTCTCTTCCTGATTGGTTAGTGTGGTCGGGAGACAGAGGATGTGGGACACTGATCTTCAAATCACATTGTTCAGAGTGTCAAGGGAGGAATAGTTGGTCCTGGGCTTCTTATGCATGTGACTGTCTGGCTGTTGTGGCACATAGGAGACTGGTTAATTGTACACGTGGTCCGTTTTTTATTATAGCAACAAACAAGTGGGAACTGCCCTTTGGTTAGTGAAGGTCTGGTTGACGGCAGCCAGTAAGTGGATGTGCTGCTCTCCCATGGGCTGTTTTGTTCATCTTGGTCACAGAAACGAAATTGAGCCAGCGTTATTCAGCTTTTAACCATTTCTTCATGTTGCTTTCTTCCTTTTTAAAATTTGCTTTAGAGGGTATGTGCTCGCCAAAGAGGCAGAAGGAAAGTGAGGAAGTGCTCCTGTGGGGGATGGTCACGCTAGATCCTATCTCCCCATTTTCCTTCTTTGGGATTTTGGGGAAGAACAAGCACGTGTCCAGTGTGTTCTTCAGGCTGCATGTCCAAGACCCAGACTGTGCAGTTGGCCAAGTGAGATCCAGCCGCCTCAGCCTCCGCATCACTGGCTGGCTCCTTACTGCTTTCTGATGGCACTTCATTGTGTGAAACTTGAGGCAGTATGCGTGTCTTCAAGTTCGTCTCTAACCTGCTGAAATAGATATTCTTATCCATAACAGGTGCAGTGGTTACATTTTTCCACTATTTAGCTTGAAACTTCTGTTGGATCTAATGGTTTTCTGAATTGTCAAAAAGGTTTGGTACATCCAGTGATTGACAGTAATCAACCACTACTCTGAATCCTTACTTTCATTCATTCATTCATTTAACAGATAAAGACTGTCTACATACTAATATCTAGGCGTTATTAATGGGCTGTGGGGAACCAGCAGTTAGCGTAATGGCTATGTCGCTGGACTCCCACGTAGTCGACCGCGGTTCACGTCCCGGACCCGGTGGCTTAAAACTCACGCCGGGCGGGTGTGCGTGCGTGCCCAAGATCCCGAGAGGAGAATGGAGGAGAAGGGATTGCGGTGTGACCATCCCCCCTGGGGGGTGATTTCTCGCTTTCTGTCTCTATGTCTCTCTCTGTCTGTCTGGCGAGCGCACGCGCCCTACAGTGAAAATCTCTCCAAAAAAAAAAAAAAATTAATGGGCTGTGATGGTCGGCTTTGTATTGTCCATAGTTCTAATGGATTATGTATGTATATATATTTTTAGTTAGGGGTTAGAAAAATGAGATGTCTGGCTTTCTTCCTTTCAGATAGGACCTTTGGTTCCTAGTGACATCTTGCTGGATGATACTCCATTTAACTCTGTTTCTCCTCAGAAGCCGCTCCGGATGAATCGGACCAGATGTTAGCAGAGGTGGACGCCCTCTCCGTTGAACTGAAGCATTATATTCAGGAAGATAACTGGCGGTTTGAGCAGGAAGTAGAGGAGTGGGAAGAAGAGCAGTCTTGCAAAATCCCTCAGATGGAATCATCTGCCAACTCCACACCACAGGATTCGTCTACACCACAAGGTACTTGAGAAGGGCCTTTATGCAGTGATCTGGTACCAGGCATGCTGCACTCCCCACCCAGCCGTGACCACGCCAACCGACTACTCAAGGCTGTGGTCTTCTCAGTGTATTTCATGTATAAATGGTATTGCACAACCTGGTGGGATAAATCGTGGCTTTAGAATATGGGGGGTTTTTTGTTGGTTTGTTTGTGTTTTTTTTGTTTGTTTTTGTTTTTGTTTTTGTTTTGAGTGTGTATTTTATTTTATTGAGCGAGAGAGAGGGTCTTACTATGCCACCGTCCTCCTTCCAGCCTGCCAGGCAGAGTCACTGTGTACTGGTGTGCATGCATGCCCGGGGAGGGTGGGGGGGTGTTGAGATTCTTACAGGATCTGAACCTGGGCCTCCCTTGTGGCTTCATTATTGGTCCCTGTGCCCCACCATGTTTGCTACTGTGGCTGGATCATAGAATGTGATTTTTTTTCTTCTCTCTTTTAGAAAAAAAATTTTTTCTTTCTTTATAGTAGAAGGTGCATGCACACACAGGGAAAGATGAGCCCTCCACAGGGCCTGCTCACGCTCCAGTCCTCCAGCCTGTAGGTCCTGAACATTTGCGTGCACACCTGGCACATTTCAGACTGACTGGGCTGTGGATTCGAGCTGCAGTCACCATGTAGGATCTATCTGCTGCTCTTGAGCAGCACGTTACCACTGTGCCAGGCAGCTGGCCTGCAATGTGATTTCCGATGTGCAGAGATAGTATCATGCAGGCTGCCTACCTGTGCTCTCGTCATGTGTGTAGTTTTGCTGATTTTCCAGGTTATAGGAAAAGCTGTAAAATAAGTAGACTTCATGAGAAAGTCTCCAATGGTGATCTTCCTACCTGATCATTT
>NW_006159803.1:8396824-8397171 GCF_000334495.1 Tupaia belangeri chinensis | reverse complement strand
AGAGATGCACCAGAGTTGGAAGCACATTCAGTTTCAACGAATCAATGGGTGGTTGCTGGAGGCACAGTTTCTTGCAGTCACTAGCTTCTAGGGGCCGTTCGTATAGGCTTTTGTGGCATGCTTGTTAGAAGGGTCATATGCGGAACCTTGTGTTCACCCTGCTTGCCTTTTCTCGGGGTGCCCTGGACTTTATGGATCCTCAGAGGCTGACACCTTTACCCTTTGTCAGAGCCTTCAGCATCCTCTTCTCCTGGGGTTCGCTGCTTGTCCTCCGAGCACGCCGTGATTGTAAAGGAGCAGACTGCCCAGGCCATCGCAAACACAGCCCGCGCCTATGAGAAGAGCGG
>NW_006159803.1:8371868-8396793 GCF_000334495.1 Tupaia belangeri chinensis | reverse complement strand
GCAGCGTTGTGCGAGGTGAGGCTGCCGGGGAGGCCCAAAGCCCCGAGGTTGGCTCTCAGCCATCATTGCCAACTTTCTCACATTTCTGTTACTCTCTGTCTCAGCTGCATTTAACCAACTGCTCTTTATTTCTCCTGTTTTTTCTTACTCTTCTCCCCCCCACTCTGCTACCACAGCTTAAGGAAGCTGAACCCAAGGAGCCCCTGTCCCCGGAAACGACCCTTGCAGAGCAGTCAGAGCAGCCCCCAAAGGCTGCCGATGCAGAGCCCGCTGCCCAGCCTAGCTCTGCGGTCTCTGAAGTCGAGATCCCCAGTGTGGGGAGGATTCTGGTTAGATCTGATGCAGATGGCTATGATGAGGAGGTACAGAGATGAGTGCAGGCCTCCGCTGTGTGTGGTTGTTGTCAGTGACCGAGTATTGTCTATGGTGTCTGGCCATGGCTGATGTTTTCTCGTTGACGCACGTAATTGACAAGAAGCCCTCTGCTCCTGCCTGTGGTTACCGTGTTTATGAGACAGTCTTGCTCCTACTGCCTACCACTCCCAGTGTAGATAAACTCTACGTTTATGCTTACGGGGACCATTGTGCGGTTTCCTTGGCTCAGAAAGGTGGAACTTAGTTTCTTTTTTGGTATAGTACACACAAAAAAAATTATTCCTCTATTTTAAGTAAGGAATCTTTGCTTATGATGATGTTCGTCTGTTGTTTTTCCTTTGGATGTAAATCTTCGGTTATCTAGTGAGCACCACAAGTGTGGGTTAAAGTTGGTTTTTTGTTTGTTTCAGTTTTTTGCTAAGAGTGCATAATATGCTCACCAGAGAGAGAGACACACACAGAGATGGGGTGGGTGGGAAGTGAGAAATCACCCCCGGGGGGATGGCCACCCCTCAGTCCCTTCTCTTCCATTCCTCTTGGGGGTCTGGGCAGGCACATGTGCACACATACGCCAAGCCTGTTTTTCACGCCACCAGATCAGGACTTGAGCCACTCAAGTCAGCCATGTGGGATCCAGCCTTCTTAACCACCACATTGCCTGCTGGCTGGCCCATGAGTTATTTTTAATTCTAAAGTTTTAGGAAGACGCTATAGAATTTTAAATTATTCATTGTATATTTCATGTCCAAGGGCACTGCACATAAACAGTTATGAATTATGTCTCAGTTTTTTTATTTCTATGAGATATGTATGTTTTTAATTATTGAAAGATTGCCCTTCTAAATATTGTGTATCCCTTGGTTTCCAGACTGCTTTAAATATTCTATTCATCCTAGCAGAGCTCTAAAATATGTGTGTATTTAAAATAAATACTCAAAGTACAGAACTTAATTAAGTAACCGCAGACACTTCCCCTCTGAGAGCGGCAACTTCAGTCTTCAGCAGTGCCGCGATGGAGAAGTTTAAGACATGTCTTTCTCTCCTTGCTGAAAAAAGAGTTGCTTTTCTGGGGCCGGGCGTTGACATCATGTCAAGGGACAGAGGCTGTGAATGACACAGGGATCACGTGTGATGCGGGCCTTGCCTGGGTGCCGCCGAGGAGCCATGCTCAGCCTCCTTCGGCCTCTGTCCTTTCTGCTTTCATTCGGTCTCCTTTGAACCTTCTTCCTTCCTTTCTCTCTGTTTTGTGCCCCCTGGTGGTAGGTGATGCTGAGCCCTGCCATGCAAGGGGTCATCCTGGCCATAGCGAAAGCCCGCCAGACCTTTGACCGGGACGGGTCTGAAGCAGGGCTTATTAAGGTATCTGTTTTTGAAATTCTTTTTTTTTTTTTTTTTAATTATTTTATTTTGTTGTTATTATTTTTTAAGTTCGTTATAGGGCATGTACATTCACCAGAGTGAGACAATTGTTGGGGGGAGTGACAAAGCCAGCCACCAGGTCCAGGACTCTAACCACAGTCGGCCATGTGAGAGTCCAATATCTTCACCACCACATCACCTGCTGGCTCCTGTTTTTGAAATTCTAAGTCTTATGACACAGCTCTCATAATATTTGGGCAATAATTCTATAAGGTGGAGCAAAATGAGATTACAGTTGTCTTCCATTGAAGTAAAATGTAAAGGTCCCCTCCTGCCTGGCTCGTGCCAGAGCCATTCCCAGCACTATTCATGCCTCTTCTCTGGGCATGCTCCCACCTTGCTTAGCAGTGCTGTGTCACAGCCGGCCCGGAGGGCTTCCTGCTAGGAGGTGGCTGTCGATAGAGCTGTGAGTCAGATCGTGCGCGTGTCATCTAGGGCTGTGACATAAGAGAGTAGGCTGGGTTCTTCAGGTATTTGGCTAAAATTGAAGGTACCTGAATAAATTTACATTTGTATGGATTTTTAAATTTGGGTCACTAGGACTCCAGGATATGCCTGAACAATTAAAACTAAATATTTATTTTTCTGAGAACTTTGTGAGAAAGCTGAGTCCCTGTGAGCACTGTATGTGTGACCCCCGCATGCTGGAGGAGTTTCAGGCCTTAGGAAGTCCAAACAACTAGAAGATTCCATCGTTCCCTTTGCTGTCGATCAGTGAGAGGGGTTCCTTAGAAGGCGGCTTTGAGTCAGGAGACCTCTACCCCTTGGGCATCAGTTTCTGTGTGAAGAAGCCCACGGTGCACCCTTCTCTACCCTTCCGTTCTGTCTTCACTAGGCATTCCATGAAGAATACTCCAGACTCTATCAGCTGGCCAAGGAGACGCCCACCTCTCACAGCGACCCTCGGCTTCAGCACGTCCTTGTCTACTTTTTCCAAAATGAAGCACCAAAAAGGGTAGTAGAACGGACACTTCTGGAACAGTTCGCAGATAAAAATCTGAGCTACGACGAGAGGTAAGAAGGGAGTCCTCTGCTGCACTCCTCCCAGCCCCCGCGTCTGGCTCAGACTAGGAATTGCTCCACTGGGGAGTTTGCTCTGTACCCTTTGTCACCTTTTGAACTTCGTCCCACCCAGGTCAATCAGCATCATGAAGGTGGCCCAGGCCAAACTGAAGGAAATCGGTCCCGATGACATGAACATGGAAGAGTACAAGGTGAAGTCTTTTCTGTAAATCTACAAAGCAACAACAGTCATTCCTGAGGCAAACGGTACCTGAGACAAATCCACCACGTTTGTGTCATTACAGGCCTGGTAAAACCCGGCAAAGAGTGGGTGAAGGAGCTTTTTTTACCCTCAGAATAGCAGGTGTCTTTATTTCCATTCTTTTTTTTTTTTTTTTTGAGAGGTTTTTGCTATAGGGCACGTGCGCTCGCCAGACAGACAGAGAGAGAGAGACAGAAAGCGAGAAATCACCCCCCAGAGGGGATGGCCACGCCACAGTCCCCTCTCCTCCATTCTCCTCTTGGGATCTTGGGCACGCACGCACACGTGCCCGGCGTGAGTTTTAAGCCACCGGGTCCGGGACTCGAATCGCGGTCGACTACGTGGGAGTCCAGCGACATAGCCATTATGCTAACTGCAGGTCCCTTTATTTCTATTCTTATTTTCTAGAATGAATCCACAATTGATTTTCCTTAAATACCATTCCACTTCTTGTTTATTTCCATTTCTTGTTGCTTGAGCCTTGTCCTAAGTGATAAAATTCTTGCAATTGTGCTTTTCATTTGAAATGAGACAGTTTTCTAATACATACAATACGTATACAGCTACAGATGTTCACAAAAACCCATTGCGGTCTGCATGACGCGGGCTTAGGTTCCACCTCAGGTGTGCCGACCACACTTGCTAGGCTTGAGCAGATCCCGTTTGTCCCAGAGGGGCTGGATCTGCCCACGTTCCTTATGTTGGGATGATCTTGTCAGTACTTGAGAGATCACGCACTTAAGCCAGCACTGAGTGATTTTAACATGGGAGTTGGAAATTAAGATAAATTCTGAAGCTCATGTGAAATCAGTATTTCTGGTTTCTGTTTTATACTTGCTATAAGGTGCTTGCTCTCGCTGGAGAGAGAGACAGGGAGAGAAAAGGTGAGCAAGGGGGGTGGCCATGCCAAAATCCCTCCTCCTCCATTCTCTCAGAATTTTGGGCACACACGCATGCGCCCGGCATGTTTTTCAAGCCACTGGATCCAGAATTGGAACTATGCAGCTGGCCATGTGGGATCCTGCTACCCTAGCCTTCATGCCCCTGCCAGTGTACTGGTTCTGTTTCTTAGCGGAAGGATAAGAACATTGAAAATTAAGGTCATTCATAGACTTTTATTCTAAATTGAATAGGTTTTTATCTGCAAGCTTTTGTGGTGGTAACTTTTATGTCTAGCCAGGTATGCTCAATAAATATTTGGATCGAATTTTAAAACTTAACGGTAGTAGAAAGCAAGCAGTGGTTTTATTCAGGTCATAATCACTAATAATAGTCATTCCTTTGCAGAAATGGCATGAAGATTACAGCTTGTTCCGAAAGGTGTCTGTGTATCTCCTCACAGGCCTGGAACTCTACCAGAAAGGAAAGTATGTTGGCTCTCATTTCATGAGAGGGACTGGTCGGGTTGCTGTTGCTTCTTTTTTTTTTTTTTTTTTCTAAATGAGCAAGATTTTTGCTATAGGGCATGTGTGCTCCCTGGAAAGACAGGAAGCAAGAAATCACACCTGGATGGGATGGCCATGCCACAGTTCCTTCTTCTCTATTCTTCTCTTGGGATTTGGGGCACACACACACACACCCCCAGTGTGAGTTTTAAGCCACTGGGTCCGGAACTCAGACTGTAGCCAACTACATGGGAGTCCAGCGACATAAATGCTATACCGTCTGCCAGTCCCTCCGTGTTACTTCTTTTTTTTGAAGAATTATTTTATTTAACTTTATTCATTCATTCATTTTATTTATTTTAATTTCCCCAGAGAGGGACAGAGTGAGAGAGAAAGCTGCCAGGTCCGGGACTCAAACCACTTTTGGCCATGTGGAAATCCAGTGCCCCCAACCATCATGGCCGGACGTCACCTCCCTTGTCACACACACCTGTGGAGGCCCCTTTTTCCAGTGCTCCACATCAGTTTTGCTCTGAACGTCACACGTTTTTGCATCTTTCACGTGATGATAGATTTCTGAATAAAGACCTCAAACTTTCTTTGTGATAAATGGAGGTTGTTTTTTTATTTTTTATTTTTTTATTTATTTTTTTGTGTGTGAGGTTTTTGCTATAGGGTGCGTGCGCTCGCCAGACAGACATAGAGACATAGAGACAGAAAGCAAGAAATCACCCCCCCAGGGGGGATGATCACACCGCAATCCCTTCTCCTCCATTCTCCTCTCGGGATCTTGGGCATGCACGCACACGCACCCGGAGTGAGTTCTAAGCCACCGGGTCTGGGATGCGAACCGCGGTCGACTACATGGGAATCCAGCGACATAGCCATTACGCTAACTGCTGGTTCCCATAAATGGAGATTTTTGAGGTGACATGAGCATCTAGTCCACTTTTTTCAGAAACAGGAAAAACTGAGGTCCAGGAAAGTTTTATGATCTGCCATGGGTAGCTTGTAAAAGATATTGACGTGGTTTTTGGCTCTCAGGTTTTTCCCTGCTAGTATATCACACCAACCACATCAACTGTCTTTTCTTTTTTTTTTCGATTTATTTATATACATTTATTCAGTGTACATCATTACAGTATATGGAATGAGAATTTCCATCCAGAATACACTGCATGTTGGCTCAGTTAAGTGTTTTACCATACGTGTTAGCATCCACAAATAATTTTCCATTTCTTGTTTCTTATACATTTTCCTTCCCCCCCCTTTGATTCCCTACGTCTCACCCTCTGCCATGTCCCACTCTCCTCCTGCACTGCCTCTGGTTTCTACAGTTGCTTTTCATGCCCTTTTTTTTTTTTTTTTTTTTCGCATTTTATTAATTCACACCAACTATCTTAAAGACTTTTCCAGAAGGTAGCCTTGGGGATTTTTGTGTTGGGGAACAGTGAGGTCTCAGCCTAGATTTTTTTTTGGCGAAAGAATACTGAGTGATTGTCTTTCGTTTTGTAAGGTACCAAGAGGCCCTGTCCTACCTGGTGTATGCCTACCAGAGCAATGCCCCCCTGCTGGTGAAGGGGCCCCGCCGCGGGGTGAAGGAGTCAGTGATTGCTCTGTACCGACGGAAATGCCTTCTGGTTTGTACTGTCTGTAAAGCCTGAAGATTTCGTGTGTGTGTGTGTGTGTGTATCTGTGTCTATGTCTCCTCCTTTGAAGCCATGAGGGGGTAATGTAAACAAGATCATTCATTGTCTCTAACAGGCTTTAGGTTTTTTTTTTTCTGAACTCTCACGGATGGCTTTACATTGAGATAGGTTCTTTTCCGTTACTTGAAGTGAATATCCTTCTTCAACTCCTGATAAAAAAGTTAGGAAGAAAGCAAGCATCCGTCTGTCTGTGCCCCTCATGTAGGCCTGCACTGCAGCTTCTGTCTCGTGGCTTGACTAGGTTGTGAGTTTCTCGAGCACAGGTTATTTTCTTACTCAGCTGTTTGCTCTGTGCCTGACAGGGAGTTAGCACGTACAAAGTGGGCAGGTGCCACTGAGTAAGTGAAAGTTCTAATGACTCCTGAAAGGCATTAGCCGCTTTTAGAAAGGTAGAACCTTAAGCCTCGGTGGCCTGCTCCCCTGGTAGCGTCTTTGTCATACACGAGTGAAGACTAGACTCTCCCGCCCTGTCGTGCATTTTGCAGACCCACGTCCCCTCTGCTCACCCAGTGTTTATACCAGGCTTGTCCTTCAGAGAAGGCTTCAGGTGGGACACGTGGGTTTGTTTTCCCTGCACCTGGCAGATTTGCCCTTCACAGAAGTTAGGCCAACATTTCTGCTGCTGCCTTGGTCTTCTCAACACCCAACGGAGGAGGTTAAGTCATGACACACATTCGTCTCAAGTCCTTCATTTTCTGGGCCGGCCGTGTGGGAAGCTGGACCCCACATGGCTGACCACAGTTGGAGTCCCAACCCTGCCAACGTGGAAAACACGCTGTGTGCCTTTGTGCCCCACGTCCTGACGGAAGGGAGGAATAGAGAGGAACGGCAGTGTCACCGTGCCCCTTGGGGGTGCTTTCACCCTCTCTCTGTCTCTGGCAAAAACAAGAAAACTTCATTTTCTAGTTTATACTTTGAATTTGCTCTCTGTTATAGGTGTGGCAGAACTCCTTTGAAGCTGAAAAGGAAGACTCGTAGATTTGATGGATTTGAACTTTTTCTTTCTTTCTTTATTTTTAGGTTTTGGCTATAGAGTGCATGTGCTCACCAGAAGGAGACAGAGAGAAAGAGAGAGAGAAATCACCCCTCGGGGGAATGACCATGCCACAGCCCCTTCTCTATCCTCTGGGCATGCAAGTGGACACACCCAGCATGATTTTCAAGCTATTGAGTCTGGGACTTGAACCAGTCAGCCATGTGGGAATCCAGTGCCTTAACCACTACACCACCTGCTGGCTTGGATTCGAACCTTTTTAAAAAATTTGGTAGAGGGCACATGCACTTGCCAGACAGATGGAGAGGGAGAGGGAGGAAGCATCCCCACGGTAGGGCGTGGTCATACCACAATGCCTTCCTTTCTCTTCCATTTTTCTGTCCTGTTGGGATTTGGGACATGCATGCACACACACCTAGTCATGTTTAAAGCTGCCAGGGCCAGGATTCAAACTGCAGAGTTGGCTCTGTGAGATCTGCCTCCTTTAACCACAAGACCAGAGCCATCTTGATAGATCTGAATGTTACTAATGCCACACTTTAATATTTTAAATCACCAACTAATGATCAGAATTTTGAAAGACCTACTCGGCTTCTCCAGTAACACGGTAACAGGGACTTAGACTCGTCCCACCTCTGGCTCTCTGCCCTCAGGTGCATCAGCTTCAGAATAGTAGCGATGCCCAAGCTCCTCCCCAGGTGGCTGAACCAGAATCTCCGGGGAGGGGCCTGGGCAGCAGCTGTCTTCTGTAGGTCATCTTGATACTCAGTGGAGATTGAGAACTGTCCAACGATAGAAGCAATAAATACTTCCACCAAAGACCTTGTGGTTATTAAGCATGACCTTGACTTGTAGGCCAGTGGTCCCAGACATTGCTGTATTAGAATCACTTTGGGAGCTATTATAAAATCCCAGGACCCAGGTCACCCTTGTTCCGATTGACTCAGTGATTCTGGGGTTGGAAACAGACCCCAGTAGTTTGTAAAGATCCCCAGATGATTCCAGTGTGCAGTAAAGTTTGGGAATCGCTTTGACTCTTATTAAATAGATACTTATCTTTTTCAGACTTTTCCCCCCACTCTGCCTTTTGTCTGTAGGAGCTGAATGCCAAAGCGGCGTCTCTCTTTGAGACGAACGACGACCACTCTGTAACAGAGGGCATTAACGTGATGAATGAGTTGATCATTCCATGCATTCACCTTATTATTGATAATGACATCTCCAAGGATGACCTGGATGCCATCGAAGTCATGAGAAACCACTGGTGCTCCTACCTGGGGCAAGATATCGCAGAAAACCTGCAGCTGTGCTTAGGGGAGTTTCTACCCAGGCTTCTTGATCCTTCTGCAGAAATTATCGTCTTGAAGGAGCCTCCAACCATCCGACCCAATTCTCCCTATGACCTTTGTAGCCGGTTTGCAGCTGTCATGGAGTCAATCCAAGGAGTTTCTACTGTGACCGTGAAATAAGCCCCCACCTAGTCAAGGCCCACCCTGGTCTCTGCTGACCCGCCTGTGCAGAGGCCGGTGTTGCACGTTCCCGTTTACACTATCTCTGCTATAAACAGTTGTCTTCCAGAGGGTGACCAGCACTTCTGATCGTTCCTACAGCTTGGTGAGTTCTAAAAACCACAGTGGCCTAGCTCTGCAGTACTGGTTGTCAGACCTTCTAAGGGACTGGACAGCCGCTGCCCCCCGCCCCCCAGCGTATAAGTGAGTTACAAGTAGAGCCTGAGGGGAGCTCCCCGGCCTCTGCCCCTCTGAGCCACCCCTTGCCTTTGCTGTGGCTGCCGAGTCACCTCCCCAGCTCTGCTCTTCAGGAACATCAGACTTCGTTACTCTCTCATCTGCCAAAGGTTGCACACTTTTCCAGTTTACAAATCAAAATCCAGGGCCAGCCAGTGGCATGGTGATTAAGGCAGCTGCATCCCACATGGCTAACAGCATGGTTCAAGTCCCAGACCTGGCAACTTGAAAAACACCCCAGGTGCTTGTCTGTGCATGCCCAAAATTCTAAAAAGAGAGAGATGGAAGAGAAAGTATTGCCGTGTAACCATCCCTCCTGGGAGATGCTTTCTTACTTTCTGTGTCTCTGTGTCTCTCTGGTGAGTGCATGCACTCTCTGGCAATTTTTATTTTATTTCATTGTTTTGAGAGATTTTTGCTGTGAGCATGTGTGCTCACTGGAGAGAAGAGACAGAGAGGCAGAAATTGGGAAATCACCCCCTAGAGAGGATGGCTACACTATGGTCCCTTCTTCATTGTCCTCTCGGGATCCTGGGCACATATACACACATGCTCAGAGTGAGTTTCAAGCCACCAGGTCTGGGACTAGAACCTTGGTCAACCACATGGAAGTCCAGCATCCCAACCACTATGCCAATTGCTAGCCCTTCTCTGGCAAATTTTTTAAAAAATCAAAATCTATACAAGCATGGTCATCTATGGTGCCTTAGCTAAACTTTCTTTTGGCTTGAAGTTGCAAGACATAAACACACTATTAACTTTAGTGACCTCAAGATTAATAAATTAGTACATAGACTATCCTTACTTGTCCAAAGCATGTTGAAGACAGGGCCTAAAACTACTTAAGGAATTCTTTAGGTGAGTTTGGTAGACTTGGAAAGTTGATATATATTCTGATGTGAACCCTCTTTGCTAGTTTCTTACTGATGGAAGGTATATCCATTTGTTCAAGTGTTCAAGTTTATAGTATTTATTGAAAAATTATAATAGCTAGTTGGTATGCATTTCCTTTAAATGTCTTCAGTTTTTATCTATACTGTGTGGAATACACAGCCTTACTTAATGCCATGTATACACACCTGTTTTTGTTTTCTTTTTAAAGAATTATTTTATTTAACTTCATTTTATTTTACTTTTGGCCAGAGCGTTGGGGAGAGAGAAAATTGCCAGGTCCAGGACTCAAACCACAGTCAGCCACGTGGGAGTCGAACACCCTTAACCACCGCACCACCTGTTGCCCCCACCCCCAGTATATTTTAATCATTTGAAAGAAGGTAGCTCCCTTATGTTTATGGTACAGAGTATCAGACTCACTTTCTGAAAAGGGGGAAGACCTGTTCGTAAGGAAGTGATAATAGAATGTTGTTCAGCCATCATCAGATGGCTTAACGCAGTGACCTAAAACTCTGGGATGCTTGGCAAGATCTTTACTCTTTGTTTGCCTGAAAAAGTCTCCATGTGTCCTTTGCTGACCAGCGCGGCGCTGTCACCTTGAGGACGGGCAGCATGCCTTCGGAGGCCTTTCTATACAGTAGCAGGTGTACCTGTTCCCAGAGCCCTATTCAGCTGTAATTGTGACCGTCCGTTTTCCCTCCACAGAAAACCTGCAGCTGTGCTTAGGGGAGTTTCTACCCAGGCTTCTTGATCCTTCTGCAGAAATTATCGTCTTGAAGGAGCCTCCAACCATCCGACCCAATTCTCCCTATGACCTTTGTAGCCGGTTTGCAGCTGTCATGGAGTCAATCCAAGGAGTTTCTACTGTGACCGTGAAATAAGCCCCCACCTAGTCAAGGCCCACCCTGGTCTCTGCTGACCCGCCTGTGCAGAGGCCGGTGTTGCACGTTCACCTCTGGAAAGCGAAGTGCACAAGTCAGATCCAGACCCCCCCTGTGCTGCGTGTGTAAAGGATTGCAAATAAAATTGCACTTCCGGGGCACAGAAGCATACACGCCGATTCACTGGAGGATGCAGGCACCGTCGTGTTACGGCACTGAGTTGTCAAGTCCTGGGTTGCTCTGAACCCAGAAATGTCGGACTTGTCTAAGTCTCGTACCGCGTTTTAATCATCTTTCAGGCATAAATGTTTTCGACAGCAGAATAGAGGAGTGACTCGCTAGGACCCGAGTCCAATGAACAGCTCCTAGTTGCTTTGTCTAATAGAGATGTCATTTAAACATTTTCAACTATGAGAGATGAGAAATGTAAACCTTGCTGGTTCTTGACAGAGATGAAAAAATGGGTAGAATATAAGGTCTCATGGCAGAAAGATGCTGGGGAAGGGGACCAGCAGTTAGCGTAATGGCTATGTCGCTGGACTCCCACGTGGTCGACCGCAGTTTGAGTCCTGGACCCGGTGGCAAAAAAGCTGCCTCTTCTTTCTTCTTTTACTCTCTTTTATATTTTTAAAGAAACCAGAAAACCTCACACTCAGTCCTGAGTGGAAGAAAGGAAAGCAGTAAGGAATTTAGACAGAATAGTATCATGAAACTTGACTAAAGATAGTGTTTTAATAATTAACCATGTAGTTACATTTTCTAGTTTCTGTAAATTGTCAGAAACAGGTGTCTAAAGCTACTACTGGCTCAAAAGAACGTTTTGATACCCCTCTCCGTTTTGTTTTTTTTTTTTGCTTTTAAGAAAATAAAGAGATGTGGATTTGTAAAAAAAATCTATATATGTATATGTAAAGAACGTTTTTATACCCCTCTCCGTTTTTTTTTTTTTTTTGCTTTTAAGAAAATAAAGAGATGTGGATTTGTAAAAAAAATCTATATATGTATATGTAGAGAGAAAAATATCCCCTTTTGATCATTTTTAAAAGGTTCCTGTTTGGGTATCGTGTTTTAACCAGATTTTAAAGATTAATGGAGGAATCGTGGGAGGGAGGAATACTTGATACACTATGCAGATTTTATAAATGTGCAATAAAAGTATTTGACCTTTGCTGTGCAGTATGGCTTTTAAATATGTATTTTTAATTTTGGAAGTGGATGAAATTTGTAAGTATTTGTCTCATCAGTTTCTCTTTAAAGAAAAGGCAGATTAGGGACCAGCAGTTGACATAATGGCCATGTCGCTGGACTCCCACGTAGTTGACCATGGTTCGCGTCCTGGACCCGGTGGCTTAAAACTCATGCCCGGTGTGTGTGCGTGCATGCCCAAGATCCTGAGAAGAGAATGGAGGAGAAGGGATTGCGGTGTGGCCATCCCCCCGGGGGGGGATTTCTTTCTGTCTCTGTCTCTCTGTCTGGCAGGCGCATGCGCCCTATAGCAAAAACCTCAAAACAAAACAAACAAACAAAAAAACTTGTATTTCTCTCTGAAGAAAAAAAACTTAAAAAGAGGGACCAGCAGGTGCTGGACTCCCATATGACTGACCACAGTTTGAGTCCTGGTCCTGGTGGCTAGCTTTCTCACTATCCTTCTTTCTTTCTCTGCCTCTTTCTGGTGAATGCATGTGCACTATAGCAAACAAAATAATAAGTACAATAAATACTTTTTTATAAAAAAGGAAGAGAGAGAGGGGCCAGCAGGTGGCAAAGTGGTTGTGGCGCTGGACTACCACGTGACTATGGTTAGAGTCCTGCACCCAGTGGTTTAAACTTATGCCAGACACGTGTGTGCGTGCCCAAGATCACAAGAGGAGCATGAAGGAGAAGGGACTGCAGCATGGCCATTTCCCCGGGGGTTGATTTCTCACTTTGTCTCTGTCTCTGTGTCTCTGGTGACCACACATGAGACAAAAATTATAACAAAAATTGCTCTTAAAAAAAAAAAAAAAAGAAAGGCCAGTTCTGATTGCAACAGTAATCTGTTGCTCAGGAGAAGCCAGATCTCACATGGTGACCACAGTTGGAATACCCAGCATGGTCAGCTGAAACACTAGGCACGCACGGGTGCCCATGGTCTGATGGGCTGGCGGAAGGAGATCACGACGTGACCAGACCTTGTGGAGGGTGATTTTCTTTGTGTCTTTGTCGCTCTGTGCACACATATCCTATCTTAATAGCAGGGGAAGACCACAGGCCGAAAGATTTAAAATAACACCCATCAAGAGCCCAGCAGGTGGCATAGTGATTAAGGTGCTGATTTCCCTGTGGTCAACTGTGGTTCAAGCCTTGGACTTGGCAGCTTGAAACACGCCAGGCACATGTGTGTGCATGATCAAAATCTCAAGAGAATGGAGAAGGGATTGTGGTATGGCCATCCCCCTGACGGGGGTTTTTCTCTCTCTGTCTCTGCCTCTCCAGTGAGTGCACACCCTATAGCAAAAACTTATAAATAGATAATATATACCCATCTCATTGCAAATATTTGCTTTGTGGGAAGTTGATCAATTTTCTTACCTATCGATTACATTTTCCTGTTTGAGATTCAGTGTACTATCATCTGCCTTTCCCTTTTAAATCTCAGCGCTTCCGTGACATTGTTTCACTTACTATATTAACCCTAAGATAATGATGAGGGCTATGATTTGTCCAAGGTCATAGATCTCCGAGTAGGTGAATCAGGACACTAACCCAGTGTCCTTGGTGTGTCTGACTTCTCAGCCCGTGCTTTTAACAACTGCTCAGCTGTCCTTGGTAGCTTTGTATGTTCTCCACAGTAGTTACTTCCTGGTCGGATCTTTGTATGTTCTCCACAGTAGTTACTTCCTGGTCGGATCTTTGTATGTTCTCCACAGTAGTTACTTCCTGGTCGGATCTTTGTATGTTCTCCACAGTAGTTACTTCCTGGTCGGATGTTGGGAGTCCACCTGGTTGAGAAAGGACGGCATCTGCCCTGTGCAGTGCTGCGTCTGTATCAGTGGGATCCACTCACGCCACCAGGGGGAGTGCTGAGAACTGATTTCTTGCCTCACTTGAGCTGGCCGCCTGTCGGTGCAGCCTGGCTTCTTTCAGGGGTCCAGGAACTGTGTTTTTACAGCCCATAGGCTAAGCATGTGTATTTACATTTTTAAAAGGTTGCTAAGAAGAAACATGAGGAAAAAGAAACCCACATGACCCTTACCGGAACCAAATCAGGAGTGTGAGCAGAATACGTCCTGCTGCATGCATCCCCTCTGCCTGCATCCCCTCGAGGCTGAGTTTAGACTTTCCCTGGTGAACTGGAGTTGCTATCATCATCGTTTGGCTTGGTTAGCTCCTTTAAGAACTAGAAGGCATATGAACTCATGTTTACCCTGCCCATTTCAAGAAAGAAGTGCAGCAAAACACTTGAAATAAATTAATGAATGAACAAGAAGCAAGTTGGTGTGGCTGTCGAATTACGAGTGAAATAGGATAATTAACTGAACCAACAGTCAGCAGAGCTGTAGATTGTTCATTTCCATCACTCACCTTACTGTATTTTGCTGTATGACTGCCTCTCACAATTCTGTTTGATTTACTTTCTGTTTTGGGTTATTATGCATAATACTACCAGGAGTGTTCACGTACATGTCTTCTGATGCATGTATGAACACATTTCTGTTGACACGTAACGAGTCAGGAATATATGGGTATGCAACAGATGTAGGTAGATTCATGGTTGGTTGTGTATTTTGTGGAAATTATTTTAATTATTGAGTTTCGTATATGGAAAGTTTCCAGGTTTTTTTGATTGTAAGATCTTTTGTTCGGTCGGATCTTTGTATGTTCTCCACAGTAGTTACTTCCTGGTCGGATGTTGGGAGTCCACCTGGTTGAGAAAGGACGGCATCTGCCCTGTGCAGTGCTGCGTCTGTATCAGTGGGATCCACTCACGCCACCAGGGGGAGTGCTGAGAACTGATTTCTTGCCTCACTTGAGCTGGCCGCCTGTCGGTGCAGCCTGGCTTCTTTCAGGGGTCCAGGAACTGTGTTTTTACAGCCCATAGGCTAAGCATGTGTATTTACATTTTTAAAAGGTTGCTAAGAAGAAACATGAGGAAAAAGAAACCCACATGACCCTTACCGGAACCAAATCAGGAGTGTGAGCAGAATACGTCCTGCTGCATGCATCCCCTCTGCCTGCATCCCCTCGAGGCTGAGTTTAGACTTTCCCTGGTGAACTGGAGTTGCTATCATCATCGTTTGCCTTGGTTAGCTCCTTTAAGAACTAGAAGGCATATGAACTCATGTTTACCCTGCCCATTTCAAGAAAGAAGTGCAGCAAAACACTTGAAATAAATTAATGAATGAACAAGAAGCAAGTTGGTGTGGCTGTCGAATTACGAGTGAAATAGGATAATTAACTGAACCAACAGTCAGCAGAGCTGTAGATTGTTCATTTCCATCACTCACCTTACTGTATTTTGCTGTATGACTGCCTCTCACAATTCTGTTTGATTTACTTTCTGTTTTGGGTTATTATGCATAATACTACCAGGAGTGTTCACGTACATGTCTTCTGATGCATGTATGAACACATTTCTGTTGACACGTAACGAGTCAGGAATATATGGGTATGCAACAGATGTAGGTAGATTCATGGTTGGTTGTGTATTTTGTGGAAATTATTTTAATTATTGAGTTTCGTATATGGAAAGTTTCCAGGTTTTTTTGATTGTAAGATCTTTTGTTCTCCTGCTTTCTAAATTTAGAGCTCTTCCGCAGTAGAGTAACTTCGGTTGTCGGTTCAGAATCAGCTGTGTCCCTTTAAAAAATACAGCTGCCAAGACCTCAACCCTACAAATAATGACCTGTTAAATTTGGGTTGGGTCCTTGAGGCTTTCATGTTTACAAAACATCAGATAGTTCTGATTCAGTCACAGTCAAGAACCACTCCTTCACGGAGCTTTTTTTTTTTTTTAAAGGTTTTTGTCAGGGAGAAAAGGAAAGAGACACAGAGAGGGAAAGTAAGAAGTCACCCCTCAGGGGGAATGGCCATCTGCAATCCTTTTTCCTTCATTCTCCTCTTGGGATCCTCTTGGACACGCACGTGGCATGAGTTTTAAGCCACCCAGTGCAGGACTCAAAACCGTAGTCGACTACATGGAAATCCAGTGATGTAACCATTATGCCATCTGCTGGTCCCACAGTAACTAGTCTAAAGTAGAGCCCCAGATACCGTCCTCACAGGGAACTTTCTTCATGAGGTCTGAGTTCTAAGGCTTGTTTTGACTTGCACAGGGCCCACAGGTAGGTTCTAAACAATTGGGCATAATGTAGAATCCAGGGGTTAACGGCTTCTGGCAAGCAGGCATGTTCATATTAGCCAATCTAACTGGAGAACAGTTCCTGAAGGGAATCAGGTCTTTGCGAGAGCTCATGTCTGATTCTTCTCCAGTTTTATATAGATGTATTTTTTTCTTTCATCGTTTTATTGAGTGATCTGAACTCGGTGGAGTATAATGAGTCAGCAGCTTTATTTCTGTTTTCAGCTGCTCCTGGATCCCCCGTCTCTGCCCCAGGACAGCACCTCAGGAAGATCCCATAGCGTTATTGTCATGTCGGTGTATGCACATAGAATTACTTTTATGCGCTATAGAATTCAGGCCGGTCTAAATCACAAGTACACTGTCATTTACTGGTTTCAGTGCGTCTCTGCTCTCAGATCGGGGTGGGCAGTGGCAGGGGTGGGCATAGGATTTCTCTCACTCAACTTTTCTATTCCCTTTTCTTGCATTGGACTTCAGGTTCCCTTAGAGCCTACTAATGGGAGAAAAAGCCAAATGACATTTTTCATTTTTTAAAAATATTTTTTCCAGAGGACATGAGCATGTTTACCAGAGAGAGTGGAGGGTGGAGGGGAGGAGAAAGCACCCCCAGCCCCATGGGGGATGGTTATGCCACAATCCCTTCTCCATTTCTTTATCCTGTTGGATATAGGCTCACATGTCCTTGACATGTTTTTCATGACACTGAGTTCTGGGCTTGAATTGTTTCAGTTGGCCTTGTGGGTTCCAAGTTCCCTTAGCCACCAGGCCACTGGAAGTCTGCTTTTTACATTTTTCGTTGTTGTTGTGTAGGTTTTTGCTGTAGGCTACATGCACTCACCAGAGAGAGACAGAGAAAGACAGTGAGAAATCACCCCCAGGGGGATGGCCACACCATAATCCCTTTTCTTTTATTCTCTCTGGATGTTGGAATGCACATACACACACCCAGAATATCTTTCACTGCACCAGGTCTGGGACTCGAACTATGCTGTTGGGCATGTGAGTTGCAGTGCCTTAACCATGCCACCTGCTGGCCCACATTATTTTCTTTAGCTTTTTTAAAAGAATCATCTATTGGGCCTGGCAGGTGCCATGGTGGTTAAGGGTGCTGGACTCCCACAAGGCCAATCACAGTTTGATTCCTGGACTTGGTAGCTTGCTTTCTCACTTTCCCTCTTTCTCTCTCACTCTGTTCTTCTCTAGTCCAATTAAAATAAATAAATAACTGAACATATAAAGTTAAGTAAAATAATCTTTAAAATTTATTTTAAAATAATTATAAATTTAACTTATTATTATTATTATTTAAATTTGACCAGAGAGAGAGAGATAACATTAGAAAGCAAGCCACCAGGTCCAGGACTTGAACTATGGCTGGCCGTATGGGAGCTCAGCACTTTAACCACCATGTCACTTGCTGGCCCCCTGAATTATTTTCTTAAAAGCTTTTAATTATTTAAAAATAAAAAAGCTTTTGACTTGATATTGATTGATTCATGTCCATTTCTATTTCTAGTAATTATGACTACGCATATCTCTGTGTGTGACCACAAAAAAGAAATGTTTTCCCTGTTGGACTCATTTGCCACAAATCTATATGAGAGAAGACTGTTGAAGCTAAGATTTTTAAAAAACTATTTATTTAACTTTATTCATTCATTTATTTTTTAATTTGACCAGAGAGACACATATAGACAGAGAGAGAGAGAGCAGGTGAGAAAGCAAGCCACCAGGTCCAGGACTTGAACTGTGGTCAGCCATGTGGGAGCGTACAGTGCCTTAACCACCATGCCACCCGCTTTTCCTATGCAGGAATGGGTCGTGACTTCCCCAGCATCCCAGTAGAAGTCTAAGGCTAAGGCCCAGGACTCCTGCCCACATCCCGGGTGGAGGGAGACAGATGTGAGTTAGGCAGGGCCCAGTCCCACACTCTGAGAAGCTCAGTCTGGCAGGGCTGCAGGCAGGCCAAGTGGGACACTGACTCGAGAGGGGCTGGGGGGCCGGGGGTCGAGGGAGGGCTGGAGGAGGTCTTGGCTGAGCAAGCGAGTGTAGGAGGGGTACTGCTGGTCCTGCTAAGATTTTTTTAAAAAAAGATTAATTTAATTATATTTATTGCTATTATTATTTTTTAATTGTTATTTAAAATTTTTAATTGAAATTATTATTATTATTTTAAATTTTATTTAACTTTATTTATTTTAATTTGACCAGAGCGGGGGAGAGAGCGAGAGAACAGAGAGAAAGTGAGAAAGCAAGCCGCCAGGTCCGGGACTTGAACCACAGTTGGCCATGTGGGAGTCCAGCACCCTTAACCACCAAGCCATTTGCCAGCCCCAAAATTCTTATTATTTTTAATTGGACCAGAGAGAGGGAAAGCAAGAAAGCAAGCTGCCAGGTCTGGGACTCAAGCTGTGGTCAGTCAGGTGGGAATCCAGTTCCCCAACCACTACACCTCCTGCTGGCTCCCTGAGCTAAGATTTAATTAGTTCTAATTTTATTTCTCATTATTTTTCCCTTCAAAGCAGGACATATAAAAATGACAGTTTTAAGAGAACAGCATCCAGACCCTTTCTGTAAAAGAGGCTTTTCACCAGGATTTCCTCTGGGGGTGACGTGCTGATAGCTACCTAGGAATGAGCAGTCCCCACTCTGTGCCTACCCAGAAAAGATTTGTGTCCTTATTAAGGAGAGTCTGGGAGATGGAATCTTTTCTTAGTCTTTAGTGTGTGTCCATTTCTTTGCAGAGGAAGCCATACTGCAAAGACGTCACTGGCACCTGTGGACGTGGGATTAGGACGTGAGCTGCCAGCCACCAGCAGGAGCAGGTGAGTCACCTGGACACAAAGATCCTGTTTGGACCTCAACATATGCACAAAGGAGGTTTTTTGGGTTTTGTTTTTGGTTTTTGGTTTTTGGTGGGTCTCTGGTTTTCCTCCAGTGCCAGTTCTGCCTTTGTCCTGGTGGATTGCCTAGGCAACCCATCCATGAAGTGACAGGAAGAGGGAAGAAAATCTGCCATGGCATCAAAGCCCTGGGTTCGAGCTGAGGCTCCTCGCTCGCCGTGGGTATGCAGTCTAAATTCCCTGGATCTCAATGTCCTAATTAGCAAAATGAATACTATCAGCTCTCTCAGCCTCAAAGAACATTCAAGATGTGTTAAGTGAAAATACCAGGCAGGGCCAGCAGACATTGTAGTAGTTATGCCGCTGGACTCCCACATGGCTAACTGCAGTTGGAGTCCCGGACCCGGTGGCTTGAAAATTATGCCAGGTGCATATATGTGTGTGCCCAGGAGGAGGAGAAGGGATTGCAGTGTGGCCAATTGATTTCTCACTTTCCCTCTCACTGTCTCTGTCTCTCTCTCTGGCGAGCAAACGTTCCCTAATGCAAAAACTTCTATTAAAAACAAACAAACAAACAAAAAACTACCAAGATACACAAATGTGGTTTTTAAACTTTTAAACCTTATAAAACTGTGCGATAGGGAAACTACGCAGGGCCAAGTTGTTAGAGAAGAGAGAGCAGGTGACTTCTCAGTCACCTGGGGGCTGGGCCTCTTCCTGGGCCATGTGCTCCTGAGAAATGAGACAGTGTTGCTCCCTGTGCTCTACAAGACCCTGCAAGGTCTGGCTCCTTCCTACTTCACTAGCCCTGGAAGCTCATTTTCCTCTCTTCTCTTCATCTAGCTCTGCTACTCACCCTTTGCCTTTTACCCAGTTATCGCTTTCTTAGGACACCCATCTGAGACTCCCTGACTAGGTGAAATCCCTCCTATCACATGATTTTATCGAACCATGTTCCTTTTCAAATTTGGAAAGTGTTTCAATTCTATCTGAGTGATTTTACATTCATACCTGTCTTCTCTACTTGCCTGAATGCAGGGCAGGGATACATTTGTCTTATCATTTTATTCCTAGTTCCTAGAATAGTGCCTGCCACATGATTGGTGCTCAAAAAATATTTGTTAAATGAATGAATGAAAGACCAGATGGATGATTGGTGGAAATCATTCTTTCTTATAGACACTGTGTGGATGAGAAAATACTTGAATATTTGAACCTTACCCCTGGTTGAAACATGGCCGAAAGTAGCTTTGAAACTTTATCGAGAAGGACTAACTGATAAAATGGACATTGGAGGAGCCAGACAGTGATGCAGTAATGTAACTGGACCCACTGGACCCTGTATAAGCTGGGCTGAGGGTGAGAGTGGATCCTGATGTATCCTGTCTTAGTCTGTTACTGTGTTGTTAACAGAAATACCTGAGACTGGGTGGGTATAGCAAAATGGAGGTTTATTTGATTCATGATTCTGGTGATTGGAAGGTCCAAATGTCTAAGACTGGCACTGGGCATGGTGAACAGAAGCAGAGAAGGTGGCTAGCACATGCAGAGAGAGCAACCTGGGACAGCCACCTTCCTTTCATTACAATCCACTCTTTCAAGATCTAACCCTGGGGCCAGTAGATGGCATGATGATGGGTAATTTAGGCACTGGACTCCCACATGGCCAGTCACAGTTCAAGTCCCAGACCTGACAACTTGAAAATCACAGCAGACGCGTGTGTGTGTGCATGCCCAAACCCAGAGAGGGTGTAGAGAGGAAAGTGTTGCATTATGGCCATCTCCCCTAGCGGGTGATTTCTCACTTTCTCTCTGTGTGTCTTTCTATGTCTCTTCCCTGTGAGCATATACACCCTATAGCAAAAACCTGGAAAAAAAAAACAACATAAAGAAAGAGAAAAAAGGCTAACTGCTTCTAGGCTAGCCAGGTAGTTAATGTGGCTGGATCCCACATGACTGACTACATGGTTTGAGTCCAGGACTCCTTGGCAGGTGGTTTGAGAAACATGCTGGGCAAGTGTGCATACCTAAAATCTAAAGAAGAAAAGGCACTGTGACATGGTCATCTCCCCTGGAGATGCATTCTCAATTTCTCTCTCCCTCTCTCTATGTCTCTCTGACTCTGGCAATCACCTGAATCCTTTAGAAAATTTAAAAGGAAAGGAGAAAGGAAAGGAAAGGAAAGGAAAGGAAAGGAAAGGAAAGGAAAGGAAAGGAAAGGAAAGGAAAGGAAAGGAAAGGAAAGGAAAGGAAAGGAAAGGAAAGGAAAGGAAAGGAAAGGAAAGGAAAGGAAGAAGGAAGGAAGGAGGAAGGAAGAAAAAGAATCAACTTCTCATGAGAGCTAGAACTCAATAGGTCTCACAAGAGAGCAATCATTCGTACGTGAGGTGGATGTCAGGGTGATCCAGTCACTGCCCACCATCCTCTCCACCTCCCAATGCCATTACTCTGAGGGCCAGATTCTGAGACATCAACTTTGGGGGAACAAACTATTATCCAAACCACAACAAAGACCTTGTTAAGAGTGGCTCTCTCTCTTTCTCATGGAAGATATAGATCAACTTAAATAAACAAATGGGCCTTGAAAGACATTTTCTGACTTACCAGGGGCCAGAATACAACTCTGATCCAAATCGCCGTATTGTACGCAGAGATATGTTTACCTAAGAGTCATTTGGATTTGTCTATGCCGAGGGGACAGGCATGAAAGAACCTTTAGTGAAGGAAAAGGAGCATTCGGCAGAGATTTGACTCCAGGAGAAACCTGCTTAGAGTACGAAGGTAAAAGCTGCTAAAGATGAAGTTGTACCTGTGCAGAGTCCTCCCCTCCCCTTCCCTCCTCCACCTCCCCTCCCCTCCCTCCCTCCCTATCTTCCTTCCTTCCTTTCCAGAAAACAAACAACACAGTTTGGTTTATTTCCCTCCTTTCCTAAGGAGGGAGCTGGCCTGGGTTACCTCGGCAGGTTTGTGCTGGTGTGTGTGGATTCTCGCTTGAATGGCAGCTGTCTCGGGATGCCAGGGATATTTAATGGAGATGCAGGGGGCCTCTTAGAACCTCAAAGCTGAGCTGACAAAGTTTGGTGCCAGCTTGGGGAGGGAGGAGCCTTCTCAGAGCTGCAAAGAGCCCAGCACATCTCTGAGCTGAAGTGACCTGTTTGGGACATTGTCCTTCTGTAGGAAGAACTTTCAAAAAGTTTTTGCACCCATATAAATTTGTGTTTTATTATTATTATTATTTTAGAGAGATTTTGCTATAGGATGTGTGTGTACTCATTGGAGAGACAGAAAGACAGAAAGTGAGAAATCACCTTCTCGGGGGATGGCCACACTACAATCTTTTCTCCTCTCTTCTCCAATTGAGATTTTTGGCATGCACACACAAACACACATGACATGAGTTTTAAGCCACAGGGTCTGGAACCATGGTCAGCCACGTGAGAGTCCAGTGTCTTAATCACTATGCCACCTGCTGGCCCCATAAAGTTCTTTTTTTTTTTTTTTGAGAGGTTTTTGCTATAGGGTACCTGCACTCACCAGAAAGACAGAGAGAAACCACAGGCAAGAAATCACCCCCAGGGGGGATGGTCACGCCGCAATCCCTTCTCCTCCATTCTCTCGAGATCTTGGGCATGCACGCACATGCACCCAGCTTGAGTTTAAGCCACTGGGTCCAGGCCTTGAACTGTGGTTGAATACATGGGAGTCCAGTGACGTAGCCATTATGCTAACTGCTGGTCCCCTAAAACTTCTATTTTAATTCCATTTTTTAGTGAACCTTTTTGAAGTGCCTAAGTCCAGTACCTCTTCTTATTAGATTTTCTCTGATGGATACAATTTTGTACATATTTCTTTCTTGGTAATAAAAGGATCAAGTATATAATTAACGTCATGATTTTGAAAGCATTTTTTATACAAATAAAATCTCAACTCAGGAAAATGTATTTGCTAGCTACTGTGCCCAGATGTTTCATTCTGACATGAGGATTGTCACACCATCAAGATAATTGGTTCCTTGACAAATGGGACAGTGACCACCACCCCCAAAAATGAGGCAAAAAAGTACAGTGCGAGGAAGGGTAAGAACAAGAGAAAGGATTCAAGGGACATTTCTTTATTCCAGAGACTCCCTGGGAGAAGCTGGTCCTAGATGACCAGGGTCTTAGGTCTTGGTGTGAGGTGGAAGGAGTCATCTGACTTCTCCCCTGGAGCACAGGCTGGTGGGAGTCTCGGATCAGCCATCCAGGGCCAAGGCACTTCTTTTCCCACGCAGGCCGAGGAGATGAGGAGAAGCCCACCAAGAGCCAGGAAGGTCCCAGCAGCCCAGCCCAGGAAGAGGGCATCTCCAAGCTCCCACCGAGGGACGATCTCAGGGATGCTGTCATCCCAGAAGTCTCGGACTGTGGCATGGGCCACCCAGGAGACTGGAAAGAGGGTAGTGGCTGAAGCTGTTGCCTCTATAGTCCCTCCCAGGAGGCAAAGCCGCCTCTTCAGTACCCGTTGGATCCCGTGAAACTGGAAGCATTCCGACCCAAAGCCAGAGAGCAGCAGCCCCAGTAGTCCCAGCCCTTGGGAGACCACCATGAGGATGCGGGATACCTGGAGCTCCTGGGGCAGAGACAGGAAGGAATCGAAGGACTGGCACACGGTGGCAGCTTCCTCCTGGGTCACGCAGACCTCCCAGAGCCCCATGAGCCAGGTCTCCATTTCATTCAGCTCCAGGTTGAGCGTCTTCCACTGGGGCAGGACGGTGGTGGCACAGGAGCAGACCCAGCCCAGGAGGGAGAGAAACAGCCCCCCGAGCTGAACTCCTCCCTGGGAACTCCAGGCCATACCTGCGGCCACCACAGAAGCAGAAGGCAAAGGAGGACGGGTGGCTCAGTGACTGGCGAGCTGGGACTACTTCCCGGGAGACCTGAGCGGGAGGACTGTCACGTTGTTTGGAGAGGGTTCTTGTGTTCGTTTCTTTGTGCTGCAGCTGAGGCAGGTGCCGCGAACTTGGCAATGCTCGGGCTTAGGGGCGTGTGTCAAGATCAAATGTGGGTGGGGATTCTGGAGGGGTAAAAAAGCCATCTGTACATATTCAATGAACGATTCCATAGACCTAAAGTTAAAACCTTCTCCCAGCTCTGAGATCCTAAGGATGAAGTTCTGGGAGGATATATTGATATAATTTTTCTGGAGGACCACATAACTTCATGCTTCATAATTTAAATATGTATATCCTTTGATTCAGCATCATATCTTCTGGAGTTCACCTAATCTATTGTCAATGTAGGCAAAGATTTCTGAAAGTGTCCACTGAGATAGTGTTGATAATTGTACATTTTGGTTAATATGAGGCGACCGTTTTAAAAATTTATTTATTTATTTATTTTTGGAGAAGTTTTTGCTATAGGGTGTGTGTGCTCACCAGAAAGATGGAGACAAAGAGACAGAAAGCAAGAAATCACCCCCAGGGGGGATGGCCATGCCACAATCTCTTCTCCTCCATTCTCTTCTCGGGATCTTGGGCATACATGCACATGTGCCCAGAGTGAGTCCCCAGGTCTGGGACTCAAACTGCGGTCGACTACATGGGAGTCCAGTGACATAACTATTATGCCAACTGCTGGTCCCAAGGCAACCATTTTAATATAATGTTAGACCAAAAATATTTTAAGTTATTTATTTATTTTTACCTTATCTATTTATTCATTTATTTTAATTTGACCAGAGAGAGAGAGTGAGAGCAAGAATGAGAGAGAGGGAGGAAAAAAAAAAAACAAGCCTCCAGGTCCTGGACTCAACCCGTGGTTGGCCATGTGGGAGTCCAGTGCCCCTAACCACCATACCACCTGCCAGCCGTTAGAGAAAAAAAATTTAATGACACAGTAATGCTTTTGACAGGTGAAATGAGAAAATCAGGTGATCAAACAGTTCATGAATGTGATTTTATTTTCTTGAAAAGTACACATATGAACTTCAAAAAATTCACAGAAAATATATAAAAAAACTATGTACAGATTTGACTTTTTTTTTTTGGAGAGGTTTTTGCTATAGGGCGTGTGCGCTCGCCAGGGAGACCGAGAGAGA
>NW_006159803.1:8360264-8371677 GCF_000334495.1 Tupaia belangeri chinensis | reverse complement strand
AACCGCGGTCGACTATGTGGGAGTCCACTGACATAGCCATTACGCTAACTGCTGGTCCCCGGATTTCATATTTTTTGATACTAAAGTAAACTTGTTCTTTAATACTACTTTTCTGCCAACTTTTTCAAGTTCCCTCATATATATATGGGAGAGGTGTCTGTGTGTGTGTGTGTGCCACAAAATGTTAACCGTGTTATTTTGGTGGTAAGATTATGGTAGTTTTTGTTTCCTTATTTGTGCTTATGTATGTAATTGATACAATTTATAAATTTATCATTTAATATTTTTATAAACAGAAAAGCTCAGAAATATTCCTTTTTGAAAATATTACAAGTCAGGGCCAGCAGGTGGCATGGTAATTGAGATGCTAGACTTCCCACATGTCTGACCGCAATTTGAATCCTGGACCTGGTAGCTCGCTTTCTCACTCTCCCTTCGCCTCTCTGTCTTTCTCTGGTGAAATATATTTTTATTTCTTAAATTATTTTATTTTATTGGAGATGTTTTTGCTATAGGGCGTGTGTGCTCGCTAGAAAGACAGAGAGAGAAAGAGAGACAGAAAGCAAGAAATCACTCCCCAGGGGGGATGGCCACACCGCAATCCTTTCTCCTCCATTTTCTTCTCGGGACCTTGGGCACGCATGCACACATGCCTGGCATGAGTTTAAACTACTGGGTCTGGGACTCGAATCGTGGTTGACTACATGGGAGTCCAACGACATAGGCATTATGCTAACTGCTGGTGATATATAATTAATCAATCAATAAATCAATGTAATTCTTAAAAAATAAAAATAGTAAAAATTCTGCAGTCTAAGGAAAGTACCTTGACCTGGAATCTTCCCAAGGGAAGTGCTCCTGGCCAGACTCCTGCAGCTACTTGGACTGCAGCTCTACTACTGGGATCATTGGAAAAGTCATGATGTATTTTTTAAAAAAAAAATAATTATTTTACTTAACTTTATTTATTCATTTATTTTCATTTGACCAGAGAGGAACAGAGCGAGAGGCAGAGAGAGAGAGAAAGCGAGAAAGCAAGCCACCAGGTCCTGGACATGAACCATGGTATTGGTCACGTGGGATTCCAGCGCTCTTAACCACCACGCCACCTACTGGCCCAGTCATGATGTATTTTTCTACGCAAAAATGCATCATGACTCTGCCGATGACCCAACACATGGTGATCACCCCAGCTTCTGCTGCTTGTTGCTATTGCCAACAGCAGGTGCTGATAAGACAGGAAATAATTTGCATTTACTTAATGTAACTTAATGCTAGACTTTCGGCTGTGTATTTTATTCCTACTTAATTTTCCCACTGCCACTGTGCAATACACGTTAGGTAACTTGCCACCATCCCCTCAGCTGTTGACTACCGACCTGAGGCAGCATGTTGGACTTGGCCATTTCATGTTCTAGTCCTCAGGCTACTGCAGTGGTTTCTTCTGCCCTGCCCTGCACATGGGTGACACGGCATGTCAGTGAGGGGTTAGTCTCACTTACAGAAGAAAGCCAGGACTTCTATTGAAGTCCTAAGTGTCTGACCTATGTGTTTCCCTATTCATGTATTTTTCAAAGTTTCTTTCTTTCATGAAGGAGAGAGAGAAGGACACCCTCAAACAGGGTCTCTATCCTGCAGTTCATCCCGTCTCAGCTGGCCGAGATCATGAGCACAGGTGTGTCCAGTGTGCACAAGCAGGAACTGGAATGCAAACCCGCGACTTCTCCCACAGGGGTCGTTACCACTGCATCACCATCTCCCCACCTCCCATTTTGTTCTAACTTGCACACCACATGCTGAGTATTCTGTGAAAGCACGGGTATTGAGACAAGAAGGAAGGATCTGTTGGGAAAGGAGGATCTGCACTTTGTTGTCTCGACACCTAAGCAGTCGGGTATCCTGGAATTACCAGTGGCGCAGGAGTAGAGGAAGATGAGCAGGATCACTTGGAATGCCTCCCCTGCTTTTATGTTTCATTACAGAAAATTTCAAATTCGTTCCAAAGTAGAGTAAATGGTATAAAGAAATCCCATATCCTATCACTCAGCTTCAAAAAGTATCTACTTGCACCGATTTTGTTTTATTCATACCGGCACCTGCCCCCCCCCCCTCTTTCAGAGTGAAATCCCGGCACCCGCCCCCCCCCCCCCTATTTCAGAGTAAATGGGAGGCTCTTTCCCATGGTAGGATCCTTCTGCTATTCTAAGAGCCATTAATCAAGGTGCTAGCAAATGTCATGCAACTTGGCAACACCTGTCTACCTATACTGAGCCTGGCTAGAATTTTGTTTGATACTTTCCTTCCTTATTCACATGTGCCACATGTGATTAAGTGTGAGTGAACCATGATAGGTTAAAAAAACTAGAAATCCATGTGGTAATTTTTTCACAGTATTTCTTTTCTTATGAACTTTTTGAGGCCCTCTTGAACATAGTATATTGTGGACATCTTTCAGCAAGCAATACATATAAATAATGAAATTTAATTTTGGGACCAGCAGATGGTATGGTGGTTAAGGCGCTGGACTCCCACATGGTAGACTGCAGTCTGAGCGTTGGACCTCGGAGCTTGCTTTCTCACTTTCTCTGTTTCTCTCTAGTGAGTGCACATGCCCTACAGCAAATTAAAAATAAATAAATTAAATAAATAATTCTTTAAAAAAAGAAATCTAATTTTAAAGGGCTTTCATAACGTCGATTTGTAATTTTTCTAGAGAGTGCTCAATATTTCGTTTTAGTCCACACAGGCCTAACGCTGTTTGTACCTAGGTGATATAAATATGTACTACATAGCTGTAATATATACCTACACAGATGTAATATAAAAGCAGTGCAATTACAAGAAGCCTTTTACTTATAATGAGGTGACGCTACTTCGTTGCAGACCTCCAGAGGCTACCATTCACGCAGCTGCAGATGGCCACTGAGGCCCAACGAGAGTGAGCATTTAACGAAAACTAAATCCTTATAGACGGGCTTGTTGGATCATCCGGTTCCATAAATCGCAGGTTAGCGTTTGCGGTTGAGAGAGGTTCAGTGAGGACTGTTTATGAGATGCAAGTATTTCATTCGTCTTCGTGAAAAACGGCCGGAAAAGACAAACACCTTGAAAACTCCTGAAAAGGAAAACGCCTCTTTTCAATTTGCCAACTACGGGACACCGTGGAAATCCCACGCTGGGACCGGCGCGGTGCCTGCTGGGAGTTGTAGTTCGTCCTCGCCTTCAGTGATACGGTCCGGGCCCCGCGAGACTCCGTTTCCCGGCAGGCTGCGCGCCAAGGCTGCCCGCCGGAGTCCAGAGCTGCCGCGCTGGTTCTAAGAGTGCCAGTGAGCGTTGGGTACTGGGGTGGCGATGGCCTCGTTCGTGACGGAAGTTTTGGCACACTCGGGGAGACTGGAGAAAGAGGACCTGGGCACCCGGATCAGCCGCTTGACCCGGCGGGTGGAGGAGATCAAGGTGAGGGCGGGCAGCGGCGGGTGGAGCAGAGAGGACGCCGGGTGAGGCGCCAAGGAGGCGTGGGGGCTACGGAACGGCGGACACCGGGGCTGGCAGCAGCCGGGGGTGGTCCGAGAAGTCTGGGCTTGCCGGCCGAGCAACGTGTGGACTGAGGACGGAGCTGGACGGAGTCCAGACGGGGCTGGGGACGGAAGACGAACAGGCCTGGGACTAGGGAGGACTGCGGCTGGGGGTTGTTGGGGCGGCTTGGGCTGGGGGAGGAGAAGGAAGACGGTCGAGAACAGCAGAACCCCCGAGTGTGGAGAGCGAATTTGAGAGGGGTGGCAAAGCGGACAGGTCCTCCCGCACCAGCCTCAGTGTCCGCGTCCTCCACCCACTCCTTGACTGGGTTGTGAAAGAAAAGCAGTCCAGGATCGCTGGTAGAAGTCCATTTAAAATTTAAGGGCTTCAGTAAAGCATAAGCCTGAGACTTTGGTTATGCCCCACATGTGCTCCAGTGGGTGCATCCGGGGGTATTGTCCAAAAGGCACAGCTTTCGTTAACAGTGAAAGAACTGACATTTTCCAGCGGGGCCTCCACCCGGTCTTCACCCCAGTGTTCTTGAGTTCATGGTGTATAGAATGAGGCATATAGCCTGCATTGCTTTAATAATGTAAACTCTAGGACCAACGTAAGCTCCTGACAAGCACCTTGAAACCTCCCCCGTTGCCCGTCTCTTGGTTCTATATTAACCAGCTTTCTTGGCCATTTTGATGAGCACATCCTGGTGATTTGTCCAAAACCTGGCTACCACAAACCACTTTTTATTTCATGGATTATTGGATCATCAGAAAAGTCATGACTTTTTTTTCTGTTTCTATGCAAAAATGCACCATGACTTTTCAATGACCCAGTGAATATACTCTTCAGTCTTCTTCTTAGGTTGATGTAATTTTGGCAATAAGGATGAAATTCAGAGCCATCCCTAACTTCCTGGCCATCCCTCTCAGATTCTGTGATTCCTGAGCTGTGAAGGAGTAAGTTCTGAATCTGGACCTAGATCTAGTGCATTTGAGCTGTTACTAGCCCTTTCACGACAATGAAGAGCTTTCCAGCTCTACTCTGGTAGTAGATGGGGTTCCTGTCTTAAGTCCTTGTTTTTTTTTTTAAATTTCAAAGAGCATATATGCACAAGATGCGTGGGAAGCATCTCCCCAGTGGGGCCTGGTCATACTACAATTTCCTGTCTTCCATTTCTCCATCTTATCAGGATCCTGGACATATATGTATATCCACCTGGTGTGTTTTTCAAACTGCTGGGTCCAAACTGCATAGTTATTTGCAGTTTTACTTTGTACAGATATTGTTATTTTTGCCAGTGGTTTTCTGCATCTTCAATTGCTTTTATTTTAAAATTATGTGTACCTGTTCAAGTCTGGATTGGATTTAAGGGAGAAGTTTTTGGTATGCACCATCTGGGCACAAGGTATAGCTCTTACCAATAACCCTAGTTTTTCAGAAGTGGTTTTCTAGATTTGCTTTGTTTTTGTTTTTGAGTTTAGCTATAAGGCATGTGCACTTACTGGAAAGAGACTAGGAAAGCGAGATAGGGAAAGTGAGAAATCACCCCCCCACACACACACACACAGAGGGTATGGCCACACTGCATTACCTCCCCCTCAGTTATCCTCTTGGAATTTTGGGCATGTGTACACATGCACCTGGCGTGTTTTTCAAGCCACCAGGTCTGGTACTTCAACTGGGTTGGCCATGAGGGATCCAACACATTAACCACCATGCCACCAGCTAGCCCAGGATTTCATTACTTTTTAGTGTGATGGAAAGAGAATAGACTATTAAGTTACCTTAGCATGTCACTCAGAGCTCCTCTGTGTTCTAAACCTGCACTACTTTCCCTTTCACTTATTTCATTTACTATGTTGAATCTTTAGCCATTTGAAAGTTACCTTTTATGCTCTAAGTAGGCCCACTTTATTATTTTTTTTTAATTGCTAGAGGCTGTGTGCTCATCCCAGAGAGAGAGACAGAGACAGAGACAGAGAGAAGGAGTGTGAGAAAGCACCCCTTAAAGGGATGTGGTCATACCACAGTCCCTTTTCTGTTTCTCCATCCTGTTGGGATTTTAGACACTCATACACATACCTGGAGTGTTTTTCAAGCCATGGGGACTGAGATTCAAACCACAGTTTGCCAGATGGGAGCTGGGTCACCTTAACCAGTAGGCTCTGGGGTGGCCCCCAGTTTTTCTTTTTTTACTAGTTCCCACATTTTGCTTATGTTGGTGTATGTCCATCTTTACCCTTAGTATGTCTATTTCTACCCGTAGCTCAAGTCTCATCTCAGGTGTAGTCTCCTGCATAAAAACAAAACAAAACCCATTCTCTCCTAGAGAGAGGTGAACTATTTCTTAGTTGTACTTCTGGAGGACTTAGTCATTGTTGTATTTTATTTCAGCCCTATATTCTGGTTATTAAAATGTTAGTATCTTTCTTACCTACAAGGAGTTTATTTATGGGCAGGTGTAACTTATATCTTTCAGAGTGTTCAGTGATTCAGTGCAAAGTACTCAATAATTTGTTTATGGAGTTAATCTGAATTAAAGGAGATGATGAAATTCAATTCAATTTAGGAATTTAGGATAGGGCCTAAAATGTTATAGGCAAGAAGATAGGAATTAATAAATCTATTGAAGTATACAGACTATGCATTTATCTGTTTACTTATTTTTTAAATGTTTATTTATTTCTTCCATGAGCAAGAGAGAGACAGCACCCTCAACAGAGTTCTCATGCCATGATCCACCCCCACCTTTGGTCAGCTGCAGATCATGGGCACAACCAGGGAGGTCTCTGGATGCAAACCTCGAACCTTCTCCTGTGGATCAGCCTCATAGAGCATCGCGTTTTCCCTCAGCTCCACTGTCTGGCTCTCCACTTACTTTTTTTTCTACTGTGATTAAAATTGGTGGCTGCAGTCTGATTTAGTTCAGTATGAGAACTTTGGGCCCCACCTTTCTTTTCCAGCATTTGTACAACTCGTGGGCACTGTTGGAGTTTGGTGGTCATTGTGCTCTGGCACCCGAATAATGTTATGGTACCTTAAGTGGTGGGGGAAATGTGTTTTCGAAAGAGACCCATTTGCCTGGAGGAAAAGTGGATGGGTATAGGTGACTGGCAAGAAGCCTCCAACACGGAAGCTGTCTTATGGAAGACAAGCTGTATCTTTTAACAGTTTCCTGCTCATCTCATTCTTTTTTTTTTTTTTTTTTAATTAATTTGTTCATGGGTGTGTGTGTATTCACTGGAGAGAAGGAGAGAAGGAAAGCAAGGAAGCACCTGTAAGGGGAGATGACCATGTTGCAGTCCCTTCTCCATTCTCCCCTTGGGATTTTAGACACACATGCATAGGCACCTGGCATGTTTTTCAGACTGTTGGGTCTGGGACTTGAACTGCACAGTTGGCCATGTGTGATCCGTCCACCTTAACTACCACACCAGCTGGTGACCCTCACTGTCTTAATATTAAAATTCTTCTGTCTTCTAGGGCGAGGTGTGCAGTATGATAAGCAAGAAGTACAGTGAGTTCCTGCCTAGCATGCAGAGCGCACAGAACCTGGTTACCCAGGTGGATGAGCTGTCTGGTGATATTGACCTGCTGAAGTCCAGGATAGAGAATGAGGTAAGACAAGTTTTTTATGTTGGGTGGGTTTGTAGAGAGGCAGTTCAGCTTCCTGATTTCTTTTCTTCTTCTTTTTTTAAAAAAGAATGATCTTATTTAGATTTATTTATTTATTTATTTTAATTTGACCAGAGAGGGACAGAGTAAGAGAGAGAGAAAGAGAGAGAAAGCAGGAAAGCAAGCCACCAGGTCTGGTACTTGAACCATAGTTGGCCATGTAGGTGTCCAGTGCTCCTAATCACCATGCCACCTGCTGACCCCCAGCTTCCTGATTTCTTTTTTTTCCTTTGGGGAGGTTTTTGTTATAGGGCGTATGCACTTGTCAGAAAGACAGAGAGAGACAGAGAGATAGAAAGTGAGAAATCACCTCCCGGGGGAATGGCCATTCCACAATCCCTTCTCCTCCATTCTCCTCTCGGGATCTTGGGCAAACATGCACACATGCCTGATGTGACTTGAAGCCACCATATCCGGGACTCAAACCGTGGTTGGCTACATGGGAGTCCAGCGACATAGCCATTACGCCAACTGCTGGTCCCCCTAGCTTCCTGATTTCTAAGGCAACTCCATTCTGTACAATTTCTCAAGACCTCACTCTCCGTATTGGTAAATGGAGGTCAAATTAAGTGATTGTAAGGCGACTTCAGTCCTAAAACAGAAATATTTTAAAACTTTGTCAAAGACAGTCTTTGTCTTTGGCCTCTGGAAAGTTGACTTGGTTTTCCCAACACAAGCTCTCTACTTCCTGTTGTAAGGCCAGTGGCTCCCTGCCCTTCTTGTGCAGTGTAGTGTCACTTAGGCACATGGTCACACCCAACTGAAGGTGGTCAGGACAGAGATGTAGGTGCCATTACTATGGAAAAAGGAGAATGGATTTCAGTGGACAGTTCGCATATAACCCCATCCAGATGCATATTTGGAGGTTAGGAAAATGAATATGAACTTAAGATAGCAGCACTCAGAAATCGAAGCTATGGGAATGGAAGGGATTGCACAGAGAGAGTGTATAAAGCAAGGTTTTTATTTTTATTTTTTAAAATTTGCCAGAGGGCACATGTGCATGCTAGAGAGAGAGAGAGAGAGAAGGTGAGAAAGCTCCCCCTGTGGAGGCAATGCCTTCTCCATTTCTTCCCTTGACATTTTGGGTATGCACACATACGCGTCTGGCCTGTTTCTCAAGTTGCTGAATACAGGACTTGAGCTGCACAGTTGGCCAAGTGGGTTCCAGCTCCTTAACCACCATGGCTGGCCTGAGCAGAATTTTTCAGCCTTGGCCTAATGATATTTTGAGCCAGATCATCCTTTGCTGGGTATTTGGGCGTCTGTCCTGTATGTTGTTGGATGTTAGCAGTACACCTAGCTTTTTCCACCAGAGGCCGGTAGAATATTCTCAGTGTGAAAACCACAAATGTCTCCAGACATTGCCAAGCATTCCTTAGGGAGGGTGGGGCAAAATTGTCCCCTGTTTAGAGTCACTGGTTTAGAGTAAGAAGATAGCGAAAGAGAAATGAATGTTACTGTGTATAGAGTGGTCTGAGGGAAAATGAAGAAAGTAAAAAGAAAGACCAGCGAGCTAAGGAAAATCAGCAGAGAACGGTATCATGGAACGCAGGGAAAGAAGGTTTCAGAAGGGAGGAAGGTGACTGTACTGTGAAACAGCTACGCGCTGGTAGTGTGTGCTTTGGATTTGGCAATGAGAGTGGAGCGGTGGGGCTAGGAACCAGGTCACAGTGAGGTGCGGAGTGGATGAGAGGTGAGAAGGTAAAGATACTTTCAGGAAGATGGCATGTGAGGAGGGGCAAGGCATGAGGCAGCTGCTGAGAAATAGGCGAGTTGCTGTGGTGCGGGAAACTTTTTCTTAAAGATGAGTGAAATTTGGGAACCAGCAATTAGCATAATGGCTATGTCACTGGACTCCCACATAGTCGACCGCGGTTCGCGTCCCGGACCCGGTGGCTTAAAACTCACGCCGGGCGCGTGTGCGTGCGTGCCCAAGATCCCGAGAGGAGAATGGAGGAGAAGGGATTGCAGCGTGACCATCCCCCCTGGGGGGTGATTTCTCGCTTTCTGTCTCTATGTCTCTGTCTGTCTGTCTGGCGAGCACACGCACCCTATAGCGAAAACCTCTCAAAAAAAAAAAAAAAAGATGAGCGAAATTTTAACATCTTTAAATTGATGGGAGGAGTTCTGTACTGGTAAGTATTTTTTTTTTTTTTTTTTGAGAGATTTTTCCCTGTAGGGCGCGTGCGCTCGCCAGACAGAGAGAGACATAGAGACAGAAAGCGAGAAATCACCCCCCAGGGGGGATGGTCACGCTGCAATCCCTTCTCCTCCATTCTCCTCTCGGGATCTTGGGCACGCACGCACACGCGCCCGGCGTGAGTTTTAAGCCACCGGGTCCGGGACACGAACCGTGGTCGACTACGTGGGAGTCCAGTGACATAGCCATTACGCTAACTGCTGGTTCCCTGTACTGGTAAGTATTAAATCAATATATATTTCATGAGTGTGTGAAAATGAAGGATAAATTAGGGTCAAGTTAAAGGTATAACAGAAAGGAAATCACTGATGATGTGATCCCCGAAAATGGGCAGAATGGGAGGCAGATTCTACCTCAGCCTAAAAAACAATCTTAGAGCTATCCAACTGTATCTTGAATTATCACTTGGCGGTGAAGATAACCTTCTAATAATCGAGGTGGGTAAGCTCTCTGATGGAAGAGAGCTGCTTAAGTTGAGAGTGGATGAGGATTTTATGTTGATAGAAATGGGTATTCTTGCACAGAGTAAGGGTTTAGACTAGGGGGACCTCTGTGATATCTTCCTCCTACATTTTTTTGTTATCATCATAATCTTGTTTATATTACATTGGATTGCATGTAACTTTACAATATAGTACATTGCTTTTTCAAAAGGGAATGCCATGCCTGTCAGTCAGTACAGAGACACTAATCTCCCCTCTTCATCATTCATTATCTTTTCAATGTTTTTCCCAATCATTATTATTATTATTATAGTTATTTTTTTAAAACAGTCAATCACTGTTTCTCATTTTGCTTGTAAAAAGACTTTACCCATCATGAAATACTTCTCAGATCAATCCAGTTGAGAATACTATACACGTCATCATCAACAGGCAATAATCTATATCTGTTTCCCATTAACTCCTGCCTCTCTATTTGTTCTCTTGCTTTCTCTGTCCTCTTCTTGTCACCCCCCTCCATTCCACGCTGTCTTATTCTCATTAAGTACTTTCACTGCTTTTATGTCCTCCAGTATTTCGCTCTCTACCATAAAGTGTGGGTAGTCCTTCCTCCTACATGTGATTTTTTTAAGAAATATTTTATTTAACTTTATTTATTTATTTGTTTGTTTGTTTAAATTTGACCAGAGAGGCACAGAGAGAGAAAGTGAGAAAGCAAGCCGCCAGGTCTGGGACTCGAACTGTAATCGACCACGTGGAATTCCAGCGCTCTTAACCACCACGCCACCTGCCGGCCCCCATTGTGTGATTTTTATTCCAGTCTTAGATACCATTGAAATTTTAGCACGAATTATGTAAAGCATATTGAATAGTTGCTAATGTTTACTCTCTTAGGCTTGGTATAGCTTGTAAATACTGGTTTTTGATGTGTGAATTAGGTTCGCCGAGATCTTCATGTATCAACTGCTGAATTCACAGACTTGAAGCAACAGTTGGAAAGAAACTCATTAGTTCTCAGCTTGCTTAAACAACTGCAAGAGGTCAGTAGGCTCAACTCAGACTTTTGTGTTTTAGTGGTTAGAAAGTTATTCCTGTATATCTTTTCCAATTTGTCTCATTATTCAGTGGCTATACGCTGACTATAGTGATTTTTAAAAAATATTTTAAAAACAAAAAGACTTGAAACAATAGGATGTATAAAATAAAACACCCGATGACTTACACATCCCTTTTCAGATTTCCACTGCTATCGAAGAGTACAACTGTGCATTAACTGAGAAGAAGTATGTCACCGCGGCTCACTGCCTGGAAGAGGTACCGACTGCTTTCTTTGAAGCATGAGCAATTAATGCTCTTCTTATTTTCAGTGGATTTTGTGTCTTATCTATTCATTATCATATGCAAATATATTTCTCATTGTCCTGAGTCAAGATGGAATGTTTAACAATGATTCCATTTTACTATCAGGCACAGAAATGCTTGAAGTCACTAAAGTCCAGAAAATGCTTTGATTTAAAATTGTTGAAGTCTCTCAGCAAGGAGCTCACAATACAGAAACAGAACATACTTTATCACC
>NW_006159803.1:8332845-8359068 GCF_000334495.1 Tupaia belangeri chinensis | reverse complement strand
AGAGTGGCAGAAGCTGATCGTATGGAAATTTCCACCCTCCAAAGGTACCACAGACCTCAGGTGTACTGCTTTGCTTTATCTGCCTTGACAGATTGGTTTCTGAATATAGTCTAAATATTTTGTATTGGTACATGAGAAGTTTTCATTTATTTATTTGTTCTTGAGAGGTCATGCATGCTTGCCAGAGAGAGACGGAGACAGAGACAGAGAGAGAGAGAGAGAGAGAGAGAGAAAAAACATCTTCCTGGGGAATGGTCATGCTACAATCCCTTCTCCATCCCTCCCTCCTTTCCTCATTGCATAGAATTGCATTCTCATGATAATAAGCAAGGTGCTTTATTAGGAGCATTTATATCTGAGTCTTTAAAGTGTCCTCATCTTACTTCCCTCAAATCCTTTCTGTCCCCTTCCATAGGAAGGTCAGGAGAGATGACTCGATGTTGGTGTCCACTTGGGGGGACGTGCTAAGAGGAGGACGTCGCCATGTGAGAGCACACTGGACATACCCATTCTTTCTTTATTTTTTCATTTTTTCCCTTTCTTTTTTTTTTTAATTTTCCTTTATGGATTTACCCATTCTTAATAGCCTTTATCTCAACAGTTTAACTTGGTTAGAAAATTTAAAGAAGTTGTTTAGCCATTCTTTCTCTTGCTGAAGAAAAAAGACAGGGGATCAACGTGGGGGAAAGAGGGGTTTGGGTCAAATTTTTTTTTTCTTTTTTTTCATGCTTTGGGAGAAAAATAGTGACATAATGAGAAGCTAGGTGTTGCTCTGTAAGGCGAAGACATGGGTGAGTTCGGCCCAACTTTGATGAACACTGCTTTACGCTCAGCTTTTCTTCCCAGCTTTGAGCCTTGAGAATAAAATCTTTGAGTGTATGTGAAGTGTATGTCAAGTCATGCCATGACACCTGGTGTATTTTCCACTGGATATTGAATTTAGTGTCTTTCTTTTTTGTTTGTTTAGTTTTTTTTGCTGTAGGGTATGTGCGCTACCTAGAGAGAGACAGAGAGGGGGAGAGAAATTGAAAAATCACCTCCCCGCCCCCTGGGGGCTGACCATACCTCAATCCCTTTTGTCCATTCTCCTCTTGGGAATTTGGCCATGTACACACACGTCTGGTATATTTTTCAAGCCATCAAGTCTCGGGCTTGAACTGTGGAGTTGGCCATGTGGGATCCAGCGCCTTAACCACCACACCATCTGCTGGCCCAGTTTCCCCCTGTTCTCTTATGTCCACTTTGGCCTCCAGTGTATTTTGTACATATGTAGGTCCATATGTATCTAGACAAACATATACACAGCTGTATGTATATCAGGTATTTCAAAGGCAATCATGTATACAATTTTAAATTTTATTCCTGAGTAGGCTGCAAATTAAGAGAAGATGGCAGGTGTGTTGAGTTCTCGGTTATAATACACCTACCTGTTAAACTTGTTTGACAGGCTCTTCTTTTTGCTTGGTAAGAAACAACATAGAAGAAGAGGTCTATGAATCCAAGAGCTTATTTCTTTCCTCACCTTCATTTAATCATTCAGTACATACTTCATAAACATTTCTTACAGTCAGATCATCTTTCTTTTCCACTTAGTTTGATTCTTTGGACATGAAGACAAAATAGTCATTTCTTGTTTTAAAGTGATGCCAAGAACATGGATGTCTTAATTGGTATTTGGTTATGTTAGAAGTATATTGTAGGGCCAGCCCTGTACTGCAGTCGTTAAGCACTGAGTAGGGAGCTGGATCCCACATGACTGACTGGGATTTGAGTCCTGGTCCTGGGGACTTGGAGACATGCCAGGCGCAATGTATGTACATGCCTCATATCCTGACGGATGGAGAAACGGAGGAAAGGCGTGACCACACCCCATGGAGGTAGGCACTTTCTCTCTCTTTCTGATGAGCACATACACCCTCTGACACTTAAAAAAAAAGGTAAAGGTAATCTTTGATTTAAAAAAAGTTGGAAATAAAGTGTATATATATATATTTTTTTTTTCTGCAAAGGTGCTTGTACTCGCCAGACAGATAGAAACAGAGAGACAGAAAGCGAGAAATCACTCCCCAAGGGGGGATGGCCACACCGCAATCCCTTCTCCTCCATTCTCCTCTCGGGATCCCGGTCATGCACGCATATGCACCTGGCATGAGTTTTAAGCCACCGGGTCTGGGACTCGAACCGTGGTCGACTCCATGGGAGTCCAGCGACATAGCCATTACGCTAACTGCTGGTCCCGAAAAAAAGTATATTGTAATGAAAGCACGTGTTTGAGAACCTCAGCAGAGAACGGGCTCTGTGGGACTTGTGGCAGCCTCTTGTATTGATGAGATGGCTGACGTTTTTGCCTCCTTTTCCTTAGATACCAGCGGCTTGGAGTTTTGCCTACAAACTGAACTTCACTTATGCACTGAACAATCCCAGAAAGAGGAGAAGACCCCGGTGCCACCCATCGGTTCTGTCTTCTTGGCATTTTCTATTCTTGGAGAACTGCACACAAAGCTTAAATCCTTTGGTAAGACATGGTACTTGGTTTCATTTACACAAACTCTCCGAAGGTTCAGTATTAAAGGAGTGATGGAAAAGAGTAGAAAACATTCCCTGGAGGCCCAGTCACGGGCACACATGGGTGGCCTTGTGAGGTAATTGGAGCCATCTGGGAGTCCCGGGCTCGGTTTCCTGCCCAGCCCGAACAGCTGGTGTGGTGGTGTGCTCCTGTGGTCCTAGCTCACTGGGAGGCTGCCTGTGGCAAGAGCAGTGTGGCATGGTGAGGTCCTGTCAAAAATCTCTCTCTCTCTTTTCCCCTCTTGTGTTCTCTCATTTAAAAAAAGAATTATCTTGGGGCTAGCAGGTGGCCTGCGGGTTAAGGCGCCCAGATGGCCAGCTGTGGTTTGAGTTTCAGACCTGGCATCTTGTTTTCTCACTTTCCCCTCTCTTTCCGTCTCTCTCTGGTTGAATCGAAAAATAATAAAATTAAATAATTCTTTTAAAAATATATTTTATTTACCTTTTATTTATTTTAATTTGACCAGAGAGGGATAGAGTGAGAGTGAGATTGTGAGAGAGAGTGAGTGAGAGTGAGAGAGAGAGAAGGAAAGAGAGAAAGCAAGCTGCCAGGTCTGGCACTCGAACTGTGGTCAGCCATGTGGGAGTCCAGCACCTTTAACCACCATGCCCCCTCAAAATTAAAGACTTCCTTTAAAAAAAAAATTATCTGGGATCAGCCTTGTGGCTTAGTGGTTAAGAGAGCTGGATCTAACATGGTTAACCACAATTCGAATCCCAGCCACAATGGCTGAAAAATAGCAGGCGCATGCGTGTGTGCCCCAAATCTCGATGGAGAAATGGAGAAGGCATTGTGGTGTGACCACGCCCTGTTAGGGAGTGCTTTCTCCCTCTCACTGTCTCTGTCTCTGGAGAGTGCACCTACCTTTTGGCAGTTATTAAGAAAAATTTCTTGGGAACCAGCAGTTAGCGCAATGGCTATGTCATTGGACTCCCACATAGTCGACTGCGGTTCGCGTCCCGGACCCGATGGCTTAAAACTCATGCTGGGCGCGTGTGCGTGCGTGCCCAAGATCCCGAGAGGAGAATGGAGGAGAAGGGATTGTGGCATGACCATCACCCCGGGGGGGTGATTTCTCGCTTTCTGTCTCTATGTCTCTGTCTGTCTGTCTGGCGAGCGCACGAGCCCTATAGCGAAAAACCTCTCCCCCCCAAAAAAAAAAAAAAATTTCTTTGTAGCATGTTCATCGTGGAGTTTGTCCTCATGATTCGTCAAAAGGGATTGTCATAAATATTGCTCTTTTTATTAAAGGCTTGGGCCCTTTCTTCCTTTTTAAGAGAGATTTTTGGTATAGGGTGCATGTGCTTATCGGAGAAAGAGAGACAGAAAACAACAGATCACCCCCTAGGGGGTATGACCACCCCACAGTCCTCCATCCTCCGGATTTGGGGCATGCATATGCACATAAGGTGCTGGGTCCGGGACTTGAACTGTAGTTTACTATGTGGGAGTCCAGATATATAACCATTATGCCATCTGCTGTTCCCTCTTTATTCCTGTTTAAAAAAATAATTTCCATTTTATTTATTTTAAAAAATAATGTGAATAAAAATCTGTAAACACGCTGGGGAACGTCAGCGGGAAAACCCTGTAGCACGAGATGATTACTGTGTAATGTCATGATATATGGCTTATGGTTTAGACTCAGAGATCCAAGTTGTTTTTTGGACACGCTTACTTTCTAAGAGTTTCTTCTAATGATTTCTGATATGAGCTGTCGTATGATTTTTTAGGTCAGATGCTGCTAAGGTATATCCTCAGGCCTCTGGCATCCTACCCGTCCCTGTATGCTGTTACGGAAAGCCAACCCAGCGCAGTTATTGTTCGTTTTGAATCCGTAACGATTGACCTGGAACATCCATCGCCATCTGAAGTTTTTGCAAAGATCAGACTGGTATTAGAAGTACTTCAGAAACAGCTGCTAGGTACGTACCCCCAAGGCAGCACGTGCACATTTAGAAGAGTAAAGGCTGCTTTAGAGTAGAAAGGCCTGTAACGCCACTGAAGGAAGAATCAGGAGCGAGTGGATTTTATGAAAGGAGCAAAGCGATTAGTTGTTATTTCTTGACAGTTTGTGTCCCTTCTCTGTCCTCTATTGATAACTAGAGTCATCGGTGGTACCCAGCCTATGGTTGCAATATTTTAGTGGGATTTGAGGATGCACTTCTCACTAGACTTTGAGTAGTATCACATTTTGAGTTTCTTGCTCTAAGTATAAGAGAAGCAGAAATGAATCAAGTGCTTTTTTACATATTTCAACGAGAACATCCCCATTAATTTAGTATAGAGTAGGTTTGATACAGGAAGTAAATTATATTTCGATTCAGCTTATTGGTTAGATTTTTAGATGTTTACACTAGAAATAGTTTATGTGTTGCTTGGATCATTTGGTTGTCATACTTTTAAAAGTAAGCTTTCTTCTGTTGTATTTTTACTACTGTTGCTTTTTAGTCTATTTGACTTATCTTTTTTGGTGCCCAAGATCCCGAGAGGAGAATGGAGGAGAAGGGATTGTGGCATGACCATCACCCCGGGGGGGTGATTTCTCGCTTTCTGTCTCTATGTCTCTGTCTGTCTGTCTGGCGAGCGCACGAGCCCTATAGCGAAAAACCTCTCCCCCCCAAAAAAAAAAAAAAATTTCTTTGTAGCATGTTCATCGTGGAGTTTGTCCTCATGATTCGTCAAAAGGGATTGTCATAAATATTGCTCTTTTTATTAAAGGCTTGGGCCCTTTCTTCCTTTTTAAGAGAGATTTTTGGTATAGGGTGCATGTGCTTATCGGAGAAAGAGAGACAGAAAACAACAGATCACCCCCTAGGGGGTATGACCACCCCACAGTCCTCCATCCTCCGGATTTGGGGCATGCATATGCACATAAGGTGCTGGGTCCGGGACTTGAACTGTAGTTTACTATGTGGGAGTCCAGATATATAACCATTATGCCATCTGCTGTTCCCTCTTTATTCCTGTTTAAAAAAATAATTTCCATTTTATTTATTTTAAAAAATAATGTGAATAAAAATCTGTAAACACGCTGGGGAACGTCAGCGGGAAAACCCTGTAGCACGAGATGATTACTGTGTAATGTCATGATATATGGCTTATGGTTTAGACTCAGAGATCCAAGTTGTTTTTTGGACACGCTTACTTTCTAAGAGTTTCTTCTAATGATTTCTGATGAGCGTTCGTATGATTTTTTAGGTCAGATGCTGCTAAAGTATATCCTCAGGCCTCTGGCATCCTACCCGTCCCTGTATGCTGTTACGGAAAGCCAACCCAGCGCAGTTATTGTTCGTTTTGAATCCGTAACGATTGACCTGGAACATCCATCGCCATCTGAAGTTTTTGCAAAGATCAGACTGGTATTAGAAGTACTTCAGAAACAGCTGCTAGGTACGTACCCCCAAGGCAGCACGTGCACATTTAGAAGAGTAAAGGCTGCTTTAGAGTAGAAAGGCCTGTAACGCCACTGAAGGAAGAATCAGGAGCGAGTGGATTTTATGAAAGGAGCAAAGCGATTAGTTGTTATTTCTTGACAGTTTGTGTCCCTTCTCTGTCCTCTATTGATAACTAGAGTCATCGGTGGTACCCAGCCTATGGTTGCAATATTTTAGTGGGATTTGAGGATGCACTTCTCACTAGACTTTGAGTAGTATCACATTTTGAGTTTCTTGCTCTAAGTATAAGAGAAGCAGAAATGAATCAAGTGCTTTTTTACATATTTCAACGAGAACATCCCCATTAATTTAGTATAGAGTAGGTTTGATACAGGAAGTAAATTATATTTCGATTCAGCTTATTGGTTAGATTTTTAGATGTTTACACTAGAAATAGTTTATGTGTTGCTTGGATCATTTGGTTGTCATACTTTTAAAAGTAAGCTTTCTTCTGTTGTATTTTTACTACTGTTGCTTTTTAGTCTATTTGACTTATCTTTTTTGCTTGTCTCAGTTGTCTTGTTTAATGGTCCAGCCAACCATTCCTGCGCTAGAGAAAAAAAAAAAGTGCTCCTGCTTTCTTTAGGCCTTTCTGGCGAGTGCATGCGCCCTGTAGCAAAAACCTCATCAAAAAAGGAAAAAAAAAAGAATTTTTAAATTTTACTTTAGTTATTTATTTTAATTTTACCAGAAAACGACAGAGAGAGAGAGAAAAAATGAGAAAGTAAGCTGCTAGGTCTGAGACTTGAACTGTGATCAGCCATATGTGAGTCCAGCGCCCTTAACCACCACGCCACCTGCCGGCCCCATCTTATTTTTTGAACGGCATAGTTTTAAGTTCCCCTTATCTTTATTGCTCTCCTGATATTGACTATGGTTATGCTTTGGATAATGGTTTGTCCCCTAAATATTTATGTGCTGAAACTTGATTGTTTTGATTGTATTATGAAAGCGTTTAGTGAAAACTTAATCCTTTAGGTTGTAATAATTTCGTCTTTGCTTATGTATAGCTGAACTAAATATTTTAAATAATTATTTTATTTAACTTTATTTTCATTTGACTAGAGAGGGACAGAGAGAGAGAGAAAGTGAGAAAGCAAGCCACTAGGGCGGGACTCAAACTGCGGTCGGCCATGTGGTAGTCCAGTGCCCTTAACCACAGTGTCACCTGCTGGTCTCAATAACTGAACAGTTTTAACAACTATATTATACTTTTAATAGTGTATTCATTTACTTTTGATAGTTTAATGAAAAAAACTAAGCACAGGTAAGTATAATGGGTGGGGTATAACAATAGGGGAATAACTCAGTCTCTTGTTTTAAAATGCTAATAAATCTGGATTTTAAAAAATATCTAACATAGTACTGAGACACTGTTGTGACAGAAACTATTTTTTCATGTCTAGCTGAAATTCTTTGATAAATAAAACAGATTAAAACCAATCTTTCCTAGGGACCAGCAGTTAGCGTAATAGCTATGTCGCTGGACTCCCACATAGTCGACTGCGGTTCGCGTCCCGGACCCGGTGGCTTAAAACTCACGCCAGGCGCGTGTGCGTGCGTGCCCAAGATCCTGAGAGGAGAATGGAGGAGAAGGGATTGTGGCGTGGCCATCCTCCCTGGAGGGGAGATTTCCTGCTTTCTGTCTCTCTGTCTCTCTCTGTCTGTCTGGCGAGTGCATGCGCCCTATAGCAAAAACCTCTCCAAAAAAAAAACCCAACCGATCTTTCCTGTAAGGGTAGTTTTTAGGCCAAACTATCTTTATAAATTTGGAAGTCCTCTTAGTCAAAATGTACCCAAAATATCATCTAAAGCTAAGGAAAAGTATTTGCAGTATTTTGGAAGTTGAATCCATTGTTCTTTGCTATTCACATCAACATATTACAGTGTGACATTAACGCATAGAAGGGAAAAGCCATTGGGATGGGAAGCAGTCTGTTTACACTGGCGGGCAGCGTGTTGTAAGACATGTGTCTGAGGGACCAGCAGTTGGCATAACGGCTAGGTTGCTGGACTCCCATGTAGTTGACCGCAGTTCAAGTCCTGGACCCAGGGGCTTAAACTCATGCTGGGCGCATGTGCGTGCGTGCCCAGGATCCTGAGAGGAGAATGGAGGAGAAGGGATTGTGGCGTGGCCATCCCCCCAGGGGGTGATATCTCACTTTCTGTCTCTCTCTGTCTTTCTGGCAAGCGCACGCGCCCTATAGCAAAAACCTCTCCAAAAAAAAAAAAAAAAAAAAAAGGCGTTTTAAAATAGTTTCCACTTGGCAATGCCGAACTTTTGAGTGCTCGTGGTATAGTCAGATCAGTAGCTAGTTGTAGGTGATTATAATGTAGATGGTTTAATATCTTACTGTCAGAGTACAGCAGTAATGTAGCACAGACGGTTCATCGGAGCAGTGGAAATAAAATAGTAGTAATTGTGTACCATGCTTTGTCCACGCAGTCAACTGAGATGGCGGTAGAATTATCTGTGCTGCTTTCTTCCCCTTTATCTTAAATCCGAAGAATTCTAGAGAACTAGAGAACTTAAGAATGTATTAGGATTGTGAATATCTTTTAAAACGTCTCCTTTTGCATTAGATTTGCCTCTTGACAATGACCTGGAAAATGAGAAAGCACCTACAATCATACTGGCCGAGATGCTCGGGGATGTGATCTGGGAGGACTTGTCCGAGTGCCTCATCAAAAACTGTTTAGTTTATTCTATTCCAACGAATAGCAGCAAGTTACAGCAATATGAAGAGGTAAAGAGCAGGGATTCCATAGGTCTCAGGGCATCATGGATTCCTGTTGTGGTCTTTTGTTTTCCTTGGAGATCTTTTGTTCTTTAGTTACACCTTGAAGGAAAATTACTAATAAGACATGGAAGCAAATTCCCTATGACTTCATTTTCTCCTGACTTTTACTGTTTGGGAGGAAAGTATATTTTCTTAATAAGGATATTTTCATTACTGTGCCTTTATACTTGTTTCAACTATAATTGTTACTGTGTGACACTTAGATTTTTTTTTTGTCTTTTAAGTGTTTCTTTAAATGGTAAAATAAGGATATGTACTTTAAAGATCTTTGCATTTATTCTAAATACAGTTAAGAAATTTATACATACACACACACATATATATTTTTTTAATATATATTTTTTTAAGATTTTTCGTTGGAGGGTGTGTGTGCTCGTTGGAGAGATGGGAAAGACAGAAAGTGAGAAATCATCCCCCCCAATGGGTGATGGCCATGCTGCAGTCCCTTCTCCTCCATTCTCTTTGAGCACACACGTACACATACCTAACATGAGTTTTAGGCTGCCAGGTTGGGACTCTAATTGTGGTAAGCCATGTGGGAGTTCAGCCATGCAACCCTTACACTAGTCTTGAAAAATGTATGTGTGTGTGTGTGTGTGTATATATATATTTTTTTTTTTTTCCTTTTTTTTTGGAGAGGTTTTTGCTATAGGGTGCATGTGCTCGCCAGAAAGACTCAGAGAGAGAGAGAGACAGAAAGTGAGAAATCACCCCCCAGGGAGGATGCCATGTCGCAATCCCTCTCCTCCATTTTCCTCTCGGAATTTTGGGCACACATGCACATGTGCCTGGTGTGAGTTTAAGTCACCAGATCCAGGACTTGAACAGCAGTCGACTACATGGGAGTTCAGCGACAAAGCCATTATGCCAACTACTGGTCCTGAAAAATGTATATTTTTATACCCAGTAACTGATGGTCTGTTCTAAAACATAAATGACCAGCTTTGTCTTTATTCTTTTTTATCCCTTACATTTGAATATATGGATTTTTTTAATGGGGGAAAAAGAGAAAGGATAGGAGGATGAGAGGGGAAGAGAAAGAGAGAGAGAGAGAGAGAGAGAGAGAGAAAATAGAGATTGTTTTTGATAGAGTCTTGCCATCATGATTCTCTTCCCCACTCACCCTGTTGGCTAGAATTAAAGGTAGATGTTATCAGACATGGGCCCCTATGTGGGCCCAGCTTTGCCCATTGGCACTCTACCACTTGTGTCAGTGTGGCTGGGCCTGGATTTGAAATTTCAATATTGAAATGGAGTATCTGTATATAATTCTTTTTTGTTTCTTATGTTTATGTTTCTCTCTCAGGTCATACAGTCCACTGAAGAATTTGAAAATGCCCTAAAAGAGATGAGGTTTTTAAAAGGAGATACTACTGATTTGCTGAAATATGCCCGTAACATCAATTCTCATTTTGCTAACAAGAAGTGTCAGGATGTGATTGTGGCAGCCAGAAACTTGATGACCTCGGAAATTCACAACACTGTGAAGGTACCAGGGTTATGTTCCTCGTTTGAGGTGCTCCCTCAAATCATACATTTTGTCGTCATCAACAAATGATTTTCCATTACTTGTTTTATATACACACACACACACACACACACACACACACACATATATACACAAATATATATATACACACACACACACGTATATATACACACATATATATACACACACACATATATACACACACATATACACACACATATATATATATACACACACACACACACATATATATACACACATATATATATATGTTTATTCCCTCCCCATTTCTCACTCTTTACCATTTTCCATCTTCCTCCCACCTTGTTTATATACCTCGTTTTTTTGTTTGTTTGTTTTTGAGAGGATTTGCTATAGGGCGCATGTGCCTGTTCCTGTGTCACGGTGCTTGATGAACCATCTCAGGCCATGCAAGAACTAAGTCGTTTCTGTTTTACTGAAAAGTCCAAAAAAATATATATATATATATATATATATATATTTTGGAGAGGTTTTTGCTATAGGGATTGTGCGCTTGCCAGAAAGACAGAGAGAGAGAGAGACAGAAAGTGAGAAATCACCCCCCAGGGGGCATGGCCATGCCACAATCCCTTCTCCTTTCTCCTCTCGGGATCTTGGGCACACATGCACATGCGCCCGGCATGAGTTTAAGCCACCGGGTCCGGGACTCGAACCGTGGTCAGCTACATGGGAGTCCAGCCACATAGCCATTACGCTAACTGCTGGTCCCATATACCTCATTTTTGAGATATATATGATAAAGTGGACGATAGCCTGGTAGTTGACTGAGCTCACTGGGAAGAGTCCAATCTTCTGTACACGAATTTTCTCCTCTTTAAAGTGGTCCTAATATCTGTCTCTTTCATTGGGTCTTGTGAGGTCTAGATAACATAGTGCATATGAAAGCGTTGTATAAACGGAAAAAGTCTGGAATGGAAGGGATTAGTATTGAAATTAGGCAGATTATTCTCATCTTTATTACGTGAGGTTTTATTTAGTATACAGTTCTGTGGCAAGTATACTTCAGTTTTATCATATCGAGAGATTATATCCTATTATGAAAATGCTGACATTGTTTTCTAGGCTAATGGAGAGACTGGTTTTGAAATCAGAGTAATAAATCAAGCAAAGGAAAAGATAGATAATAATTATGTGCAGAAGCAGAGAACTAATACATTTGCATTGAGGATAATTTACTCCTTTGACCTTAGATAGTTCTGTGTATTTTCTTTTCTGTTTTTTTTCCCCCATATCCTACATATATAAAGTAATAATTGGTAGATGAAAGTGAAAGCTAGACTAAGGCTATCCCTTTTTTTTTCATTTTTTAAAAATTTATTTTACATACTTGCACTGAACATCACCACAGTATACAAAATGTGATTTTCCAGCCAGAATACACCATAAAATGGCTAAATCATACATGTTATCATCAACAGATAATTTTCCATTTCTTGTTTCATATATATATATATGCACATATTTCCTCCCTATTTCTCACCCTTTACCATTTTCCATCCTCCTCCCACCCTGTCTCTGGTATCTGCAGTTGCTTTCCATTCCTTTATTCTTTCCCACATTGTATTGATTCATAAAATATCTTGATTAATCTAATACTTTCAATAGTAAGTCCAGCCGATATATACATATCCGTGAACAAAAGTTGACTGTAGGCATGAAACTCTGTGGGTAGAATGAATATACTGTAAAACAGCACATAGCTGAGGCTCTATAGCTTACTGTGGTTACTAAATAGGTATTTTTTAAATACATTTTTTAATTTCAAGAAAGGCAGTTTCAGCTTTAATAAATGAAAATGAAAAAATGTTAGGAGAACTTTACTTAATACTTAAAGCCCGGAAACAGGTTAGGATTCTGTTCGAATAGTAGGTACATGGACTGTCCACAACTTGAGAGAAGACAAAATTCCCTAACACTGGGAAACAAAGCATAGAAGGTCAGTTATGTTTTAGTCAAAAGGCATTCTCTTAATAGACGGTTTCTTGGGCATTTTTCTGCTGTTACTGAGGTCTCTGGGCTCTTCCTTCCGTAATCTCTCCTTCTGCCATTCCCTATTTTCCTTGGGGAACCTATTATTATGTCTGCTTCTTCAACACACTAATTAGCCATTTGAAGTGCACAGATATTAACACATTTTGAGATAATTTTGGATTGTTAAGGGAGCCAAAATCTACTCATTACCAGGAACTGTGCTGTGACTTTTAAAAACACAAATACCACTTTAATTTTTTTTTTTTTTGAGAGGTTTTTGCTATAGGGTGTGTGTGCATGCCAGAAATACAGAGAGAGAGGGACAGAAAGTGAGAAATCACCCCACAGAGGGGATGGCCACACCACAGTCCCTTCTCCTCCATTCTCTCTGTATCTTGGGCATACAGGCACACGCGCCCAGCGTGAGTTTTAAGCCACTGGATCCAGGATTCGAATCGCGGTCGACTACATAGGAGTCCAGCGACATAGCCATTACGCTAACTGCTGGTTCCACCGCTTTAATATTATTCCTTACAAAATCTAGTGGGTTCCTGTCTTTTTAAGAGAAGGGCCAAAGAACCTGACAGTGGCTTCCAAGGCCTTATTAGGAATGCTTTGTCTCCCATCCATTGCATTTCTGGTGACATCTCCCATTCTTCTGTCACTCTGCTCCAGGCACTGTGGACTCATTGCATGTGCACTCATCAGAGGGGACAGACAGAGAGGGAGAGAGAGAAAATACCCCTCCAGTGGGTTATGGTCGTACTGCCATCCCTTTTCCTCCATCCTCCGTTCTGTCAGGATTTGGGGTGGGCATGCAGGCTTCCGGACCCAGTTTGTTTCTGAAGCCACTGGGGCTGGGTCTTGAACCATGTCTTCAACTATCTGAAATGGACTCTCTTAACCATCAGGCCACAGGCTGGCCCTCATTGCTGTTCCTTGAATGCACTAGGCCCATTTGGTTGTGGAAACTTCGAACCTCTTGTTCCCTCTGCTTGTAACATTTTTACTGCAGATATCCATAAGTCTTGCTCGTCTTCTTTTTTTTTTTTTTTTTTTTTGACTATGGATTACACTTCCCAGAAGGTTCAGTGATTAATTTTATTTTTATTCATTTGTTTATCTTAATTTGACTAGAGAAAGACAGACTCAGAGAGAAGTAAAGTGAGAAAGCAAGACTCCAGGTCTGGACTCGAACCGTTATTGACCATGTGGGAATGTCAAGCGCCTTAACCATCACGCCACCTGCTGGTCCCCAAGCCTCACTCTTCTTAAAGTGCTCCCTGACCCCTTCTTTAAAAATTGTGACTCCCCTATTTCTTGTACCCATTTTTGCTTTATTTTTCTTTGGATTGCCTATGTTCAGCCATCATTTTGAATGATGTATTGTTTTTCCTTTTCTAGAAAGTAATCTCATGAAGGTGGGGTTTAGTTTTGTTTGGAGTGTTTCATTTACCGTTGTATCTCCAGCACCAAGAAAATACCTGGTACATACTTCTGTGTACTTGGTGCTCCAGTGCCCAGTAACTACTAGGTAAACAAATTAATGTATATCTCACCTCTGCCTCAGCTTCTTGATGTAAACAGTGTTATTATTGGATTGCTCTGTGACTCTGGTCTTAATGTTTTAACTTACTTGGACCTCATTTTTTCTGTACTATGAAAGAATTGAAATAGGTAATCTAGCTCCCTGCTCAGGTAGTTCTGACATTCTATAAAATCGCATCTTTTGAGTCTGGAAATGTTAATCTTGTATTTTCCTTTAGGTCAGGGTTTCTCAGCAGTGGCTAAGTTGACATTTGGGGCCAAATAATTCCGTGCTCAGGTCGAGGGCTGGCCTGTGAGATAGTTAGCAACATCCCTGGCCTCTCTTCACTAGGTGCCTGCCCCCTTCTACAACCTTTCCTGGTTGTGACAACCAAAAATGTCCCAGACACTGCCAAATGTCTCTTGGAGGACCAAATTGTCTTTTTTTGAGAACCGCTGCCCTAGATTTTAATCTGATTTTTTTCTTTAGGCATTTAGGCTTTGGAATTCAATCTTTTTTTTTTTTTTACTTTTTTTTTTCTTTTTAATTTGCTGGAGGGTGCATGTAGTCACCAAAGAAAGAGAAAGTGAGAAAGCACCCCTCACGGGGCATGGTCATGCCGCAATCCCTTCTCTGTTTCTCCCTTCGGGATTTGGGTACACACACGCACTGGAGTATGTCCCAAGCTGCTGGATGCAGGACCAAAACTACCGTCAGCCATGTGCCACTCAGCTGTCCCCGCCATCACACCGCCAGCCGGCCTGGAAGTACATCTTCCAAACTGCCTACCTTTGCAAAGCTCCTTTTCCCTTTTCTAAAAACCACTTTGAACTTAATTGCTTTCATGGTCTTCGTCTAAATTTTCTCTACTGCATTCGCCTGCATGTACTATTTTCCCAAAGGCCCTGTAAGTTGCGTTTTGTCATTAGCTGTTTGTAATTTTAACCTGAGAGATACCATATTAGACCTTCCCTCTTAGATTCCTTAACCCTCCTCATGAGGTCACTTGGAATCGTATTACTCTGGGCCCACTATTTTTCAGACACGCATTAGCATATTTTCAGCCATCTTTGTAATTACATTTTTTCATCAACATTTTAATCTTGGCCATAATTTTTAGCTACCACATTCCTGACATTTGTATTGTCATTTAAACTCCAGCTCTCTGAAGTAGATATTATTGTACCATTTTGCCGGTTAGGGAGCCAAGCCTGCTGATTTAAGCATTTTTATTAGATTTGGGACATTTTCTGTTAGAAATTTCCCGTGGCGGTCCCGCATGTGGAGAGTCCTTAGGTGGGAGCAGGAGTTTGCTGCCATTACTTGCTTAGTCTCTCCTGTTTCATGGCTGTTGAGGCATCTTTGAGAAGCAGGCGTGAAAGCCTGCTTATTAGTACAGTTTCTTCTTTTGTTTTCTCCCCAAGTCAGTGGTTGCCTTTTATTATTATCTTTAAAATATCATATAGTGGTCTTAGAAATCATTGGGCTTTTTGTTACCATCACTGGCAAACTCTTAGATCTTACTCATCAGCCTGTGGAACTGTTCCCTTTTTAGGGATAGATACCATCCAAGAATTGTCTTCCATCCTTATTTGTTACTGTCATGGCTTGCTGTATCAAAGCAGCTGAATTTGAAACAAGTTCAATGCCATTGCCTTCAAGGATCAACTGTTCTTTCTGAGCCTGAGAAGTAGAACAAGCAACATCTGGTCACATTCAAACTCATAGCGACACTGATCCGGGAAATGCACGTACCCAGACCTCATCTTGTAACAGAAGCCCAGTGTCACACCCTCGATCATGTTCTGTACATGACTATGGAGTGTGCTAAGTGTAGCCAGTTCCTTTCTGTTTCCCCACCATTTGTCAACCTGCAGCCTTTTTTTTCCCCCAAAGAGACTGAGTTCTACATTGATGTGATTAAAGTCCCTTTGCAGGGTTCCTCTGGGGCCTTTCACAATAACTGTGTGTCCCTTCAGAGTGATGTGGACATTCTCTGGAATGTTGATGGTCTGATCGCCCAGAGTGGTCTTCATCCTTACAGTAGACATGGCAAAATCATGGTTTAGTGAGAAAATTGAGATGCAGAAATGCTAATGACTTTATGGAAATCCGGAGTAGAAAGCATCACTGTTTCCATACTCTCAGCCCAGTGTTTTCATTTAGCCCCACCAAAGTCTGGGAATTTTTTTTTCCCCGAAGAGATTTTTGCTATAGGGCATGTGCACTTGCCAGAGAGGCAGAGAGGCAGAGTCACAGAAAGTGAAATCACCCTCCTCCCGCAGAGGGGATGGTCATGCCGCAATCCTTTCTCCTCCATTCTCCTCTCGGGATTTTGGGCACGTACATACACACATGCACACAGATGTGCCCAGTGTGAGTTTAAGGAACCGGGTCCAGGACTTGAACTGTGTTTGACTACGTGGGAGTCTGGTGACATAACCATTACACATCTGCTGGTCCCAAGTCTGGGAATGTTTCTTCTATATAAATGCTAGGGGTGGTTTTTTGGCTTTTGTTTAGAGGGTTGTTTTTTTCTTTCTTTTTTCTTTTTGAAGAGGATAGTATGTGCTAGTTCAACGAGTTATTTCTTACACTAAGCTACCACATGTGCCTGGTGCAAAATAAGAGCCAGATTCCACATGGCTGACTATGCGGTTTGAATCCTTGCCCCAGCAGCTTGGAGAATGCATTCTGGGCAGGTGTCTATGCATGCCCCAAATTCCAGCAGGTTGGAAAAGATGGAGGAGGGATGGGGAAGGAATTGGAGCATGACCACACCCAACCGAGTGGTGCTTTTTCTCTGTCATCTCTCTGTCTCCCTGTCTGTCTTTGGTAAGTGCATGTGTTCTCTGGCAAATTAAAGACAATTCCAGACAACAAAACACAAAGTTCGACTGGTTTTGGTTCTGGTATTTTCATAGCCTTGATTGAGAAAGGTGATTCTTGAAGGTCTTGTCAGTTACCTGAAATCTTGGGTCAGTTGCAGGGCTTTGCCGTTTCCAGCAAGATTAAGAGTGCGTGGAAGAATTTCACGGGATAGGGATTGCTTCCTTCTATGACATACTCTCCTAGCCAAGGCTGAGTGATCTTTACAGTACTGCTGTATTTGCTCGACTCTTTTAAGAACTCTAGCCACAGCTTTATCATCATGAAACAGTATCTTACTCCTTACTCTGTTTGCATTTCTATTTTTCTGAAAACAATGAGTTTTCTGTTTCTGTGTTTGAATCTTAGATTACTCCTGATTCGAAGATAAGTGTGCCAGATTTACCCAGCCTCGGTGAGGATGACAAGCTAGAAGTACAGAAAGTGTCCCCAACTCAGATCAACAAAGCGGTGACTCTAGAGCCTGCCAGTACATTGGACCAGCACTCCTTCTCCTTGCCCACCTGCCTCATCAGCGAATCCGTGAAGAAATTAATGGAACTTGCCTATCAGACTTTACTAGAGACAACAACCAGTAGTGACCAATGGTAAGAATTCAGAGTTGTCTGTTAAATGGCACTGACTTGGTTAAATGCATAGCTGACTAGACATTTATTAAAGAAACCAGCTGAAATTCTTTGGGTTTTCTTAATCTGTTAATATTTTTTTTCCCTAGAAAAATACAGTGATCTCTAACTTTTATTTATAGTAACATACAGATATTAGAATAAGGTATAAGAAGTAAATACACATATATGGATGGACAGACAGATTTCTTTAACATGAAAAATTGTTAATCACTTTTTAACAAAAAACTTAATTTTTTACTTTTTAATTGGAATCGAGTGTATTACATGAGAAAGCACGCATGCAGTACTTAGAATAGTACCTAGAATGGGGGGCCAGCAGTTAGCGTAATGGCTATGTCGCTGGACTCCCATGTAGTCAACCGCGGTTCGAGTCCCGGACCCGGTGGCTTAAACTCAAGCCGGGCATGTGTGCATGCATGCCCAAGATCCTGAGAGGAGAATGGAGGAGAAGGGATTGCGGTGTGGCCATCCCCCCTGGGGGGTGATTTCTTGCTTTCTGTCTCTCTGTCTCTCTCTGTCTGTCTGGTGAGCACACGCGCCCTATCGCAAAAAACCTCTCCAAAAAAGAATAGTACCTAGCAGATGATTAATACTCACATATTTATTATTTTTGGTGGCAGAGGTAATGATAATCATTATACCATTTGCTCCAGCTTGACTGGCTCTTTAGCTTAACAGTCTTTGTACTTTTTGAATTCCAGGCCCTAATTAATTTATATATACTTTAATAGCCAGAGGTTATGTACACTTGTCAGAGAGAGAGGGAATGTTAGAGTACCCTGGATGGGTGGGGTATGGTCATGCTGCAATCCTTTTCCCTCCATTTCTCCATCTTGTCAGGATTTGGGGCATGCACATGCATATAGCAGTTGTGTTTTTGCAAGTGGCCAGCCAGGATTCAAACTGTGGTCAGCCATATCCTGTTCCATGTAGATAGGGCTTAACCACTGCACTGCAGGGCCAGCTCTAACTTATGGTTTATTATTTTTAAAAATTATTTTATTTATTATTATTTTTTCAGGGCTTTGCCATGGGGTGTGTGTACTCACTGGAGAGAGAGATAGTGAGGGAGAAAGCGAGAAATCATTCCCGTGGGGGAATGGCCACACTGCAGTCCCTTATCCTTTGTTCGCCTCTTGAGATTCAGGGCACTCATGCACATGCGCCCTGTGTGATTTTTAAGCTGCTGGGTCTGAGACGTGAGCCATGATTGGCCATGTGGGAGTCCAGCATCTTAACCAGTACACCACCTGCTGGCCCCGTATCTTATATCTTAATGTTTAAGGCAGTAACAGTTCGTTAGGAAGCGAAAGGTAGAAGGGAAGAATGGAACATAAAATGTGCTTCTCTCTTTCCGATGACATCCAATCTGCCCTGTGTTCAGGGTGCCTCAAACTCTGCTCTGCATGTCAAATTGAATCTTTTTGTTTAGTAAGTTTCTTCTCTACTCCTGGACTAAATTGGGAAGAAAATGCAGACTTGCCAAAGTTGATGGCAGAGCGGATTTACAAAGCCTATTGTTTGAATCTGTGTTTAGCAGTTATTTACATATCCTCATAATATCAAACGATTTCAGGACTTAATCAAATTGCATCTTCAGATGGGCTTCCAGAGTTTCGTAGTTTTTATTACTACATGCAAATAAACCCGTTTATATTTATTCTGCTCAAGAAAGAACATGTTTACTAAGATTATTCACAAGTTCATTGAGTTTTAATAACAAGTAGGAAGAAAAACACTTCCTTTGTAAAGTAAGTATTAATATACATTCCTTTAATAAAATATAGAAATGATTTATTTCTTCATATGGCATTCTAGAACTTAGAGGCATAGGGCAGTATTTCTTAATTTTTTGAGAACACAGAACACCCAACAATATTCTTATATACTGAATATCAGTGGTGGTTTTCTTCATTAAAATAGTTTTTAATAGGATAAACAAAGCACAATGATAATATAACAACCCCCACTCATTGCCAAACCTCAAACAGCAACGCCTTAAGCCATTTGGAGAGGGAAGGAAGTAGTAGTCTGATCAGCATCTCATAGTAACCAAATAGCAACAGTGTTTTGGGTTGTGACTTAAATTTTTCTAAATATTTGTGGAATTCCTGTGACTTATTCAATGTACACAGTTTAAGACATTCTTGGGTAGAGGTGAGCTACATAAATCTCATTTGCACTCTTTAAGTGCATTTTAAAAATAATCTTAGGTGTCTTAAGGCTAGTCTTAAAGGGCAAAAAATCTTGAGGGCTAGATTCTGTGCTTGAAATGTTGATTCATCTCCTTGCGTTGGGGTGAGGAGGAGAAAAGGTGAAAGCTGAAAGCCAGACTGATTCCAAAAGAACCGGCCTAAGGCCTTTCTGGATACCGTGCTCTTTGCAGAGTGCAACGGTGAGGAGGTGACATTTGCTCGAGGCTTAGCTCCATTTGTTACTGAAGGGATACTCCGGGTCCTGGCAGAGCACAAGCTGATAAATGGAAAAGAGGCTTTGGGCTGAATGCTGCTGTCCTTAAAATTATTAATGGACCCAGTTTTAGAACTACTGTCTACTCAGTAAATCCTGGTTGAGAATATACTTCCATCTAGGTTGGTGCTTTCTTGCAGTGACCAGGGCAGGTATCCTCTGCAGCTGCGGTTTCAGCTCGTGACTTGCACTGAAGGTGCACTTAGTTTGATTTGATTTTTTTTTCTCGTTTTCAATATATTCTTATGCATTTCTGCTAAATCTGTTTTCCTTTTAGTGCTATTCAACTTTTCTATTCTGTGAGGAATATCTTCCACTTGTTCCATGATGTCGTCCCGACATATCACAAGTAAGTGCCCCCATTACCTTTTTTCTGTATAATTGTATGTCTAAGATGGTGTAAGTCAAGGTGGTAAAGCCAGTAATTTAATATTCACACCAAAGGTAATTTGGGTTACTAACATTCCCTATAAGATGCAGTTAATCATTTCCAAGTGCACATTTAAAGGGAATTGGTCATTTAGTACTAAATTAATAAGGGCATTTTAATCCTGCAGTGTAGAGGTTAAAACAGATTTGAAAAACTCCAAACGACTTTACCCTGTTTTTGATGCTAGCACGTTCAGCACAGCTCGGCTTTACTTGGTGAAAATACAAAAAGGCCGTCACTCCACGTGGCTCTCCACCGCACACGTCACATCTCCTCTCGGCACTCTGAGCTCTGTGGACTTGGTCCCACGAGCGACTGCTCCTCGTTTGTCTGTGGTCAGCCCTTCCTAGGTCTCTTAGGCCGTATTTACCTAATGTCTTGGTTTTCAAAACTTCTTCTAATACTGGTCTGAGAAGTTATTCAGCTCCAAGCCTTCAGGAGTTATCTTTGTCACTTAAATTAAGTGTTTTCAGGAGCCTTTTATAAATGTCTTTATTTGTATGTCAACAAAGCTGTTCCATACCTAAGGACGCTGCTTGCAAAGGAAAAAGTCAGTTTGTTATTTCGAAGTATTTTTAGTTGGGATTTTTGAACAATTGAGTTTTTTTTTTTTTTTTTTTTTTTAATCTAGGCCAGCCTGTTGTTTCACTATAAAAGAGAGTCTTTGCATCGTGAACCACAGTATTCTTGTTTGTATTCTTTTTTCTGTGGCTTAAAAGTCTTAGTTCACTTTTTACTCAGTTAAGTAAAGGAAAAGAAAAGCATTGGGGTAGGCTGACAGTCTTGTTCTTGGGGATCCAGAGGTAATTGACTTAGAAGTTTCCATGGCTCAGAAACATTTTTCACTCTTGTGGAGTTGGATCTGTCTTTCTTTTTTGTGTGCTCTTGGAACTTTGTGTTGGACATTGGTTCACAAACTTGGGTGTGTGTCAGCCTCCCCTGGAAGCCTTGTTAAAGCCCAAGCTTTCTGATTCAGTAGGTCCGGGGTGAGGCCTGAACTGTTCGTAAATTCTGGGTAACGCTGATGTGTAGAATCACTCACAAAGCTTTGGAAATGTGTATTTGCCTAGATTTTTATTCCTAGAGCTTTTGATTCATGTTTTGGTATAAGAATCAGGCAGTATTTTTTTTTTCCCTGAGAAATTTTTACTGTAGCGTATACACTCACTAGAGAGACAGAGAGACAGAAAGCAAGAAATCACCCCCTGAGAGCATGGCCATACCACAGTCCCTTCTCCAGTCTCTTGGGATTTTGGTCATGCATGCACATGTTCCCTGTGTGAATTTTAAGCCGCCAGGTCTGGGACATGAACTACCTGGAAGTCCAGTGATGTAACCATTACACCATCTGCGGGTCCAGAGAGTCAGGCAGTATATTTTAAAAGCCCTATAGATGAGTCTCATGTGGAGCCTGGAATGAGGATGGGTATCTTAGACTGTTGGTTTCTGACTTGTATGAAGGGACTTTAAAAAGTTTGTTAAAAAAAATGGAATTTGGGAACCAGCAGTTAGCGTAATGGCTATGTCGCTGGACTCCCACGTAGTCGACCGTGGTTCGTGTCCCGGACCCTGTGGCTTAAAACTCACGCCGGGCGCGTGTGCGTGCGTGCCCAAGATCCCGAGAGGAGAATGGAGGAGAAGGGATTGCGGCGTGACCATCCCCCCTGGGGGGTGATTTCTCGCTTTCTGTCTCTATGTCTCTCTCTGTCTGTCTGGCGAGCGCACGCGCCCTACAGTGAAAATCTCTCCAAAAAAAAAAAATGGAATTTATGTTTGAGTTTATTTTGGTGTGTGTTTTTTTTTTTTAATCTATACATTTTTTCCCCCATGGTGTACTTTTTTTCCTATGGATTTTTTGAAGAGCCTGTATATATCCTAGCCTAACCCTGAGTCAGCAAACTAGAAAGTGTTAATTGAGGGGCCGGCAAGTGGCGTGGTGGTTAAGGCACTGGACTCCCACATTGCCGACCACAGTTTGAGTCCTAGACCTGGTGGCTTGCTTTCTCACTCTTCCTCTCCTGTCTCACTCTGGTGAAATAAATAAATAAAATTAAGAATTAAAAAAAATGTTAATCGAATGACTGCAAATGTATATATAGTAGGAATAGAAGACCAGATGTCTTCCCGAATGGGGTAGATGGGCTAATATATACGGGAGAAACAAAGCAGTGATTTTTGAATTCTGGATGAAAATTAAAATCACCTGGGAAGATTTTATTTTAAAAGAATTATTTCGTTTAAGTTTATTTATTAATTTATTTTAATTTGCCCAGAGAGGGACAGAGGGGGAGAGAGAGAGAAAGAGGGAAAGTGAGAGAGAAAACCGCTAGGTCTGGGACTCAAACCATGGTCAGCCATGTGGGAGTCCAGTGCCCTTAACTACCATGTCATCTTTCGGCCCCAAGATTTTTAAAAGTATAAATGTCAGGACCAGCAGATGGCATAATGATTATGTTGCTAGACTCCCACATAGTCAACCACAGTTCAAGTCCCGGACCCAGAGGCTTAAAACTCATGCCAGGTACATGTGCATGCGTGCCCAAGATCCCAGGAGGATAATGGAGGAGAAGGGATTGCAGCATGGCCATTCCCAGTGGGAGGGAGGGTGATTTCTTGCTTTCTGTCTCTCTGTCTCTCCAGCAAGCACACATACCCTATGGCAAAAATCTCTCTCTTTGGAAAAAAAAAAAACTATCAGTGAAGCCATGGCCTCATTCTCAGAGGTTGTGATTTCATTTGTTTAGAGTGAAATCTAAACATCTATTTAAAAGTTTCCCAGGTGACTCTAATCTATAGTCAACTTTGAAAACTGGGGAATTAGAAACAAGTTAAAAGGCTTTATTATATAAATGAAATTGGAATTTGGAGAAAGGGAAAGTAAAACTGTGTTTCCACAGATTTATGTGTTAAATTTCAAGGGAATTACTGTGCAGAGCTCTGCCAGTTTTCCAGTACGAAGAGTTGACTCAGGTAAAGATCTTGATCCCCTTAATCTTTCTTTTTTGTTAGTCACCGGGCTAGTTTTATGGAATAAGGTCGCAGTCAGGACAGCCTCACCCTGAAGGGGAATGGGAGTGATAAGATTGCATCTTGTCACGTACAGCGTTTGCAAAGTAGTCAGTAACTAAGGTCTAGCCGAGCGTTCGAGTAGTAGTGACTTTGCATCAACCCCAACCTCAGTAACGGGGGGTTTCTTCTTCTGGCCTAGGGAGAACCTTCAAAAACTGCCCCAGTTGGCTGCCATCCACCACAACAACTGTATGTATATTGCTCACCACTTGCTAACCCTCGGGCATCAGTTCAGGCTGCGTCTGGCGCCCATTCTTTGCGATGGCACCGCTACGTTTGTGGACCTCGTACCTGGCTTCAGGAGACTCGGTAACCATGTTTATGCTGCTTCTCAGCTGCTAGCTTTGTCATTTATGAATGAGGCGGTTAGAAACTAGGTGGTGGTCCTGGGCTCTGCTGGAAAGTGGCAGAGCATTTAATTTGCAAGCGTTCCCAGTTACTTGATTTTAAGAAGCAAATGCAGTTTTTGTGGAAGCCATCCTTTCTCGTGACTTGATTTCACACTGCATTGCTGGTGTGCATGGAGTTCACCAGATCAGAGCTGTGTCAGCATGACAGAGTAAGAGCTATATTGTAAGCATTCAGTGCCAACAGCTGCACTGTTGGTAAGAGCTCACTAATACCAGTGCTTGTTCTTTTGCAAAACCCCCTTCTCCTGCCTCCCTTAGTTTTACTTGGGATTATTAAAAGTCATAACCAATGAAATGTGGGGCAAATCAATACGTTTACTATAATGATAGCCTAAGAAAAGCGGAGAGTCTGTATGGCTCACTTAGCTTTTCAATTCCTGGCTTTCGGTTAGATGGTGTAGGTATATCAGAATAATAAAGTAACTTCTTTTTTGTATGTGGATAATTTTTCTTAGCTGACTCTGGCTCTAGGCGAAGTATTGAGAAGTCTTATCCTGAGCGTGGGGTTGGAGAGACTGACTAGTATATTAGGGGTGACTGTTTCTAGTATCCTCGGGCCAGCCTTATGACGTTATCTGGTATGTTTTCATATAAGCAGAACAGATGCATGGTTGATGCCTGTCTCTCCTCCTACCTTACTCCTTCCCGTATGTAACTGAACACCTTTTAGAGTTCTTTATTCTGTTTTCCCATCATAGGGACAGAGTGTTTTTTGGCTCAAATGCGAGCACAGAAAGGCGAACTTCTGGAACGATTATCAAGTGCTAGGAATTTTTCAAACATGGACGACGAAGAGAATTACTCTGCAGCAAATAAAGCAATCCGGCAGGTGGGAGGCTGTTTCTAGCACTAGAATTTATACTTTCTCCTTAGATGCCCCCTTTTTTTTTTCTTAAAGCAAAGTCAATGTAAAAAGGAGCTCAGTTGTTTCCTCACACCCCTACTGGAAAATCTAGAACTTTCTTTAAGAACTTCCATATTTAAGAACTTTCTTTTCTTCTTCCCTTTTCTTCTGCCCCACCGAAATGACAAGAAACTATCTTTTCAATGTCTATAACGTAACTAATTAGTAAATTTCTTTTACAAGTAGTTGACTCATGAACTCGGGTTTGGGAAATTTGAAAAATCTTTGATCTTAACGCCCCCCCTCACCTAAGTGATTTCATTTTACTGTAGTTTTTCCTTCCTCAAGATGAGTCTACTTAGCGGTATCCAGGAATATCACTAAGGCTGACTATTCAAGAAGCATGTTTTCTTGATTAGCTTACCTCACCTAGCACGACACCTCCCACACTTACATACACATGATCATTGTAGATCTGGAGAGTGAGTTGCGGCAATCTCTTCCACTTAAATGGCTGTGCTCTTCGGCAGGTACTGCACCAACTGAAGAGGCTCGGAATTGTCTGGCAGGATGTCTTGCCAGTGAACATCTATTGCAAGGCTATGGGGACTTTACTCAATACTGCAGTTTCCGAGATCATTGGCAGAATCACTGCTTTGGAGGTAAGGGCCTTTAGATACCTTCCAGACTTGAAATGCGGTTCTGGTCCCAGATTTTGCCCTTACTAAGAAGTGATGTTGAAATCTCATTTGTAGTCAACACAGGTGGTAGACCTTGTTCATGTTTCATGTCTAACTTATGCTGTTGTGTTTTTTTCAATGTTGTCTTGATACTGTTTTTCTGGAGACTTGCTAATCTCTTTTACACCTACATATGTAAGTAGGATTGTGCTTCACAGTCTAGCATCTAGTTTAAATTAAGAATGAGGGCACTGGAAAGTGGGCATTGGTCCTGAGATGTGCCGTGCAGTATGAAATCATTGAACTTGTAAGTGAGCTAAATAATTTAATAAAGTAAATGCACTCATGTGTAGGTACCGCTTTTCTAACACACTGTTGAAGTTGAGATTATATGAGGAGCATTGTCTAGATTGGCCAGGATGCCTCTAAAGCATAGAGTGGCTAACTCTTTATTTGTAATGGCATCCCCTGCTTTGTAGCAAGCCGTGTTACAGTCCACTGGGCTCTTTCACGAAGGCAAACTAAATTACTGACAATCTGTCGGAACGTATTTGGTGCCATTCTAGCTGCACGAGTATCATCAGAGAGCTGATGAAACGCAGTGTCTCGTGAGCTGTGCTACGTTGGTTGGAAAACGCACTGCTGCAGCGGACCCACCTAGATGGTGTGCACCACAGATCTGCCTAATGCTGTTCCGTTGTGTTCCCCTTTGTGCAAAACCAGGATATCTCCACTGAAGATGCTGACAGATTATACTCCTTATGCAAAACAGTGGTAGACGAAGGACCCCAAGTGTTTGCACCTTTATCTGAAGAAAGCAAGAACAAGAAATATCAAGAAGAGGTTCCAGTCTATGTGCCAAAATGGATGCCATTCAAAGAACTGATGATGATACTACAGGCCAGCTTGCAAGAAATTGGGGATCGGTGTGTGAGACCCTTCTGTAGAGCTGTGTATCTCCCCACCAAT
>NW_006159803.1:8330728-8332795 GCF_000334495.1 Tupaia belangeri chinensis | reverse complement strand
AAGAGTGATAGTGCCACTAGGGAGCAGTGCTTTTCTCTTTTTCTTAGTGTTACTCAGGGAGGAGTTTCATACCAAGTAGCAATAGTTTGGCCCTTTTCATGGTCAGTCACAGCGTAGGTCTCATTACCACGTTCTCAGATTTGATTACACAAAGATTCTCATTCGTATTACTTTGGTCTTGAACATGTCGTTTGGCATGTATCCAGATGATCTGGCATCTCTAAGAAGTACAGCCTTATGATACCTGGAGATGGAAGTTGTTGCTCACTTTGACCCGCAGTGGGTGTACATGTTTAGAAAGACCTTGGTACATTAACAGAGAGGTGACGTTGGCCTGAAATACTCAACGTCAAACCATTGTTGGGCTGACCAGCTGTTTTATTGAATAATTTTAGAGAGAAACACCATACATCTGGAAGGGGTTCATTTTCTCTTAAATACAGTGGATGATGTTTTTCTCAACACCATCAGTGAATGTTGCTGTGTCCATAAGTGTATGCTATTTTATGTCTTAGCATTTAGAGAACATTAACACCACGCAGAACAGAATAGATATGGTCAGTTCCATGTGTGTGGATGTGTCCAGATGGTAGATTGTTGAGTATGTGTCCCCTCTCTGTGGGGGCTGTAAGGTCCTTCGGTATTCCTGTGTTCACCTACCTGGTCTAGCTTGGCTTACTACAGATGTCCAGTTACATGGAGCAGTCATCCTAGATGAATTTGATTGGTTTGCAGCAAATACTGTCTATTCTGAAACAATGTAAACAAGATCTCTACTTGGGGAGGAAAAAAACCACATTAAAATACCTCTGATTATATTTAGCAGAACATTTTTATATATTCATTTATTTATAAGCCTTTAGTAGGTAAAAAAGATGCTCTTTTTTTAAAGACCAGGTTGTGCTTCTATGTTTATGGCAGAGAAAAAGCACCTTCCTACAGGGTCTTGTCACACTGCAGTTCTTTTTCTTCCAGTTCTCCGTCTCATCAGGATCCAGAGCATGTTCATGCACCTTGTGTGTTTTTCCAAACTGCTAGTGCCAGGTTTCGAACGCTGGTTGGCTATGTGGGATCTGGTGTTCTCTGCGCAGTGCTTAGCCTCTGTGCCGTGAAGCCTGTTCAGAAGATATCTTTAGATAATAGGCTTCAAGAGCAGCAGATAAGTCAGATAAGTTTTTCTGCTGTTAAAAGGCTTTCTTGCAATCTAAGAGTGGCCGTTAATTCCTTGTTATGAGAAAAAATTACAATATTGGCATATTTCAACTATTTTTTTCCTGCCTAGGTAATTTTTCGTTCTCCTGGATATTTCAGTAAATATAATGCTAGTATCTAATAGAGAAAATGTATTTTAACCAAAGAAGCTACCTGAGTTATGTATAATTTAAATATTTTGAAGTTTAAAATATACATATGAAAGGATACAATGTGTATAAAATGCCCTCACAGTGTAAAGAAAAAATAGGAATGTTTATGTACTTGTTACCTAACTTTAGAAACATATTTCTAATACCTTTGGAAACTCCTATGTACCTGTCTCCAAATGCACTCCAGAGGGAACCACTGCCTTGAATTTTGTGTTACTTCTTTGCCTTTTAAAATTTTTTATAGTTTTGCACCATTTACACATGTTCTTAAACAGCATAAAGTTTAGACTTACCTGTTTTTGAACCTTCTGTAAGCGGCCTTTTCTGAAACTTGCTTCTTTTGTTCAATAGTATGTTTTTGAAGTCCTTTGATGACAGCCCGTGTAGCTGCAGTTCCTTTTCACTGCTGTCGTATTCCATTGTGCAAATATTCCATAGATTTTTATCCTATTACTTTACACTATAACCAGTATTTGCAATTGCTAATCTAGTTGGTATGAAATGAGAGCTCACAGTCTTTCTAGTTTGCATTTCCCTAAATTCTAATGAGGTTGAGCAGTTTTTACATTGGCCATTCGTGTTTCTTCTCCTGTAAAAGGCCAGTGCATATCTCCCCTCCCTTTATTCTACTAGGTTACTTGTGGTTTTATATTCATGGGAGTTCTTCATATATATATATATGATATATATATATATTTTTTTT
>NW_006159803.1:8324710-8330612 GCF_000334495.1 Tupaia belangeri chinensis | reverse complement strand
TATATATATATTTTAAAAAATAATTATTTAACTTTATTTATTTTAATTTGTCCAGAGAGGGACAGAGTATGTGAGAGAGAGAGAGAAAGTGAGAAAGCAAGTCACCAGGTCTGCGACTCGAACTGTGGTCGGCCATGTGGGAGTCCAGCCCCGTTAACCACCATGCCACCTGCCAGCCCCATATATTTTTGTAGTAGTCCCTTGTCAATCAGAATTTGCTGCTTGTGGTTTTGGAGCTCAAGACATGAGGGCATTATCAGGTTCAGAGAGGGCTTGGGTGAGTGGAGACGTGAGGACAGTCTCCTTGTCCTTACTTGGTCTCTTCCTGCTGCACTGATCCCAGATACAGCCAGTGAACCAAGAGGCAAAGATTTAGGGTAGGATAGTGAAGAAGAGGAAATATGCCCAGGATTTGTTTATTTCTGTTTAAAACAAGCATTTGGTTCAAATAGGCAATTTTTAAAATAAAATAATTATTTATTATCATTATTTTTAAATTTGACCAGACAGAGAGAGAGGGAAAGTGAGAAAGCAAGCCTCCAGGTTTGGGACTTGGGTTGTAGTCAGTCATGTGGGAGTCCAGCACCTTAACTACTATACCACCTGCTGACCTCCAAATAGGCATTTTTTAAACCTTGCTTATGCTTTAGAGACCTAATAGGAAGTAGAATCTTAACTTTTTTTTTTTGCAGGTGGGCAGATGGAAAAGGGCCCCTGGCAGCTGCATTCTCTTCCAGTGAAGTAAAAGCTTTAATTCGTGCCTTGTTCCAGAATACAGAAAGAAGAGCGGCTGCAATTGCCAAGATTAAATAGCTCCATCTTGAGAGGGCCGTGTCTGGACTTCGTGCATTCCTTCCTTGGTGTAATTACTCCCTTAAAGACTTCTTGGAATCACCCATTGGTCTTGATGAACCAACATATCATGGAAGTCCGACTTCAAGACTGTCTAACCTCCTGGCTGTGTGAGGCTTTGTCGAAGAACTGGATGTTTCGATGCCCAGTGACAGTGAAGCACCTCGATTCATTGCCTTTCTAGCCACCCTTAGAGAAGAAACTGTAGGGCAGCAGCATTTCCTGCTGCTTCCAACACCCTCTGGGAACTACGTACATTGTAAATACAGACCCTGGCTTTGGATTGAGGAATCCGGGAGATTCCAAGAGTCAGGGTGAATAATTTCTGGACAAATAGATATTTTTTGGGGGGAATGTCAGGGTACCATATTGGCTTTGTTGGAATTACGGAGACTTTCTGTAATATTTCTTTTAATAAATAATGCATTTCACAGTTAAGGATGACTGTCTTTAATAACATGGAGGCTTTGACAAGAGATGAAGTTTTTTTTTAATCTTCTGTGCCATTCTTTTTATCACTGTTATACCATGGTTGTATGACCCTTACAGAGGACTCATTGTTTATCTCCTTTCTTCATCACATTACCTGATAATTTCGTAGAATTTCTAGGACTCTGGGCTTTAAAGCTTTTGGTACTTTCTTGCTACATTTTCTTTTCCTGGTTGGGGTTTTCTCCCTTCTGAAGCTCCACTGTTTGTACACCATGTCAAGTGGCAAAGGTTTTAATTGCTGACGTTCCTTGGAATGGAATGCCTATGTCCTGAGAGACTAGCTCTGAGCTCTATAGCCTAATCCTTATTTATTTATTTACATTTAATCACTGTGTCTCACTACAGCATACCAAATGCATTTTCCCATCACGAATACACTATATGTTGGTTCAGTCAAAGACAATACCATACACATTATCATCAACAGATAATTTTCCATTTTTGTGTTCCTTAAATGTTTTGCTTTTTTCTTTTCCCCCTTTTGATTCCTTCCCTCTCACCCTTCCCCATTTCCTACCCTTCTCCCACACTGTTTCTAGTATCCACAGTTTTTCGCCATGCCTTTATACCTTCCAGTCTTTCAGTTTCTGCTCTAGAGTGCAGACATTGGCTATATATTAGGGACATACCATATCTCTCTTTCATAATCTGACTTGCTTCACTTTTATCTTCCATACTCGTCCACTTTCTATCAAATGCTTCATATTTCATGGCTGAGTAGTATTCCGTAGTGTGTATGTACCACATTTTTTCAATCCATCCATCTGTTCGTGGACATTTGGGTTGGTTCCATGTCTTGGTGATCGTGAGTAATGCCACAATAAACATGAATGTGCAAGTGATTTTCTGATTGAGTGTATTCTTATCCCTCAGGTAATACCCAGGAGTGGGAGTGCTGGATCTTTATTTGGTGGGTACAGGTAATCCTTCAGCTTGTGTTTTTAACTTTTCTCAGCCATTGGGTACATATGTTATGTTAAGGTTATTCTGTACCTCTCTAGGACTCTGCATTCTTTCTCTCTCCCTCTTTTTTTTTTTTTTAAGTTTATTATTGTTTTAAAATTTGCTATAGGGCATGTGTGCTCACTAGAGAGAGAGACAGAGAGAAACAGAGAACATGAGAAAGCAAACCACAAGGTCTGGGATTCCAATCACGGTTGGCCATGTTGGAGTTCAGCAATTTAACCACCACACCACCTGCTGACCCCTGTCTTTTTAAAAAATTATGCCAGTGTGTGTGTGTGTGTGTGTGTGTGTGTGTGTGTGTGTGTGCATGTGCGTGTGAGATGGTGAAGTAGGAGAGAGACCCCCCACAACACACACACACACAGAGGGTTGGGATATTTTGTAGTTCTTTTTCCTCTAATTCTCTATCCTTTCAGGATCCTGGGCATCGTGCGCACCTGGTATGTAAGCTGCTGGGGCTGGAACTTGATCCCTGATTGACCACGTGGGATTCGGCTTTCTCTGCATAGCCCTTAAGTGCTATGCCAAGGGTCCAGCCCCTCTATTACATCTTTATACTAAAATACAGTTTCCTGAAGAGAGAAGTGTGATCTTTGGTGGTGGTTTGTTTTTTGAAGTTTATTTCTTCTGTCAATGAGAGAGACGGGGAGAGAAAGAGACAGTGTCCCCAACAAGATCTCAGTGCTGCAGTCCACATGCAACCTCCAGCCAGCCCTGGATCCTGGGTATAAGTGTTCCTGGCTGTGGACCTAAACCAGGAACCTAGCTCTGTGGGACCACCTCTCAAGAGTGCCACATTCCGTGCTGCAACTCTGTCTCGTCCAGGATGTGGTCTTTCTGTGTTTTGGAGGCAGGTGCTGTCTGAAGGAAGTTTCCAGTACAATGGGCATGCCTCCTTAGTCCTCAGCCTCAGCCCTGGGCACACGTAGAACAAATTGTTGCTCCTCCTGCCTTTCAGTCTTCTCTGCCTCTCACCCTCCTCTTTGTTCTGGCTCAGCTCCTTTAATCAATTCATTCTGGTTGCTTAGTCTTTTTCATATTTAAGGGTCATGAAAAAAACTAACATGAAGACAGGTTTTCTTTTTGGGATAGAACTCAGCTGTGCTTAATGACAGGCTAGTGTCTATATTCATGTCTTCCTATGAGAATACAGAAAAAATTTATCTGAACCAGCTTTGGTTTTTTGAGAATAAAGACATTGCCTTTTTTTAATTTAAAAAATTTTTTTTCAAGAGGAGGGATGGACCATTTTCACAGGTAAAGAAAATATCTGTTTTTGAAAACTCACAATTTCAGGTAGCGTTCTTTTCTCAGCAATGGAGAGAATGGGAGGCTAAGGACAGAACTGAAGTAAGGGCATCACAGGGCCATTACAGCGAACAGCTTTCTGTTCATAGAAGCTATTCCTGTTGCTTGACAGGCACAGCAATTTAAGAGTGGGATCTCTTGGAACTGAAAAGCATGCTCCTCGCTCCTTCCCTCCCTCAGTAACAGCTGCAGTGCAGTTCTTGGGCTATGTAGACTCGGTCCTTAGGGATCATTTCCACTAATGAATAGTTTGTATGCCATGGCATGCAGAGTGGGCAGACTCCATCCTCTCTAGCCAAGTAGCTGTTGATTAAGTAGATGTGCCTTCTGGGTACTGGCTGAATCTCTGATTGAGCACGTGGGAGCTGGGGCTGGAAGCTCTTCCAGGGCCCTTGAGGGTACCTGTCTGATTTGGAACTTGAGTTGGAATGGGAGCAGAACCTTCTTCCTTTAGAAGGAACATGTGAGTTGTGTGGGGAAGGGAATTGTAGAGGTTTGACCGTATTAGTGGATGGATGGGTCAAGTAAAAGAAGTCTCTTCCTGGGGCCAGCAGGTGGCGTAGTGATTAAGGGGTTGGATACCCAACTATGGTTCACTTTCTGGATGTGGCTGCTTGAAACTTATGCTGGGCATGTGTATACGTGTGCCCCAAATCCTGAGAGAAGAATGGAGGGGAGGGGATTGCAGTGTGGCCAGAGTGATTTTTCACTTTCTCTCCATCTTTCTGTCTCTTTGGCAATCACATGCACCCTACAGCAGAAAAATCTCTCCAAAAAAAGAAATCTCTTCCCAAAGAGCATTCAGAACTATACAAATGACAGAGATGAAATTAAAGAAAGGTTTCCCAAGACTGTAATAAAAAGGGGAACTTCTGATGAGTCTGCAAATAGCCTAAATCCTCGAGGTTACTTGATAGTACCTCCCATTTTTATATGGATGCTGAATTTTTTGTTGGTGACCTTTTCCATGATCAGTTTGCAAAAGCATTTCTCTCTGACCTGGAATTCCTCCAGGTGGCGCTCTTTCCTCAGGTCTGGGTATATCCCAAGGCATCCAGGCCTGGTCTGTGGAATGGAAGGCAGAGGACCTGTTCTGCCCTGAGTTTATGTTTTAGCCTCAGTCAGCTCTGAAAGGTCAGCCAGACTGAGCCGATCTGCACCATAAGCTGTGACACTGCTGAGCTCTCACAGGTAAGTCGATCAAATAGCGTTTTCTTCGATTACTCACATGGTTAAAGACGATGTGGATAATCCACTTCCCACGCTTGTAAATACAAATGCCATCCCTTAAAGGCAATGATGTCCAGTTTCTTGTGGGGTTGCAGTCTGTTGTTTATCTGATTCTCTTAAGATTTTATCTCCCTTCTGAAAATGCCCCCCTACACACACACACACACACACACACAGGTATTTTTATGACCATAAGAAAATTGGCCCAAAGATGTTTTGTCCAAGCCCCATAGCTAGTGTGTCCCACAGGTAAATGAAAGTGTGCAGGAATAACTGCTTAGCCATGGGTGTAGCCATAAATAAGCCCACTGGAAACTGCCTCATATGCAAAAAGATCTTGCTACCAAGTAGTCCTTCTAAATTTTCTTTTAGGTTTAGTTATTCCATGAGTGAGAGAGACACTGGACCCAGGCAGGGTCCTGATGCCTCCGTCTACCTCCAGCTGCAGCCAGCCCAGAGCATGAGCACACGTGTACCTTGTTCTCAGGGAGACCTCCAGACTTGACCTAGTCTTGAATGGACCACCTTCCCATGTGGGTCTGCCTCTCAGACCGCTGCATGTTACTGCTGTGCCACTGCCCAGCCTCCTAAATTGAGCTCTGATGCCCACATCCCTTAGAATTGTAACATTGATTTTGAACATTTGTTGTGTGCTAACTTCCTCTTAAAAAATACATTTTGCCAAAGACTAAAATTTCCTTCAAAGGGACAAAACCCCAGTTTTGAGAAGTTTTTCAGTCGTTGTATGGTGTAGACAGAAACTCATTTTGTCATGAGGAGTTTGGTTAAGAATTTTGTAATATCGGGAACCAGCAGTTAGCGTAATGGCTATGTCGCTGGACTCCCACATAGTCGACCGCGGTTCGTGTCCCGGACCCGGTGGCTTAAGACTCACGCCGGGCGCGTGTGCGTGCGTGCCCAAGATCCTGAGAGGAGAATGGAGGAGAAGGGATTGCGGCGTGACCATCCCCCCTGGGGGGTGATTTCTCGCTTTCTGTCTCTATGTCTTTGTCTGTCTGGTGAGCGCACGTGCCCTATAGCAAAACAAAACAAA
>NW_006159803.1:8320353-8324574 GCF_000334495.1 Tupaia belangeri chinensis | reverse complement strand
CAAGATCCCGAGAGGAGAATGGAGGAGAAGGGATTGCGGCGTGACCATCCCCCCTGGGGGGTGATTTCTCGCTTTCTGTCTCTATGTCTCTGTCTGTCTGGCGAGCGCACGTGCCCTACAGTGAAAATCTCTCCAAAAAAAAAAAAAAAGAATTTTGTAATATCATAAGTTATAACTGAAAATAGCATTCACTGTCTCAAAACCGAGTTATAAAATCTCTACCTCGCAGCTCGGGAGGAAGGCAATAATTCTGATGAACTGTGTTTAAGCTCTTCACTCCTCTTCAGAAATCAGTGCCCTAGTTTTCGTGTTTAGCGCAGGAGAGTGGGGTAGGAGGAGACGGGTCTTCGCTACTTTACCTATTGAAGAAGAGGCTAGTGCCAAGGCCAAAGACCCTTACCTCCCCCCTTGTCACGGGCTTCTAAGTAGCTCTAAAACTTCCTACATCCATTCCAGTTACATGTATTGGGTGCCAGGTATTGTTCAAGTCACTGAACAAACAAAACGCCTGAGACAAAATTTTGTTTCTCTGGTCATTTCGGTTCTAGTGACAAAGATAATAAACACAAGTAAGTTATATCGTGTGTTTGAAGGTAAGACGTTTTGGGGAGAAAATAAACATAGGGTGATAGGGAGGTGGAGCTGCAGTTCCAAAGGGGTGGTCGGAGTGCACCCCTTGGAAGGCGAGTGCTGTGCAGGTGTCTGTGCCTGACAGCCGGAGTAGAGACCAGTCCTCACAAGGCCTAGGGTGGGAGGAGTGAGCTTGCGGAGCCAAGGAGTAATGGAGAGGGGCTAGAGGAGGCAGGAGGCCGGGAAGTAACAGTGAAGAGGGGCAGGATCGGGTAGGGCCTTGTAGTCCAGTGTAAGGATTATTTGAGGTTTTCTTTTTTTGTTTTTTACTGAGTCAAATGGGAAAACTTTTAAAGGCTTCAAAAAAAAAAAAAAAAAAAAAAACCACAAAAAAGATGAAAAAAAAAAACATAAAAGGAGAGAATTGCATGGCGAAACCCTGTGCCTGTCACACGGCTTCAGCAATTATCATCCCACGGGCAATCTAGCTTCATTTGTGTCCCACTTCCCCACAAACACACTGGGTGGCTGAAGCAAATGCCAGGCAGTGTGTTTGAAACCTGGGGCTCATTCCACAATAGGTGAATTTTTTATTTAATTGCCATAGGGGAAATGTGTTTGCCCATGAGAGACACAGACACAAAGAGACAGGGAGAAACCACTCAACCTCCGCCAGTGGGGTCTAGTCATGCTGTAATCCCTTCTCTGTTTCTCCATCCTGTGGGGATTTTGGGTGCACATGCATGTATGCCGGGCCTGTTTCTCAAACCGCTGGGGCCAGCATTTGAACTGTGCTCAGCCATGTAGGACCCAGCTTCCTTAAGCACCAGGCAGCCGGGCTGGCCCATGCTCGTTTTGAAGCTTTCTCTAGCTGTATCCTTGCTTTGGAGCTCTTCAGTCCTTGCACCCCTGCCCCAAGAGCCGTCCTCTAGCTGCCCACCTCCCTCCCTCAGCCTCAGTTCTCCCTTCAGGTTCACCATGCCTCAACATCAGCTGACTCAGGGCCAGCAGGTGGCATGGTGGCTAAGGTAGGCCCACATGGCCTACCATGGTTTCAGTTCTGGACCTGGTGACCTGACAATCCCAAGAGGAGAATAGAGGAGAAGGAATTGCAGCGTGCCCGTCCCTCCTGGGTGGTGATTTCTCACTTTCCTTCTCCCTGCCTCGGTCTCCAGTGAGGATATGCACTCTATGGCGAAAAAAGAAAAAACAGGAACTGGCTCAGTCTTCTTCCTGTTTGTCTCCTCCTTCCCTCTGTCCTTGCCACTAGTGCCCGCCAACCAAGTCCTTCAGCTCCTGGGCACTCGAAAGTTCTGCAGAAAAGACGTTCCTCTTGCTGATTGTTTCATCAGCGGGGACACCCCTTGTGCCTTAGAAGCAGGTTCTCCCAGGTTACTTTTGTGGGAATCCCCAAAACGTGGTTCCAGACTCAGCTATTGAGTCCTAAGACTGGATGGTAACTGAGATTGATTTGGTTTAAGACAGAGCAACCCCGTCCCTAAGGCCTGTCCAGGTAGAGTGAGAGGAAATGGCTGGCTTCTCTCTCCCATTCCCTGCTGTAGAAATGCTGCTTTAAAAGAATAGGAATTCTTTTCATTTGCATGGAGGGCTTCATTTATGCTTGATTATCATGCAGTATGTAAAAACTATGCATGGCATTAAATGTGCCATTAACTTCGGTAGAAATTTCATTTAATACTAAACTCTGTTTCTAAATAAAGCCTAAGGAATTAGCTATATCTGTATTTTCATTATGGTTGTTTTAAACTAAAACATCGGTACTTCTTCTTTAGCTGCTTAGTAATCTGTGCTGAGATCGTGTGTCAGGTGGACTCCAATCACATTGGTCTGAAGTAGCAGTAGATGTTTTGCCCGCTTTTTGAAAATTGGGGCACTTGCTCATCTTAAGGATTATGGAATGTGGTTTTGTGATTCTATCCGCAGTTTCTTTTATTTGTCAGTGCCATGAGAGATAGTTCATCTGGGTCCAGAATTGTGAACTCCTTTAAAACCCAGCTTTTCGGGACCAGCAGTTAGCGTAATGGCTATGTCACTGGACTCCCATGTAGTCGACCACGGTTCGTGTCCTCGACCCGGTGGCTTAAAACTCATGCCGGGCGCGTGTGCATGCGTGCCCAAGATCCCGAGAGGAGAATGGAGGAGAAGGGATTGCGGCGTGACCATCCCCCCTGGGGGGTGATTTCTCGCTTTCTGTCTCTATGTTTCTCTCTGTCTGTCTGGTGAGCGCACGCGCCCTATAGTGAAAACCTCTCCCAAAACAAACAAACAAACAAAAAAACCCCCCAGCTTTTCTTTTCCTATCCTTTCACCTGTCTTAGGTCCCATTTTTCCTTTTTAGCTATGTTGGTTCTCTCCTTTCCACGTCGAAGATAATTCTTGATAGGGAAGGTGGAAGCAAAAGAGTGTTTGAGCTCTTCAACTTCCTTTCTGGCATTTTTACTACTTTTTATTATCACTGTTAAGCATAGGCTAACCCTTTCCTTTCATTGACCATACTCTTCCCCCTCCTCTATAGCCCTTGATATAATGTTCTTTTAAAAATAAACTTCAGCATATTTTAGGCATTTATTTTTTTAAGGCTTGTGCTAAGAGCATGTGTGCTCGTTGGAGAGAGAGAGAGTCAGTGAGAGGGAAAGTGAGAAACTACTCCCCCCAGGGGTATGGCCACACCACAGTCCCCTCTCCATTCTCCTCCTGGGATTTTGAGCATGCACACACATGTGCCTGGTGTGATTTTTTAAGCTGCCATATCTGAGACTTGAACTGTGGTCAGCTATGTGGGAGTCTAGCGCCTCAACCACTATGCAACCTGCTGGTCCCTGTTTTCCTTTCTATAGGAACACTACTCACATTGGACTAGGGTACATCTTAATGACCTGATTTTCACTTGATCACCTCTGTAAAGACCCTCTCTTCAAATAAGGTCCCATTTGGAGGTACTGGAATCAGGCTTTCAACACAGGAATTTTGGGGCACACAATTCAACTCCCAACACCAAACAACTCTCCCACAGGTCACACACCCAGGCATCTGTGCCTTAGACACGGTTTACATTGGCAGCACTTTCCCCACTGCCCCTTATGGTCCCCATTCATTTTGTTTAATCTGGAAACTAACAGCCATGAATATAGTCACCTTCGAAGCGGGCCTGCTCGCTGGAGTGAGCTGCAGGTCAGTAAAGCATTCAGTGGGTCTAATTGAATTAGTCGAGTTACTGCAACAGCTGTGTCGTAGGTCTGATTCACAGACTGACAGGGAACAGAGCTGAGACTGGCAGTGTGTTGTTGATCGCAGGCATCTCCGATGCAGCCCCAGGCCCTGGGAAATTTGCTTCTGTACTGGCAGGAAAAGAAAAGGAAGATGCAGGGACACATAGGATTTTTCTACCCTGGATTTTTTTTGTTTTTGCTTTTTGAGAGAGTTTTTTGCTATAGGCTGCATACGCCCCCCAGAGAAACAGAGAGAGATAGAGAAACGGTGAGAAATCAACCCCCAGCAGGGATGGCCACACCTCAAGCCCTTCTTCTCCATTCGCCTCTCAGGATTTTGGGCACACACTCACATGCACCCGGTGTGAGGTTTTTTTTTTTTTTTTTTTTTTTTTGGGGGTTTTGTTTTGGGGGGGCTGAC
>NW_006159803.1:8260455-8320234 GCF_000334495.1 Tupaia belangeri chinensis | reverse complement strand
TAGGCCACCGGGTCTGGAACTCAAACCACGGTCGACTACATGGGAGTCCAGCATCATAGCCATTACACTAACTGCTGGCCCTCCGGTGTGAGTTTTAAGCCACTGGGTCTGAAACTTGAACCATGGTTGACTATTTAGGAGTCCAGCGATGTAACCATTATGCCATCTGTTGGTCCCTGGATTTGTTTTTTGAAATTAAATAAAAATTAAATAGCCTTCAGAGAAAAGTCAAGGCCCTGCAGTTTCATTCCCTTTTCCCCTTGTCGCTTACCAGCTCAGCTTTCCTGTAATCTGAAAGGTTCCTGAAAAGCCCCTTCACTACAAAACCATGCTGGCCTACTCACTGGATTCTTTAGCTGCTTCTAACCCGCCTATCCAGGCTGCCTTGATTCCTCCACTCTCTCTGTCTCCGACCCTTAAACCAGTCCTGGACTCGCCATTCACTCCCAGGAGCACAGACCGTATCAGTCTCTCACTGTTCTTCCCAGGTCTGTGGAAGCCAGCCCTGGGAGCGGACCAGTTTTCACTTTTGCCCCTGTCATGTACTGACTAGTATGACCAGGGAAACCTTTAAGCCCCATGCTCTTTGCATGGTCACTGGTCAAATGGAGACAGATGTTCCTGGCTTGCTGACCTCTCGTGAGGGCTGGCTGTGGAGACAGAGTAAACTGCAACGGAGCCATCCGCACACAAGCTGATGTAAAAACGAAGAAAACTATGGGACCAACCTTACGGCCTAGTGGTTAAGGGAGCTGGGTCCCACATGGCTGACTGTGATTCGAATCCCAGCTCTGGCTGTGAAAAATATGCCAGGTGTGTGTACGTGCATGCACATCCAGGGTCCTGATGGGATGGGGAAATGGAGAAGAGATTGCAGCATGACCATGGATTCTGTCTCTGCCTCTCTCTCTCTCTGGTTAGCATACATGCCTCTGGCAATGAAAAATTAGGACCATCAGGTGGCATGATGGTTAAGGTGCACTGGACTCCCACATGGCCGACCACGATTCAAGTCCTGGACCTAGCAGCTTGAAATCATGCCGAGTATGTGTGTGTGCCCCAAATCCCGAGAGGGACTGTGGCATGGCCATCTGCCTTGAGAGTTGATTCCTCACTTTCCTCACTCTTTCTCTCTCTCTCAGGCAAGCACAGGTACCCTATGGCAAAAAAAAAAAAAAAAATTAAAAAATGGGGCCATCAGGTGATGTGGTGGTTAAGGCACTGGACTCCCACATGGCCAGCCATGGTTCAAGTCCAGGACCTGGCAGCTTGCTTTCTCACTGTCCCTTTTGTCTCTGTCTCTCTTTGGTGCGTGCACATGCCCTATGGCAAATTGAAAAGTAATAATAATGATAAATAAAAATAAATAATTATTAAAAATTCATAATATCTTAAAAAAATGAATTTGCTCGCATTGTATTTATGACATATTACTGGGATCATTTTGTTATTTCTGTGACATGCATGTGTGTGTCTGAGTTAAGACTGAATTCTTTTTTTGAGAGACATTTTTGCTACAGGGCGCATGCTCTTGACGGAGAGACAGAAAGCGAGAAATCTGCCCCCCCCCACCGCCCCCCGGGAGAGGGATGGCTACACCACAATCCCTTCTCCATTGTCCTCTCGGGATTTGGGGCACACACGCACACAAGCCTAGCGTGAGTTTTAAGCCACTGGGTCTGCAACTTGAACTGTCGTCAACCACTTGGGAGTCCAGCGACACAACCATTACACCATCTGCTGGTACCGCAGTGAAGACTGAATTCTAAGAGAGCAGAACACTGCACAATGCCCAGCCCTGCACAGGCAATCGGGTTGAGACCGGGATAAATGGTGAAAGCCTGTCTTGGAGAATTAAGGAAAGAATTGTGGAGACGTGAACAGCCATCTTGCTCTTTCCCCGAGCAGATTCTGCAGCCGAGGTCACAGGGACGCTGTCTGCAGCCGGGACCTTTGCTGACTAAGCTGTCCTGGGTGGTACTCTGCCAGTGTCACAGTGGTCCCCTCCCCAAAGAATGCTGTCCTCCTAGGTCCAGGGGTGTTGCAGGCAACAAGGGTCTTTCACACTGGACAGCACTGTCTTGCCCCTGTCCCACGTCTTCCTGAACATGGAGGAAAAGTTCATCTTGGCCTGATTCCTGAGGAGTTCTTCCACTTCCTTTATCCTAAAACTGGTGAGACAGGACCTTACGTGCTTGGAACTGGGCTTATATTTTCTATCCAAAGCAATATATGTGATTACCCCGAGACCCTCTCTACTATGTCAATATTAGGGTTACTTGTCTATGTAATCAAAACATGCGGCGCCTCTGTTGGACAATTTGCTGATAAACTCAATGGGCAAAAAACTGCCCAATCAGAGGCAGCAAAGCAGGATACCATCAAACAACCCAGGATGCAGCTGATTTGGAGAAGTCACAGCAGGCGCTGCTTCAGAAGCGCCTTTATCTTTCGGATGTCCAGAGGAACAGCATTGCTATGGCCTCGGAGGTTACTTGGTGGGAACTGCAGAATATAAGGAGGTAAAGAATCACTCGGACTATCACATCTCTGCAGAGCACGATGGTTCGGAAGGAACAAGAGCACACGATCACGTGGGTGGAGAAGCTTGTGGTGCGGGGGTCTCTGCGCAGCAGGAGGAGGCAATGGAAGGAGGCAAACGCCAAGTGCATTGCAGATCTGATGCTGCTGGCAAAGGAGGCCCAAGCGCAGCCAGTTCTGGGAATGTCTCTATCCCAGTTCAGGCAGCTAGAAACCGTGGGCTGCCTAAATGTTTAGAAATCAGTCTGTGTGGCAAAATCTTTGTGTATTGCTGGCTACTGAAGTTGCAGTTTACCTGCCCTAAAAACGAGAAGTTTGAATTCCATATAGTGAAAGAACTCAATCTTTTGACCAGGGAGAGGTTTCTCATTCCTCTTACTCTGTATTCTGAGTTGTTCCATGATCACGTTGGAAACAGGCAGTTTGCTTTTAATCAGACTTGCTCCTTGACTAAAGATTACTAAGTAATAACTTAAACTTGCTATTAATTTTACCGTCATGAAATAAAATAATAATTCAAGCAAGGTTTTTCAAGTTGCAGAAGTTTCTGAAATACTTCAGTATTTGTCCTATGGTTAAAAATTAAAGATGTCTTTAAACTAATATCTTATTTTTTAGACTATTCAGTAGACAGATAAGTTATAGGAAATAAAAAGCTGGTTAGTGTTTTTAAAATCACAACAGGAAACATTGTATATTAAATCATTTCATTGACTTTATTGCCATTTTATTATGAGTGTAGAAAATGTGAACTTAACATGTCATAAAAAAGGATCTGGCTGCAGGGCTGGTAGGTGGTGTGGTGGTTAAGGGCGCTGGACTCCCACATGACTGACCACGGTTCGAGTCCTAGATGTAGTGGCTTGCTTTCTCACTTTCTCTCTTTTTGTGCCTCTCTGGTCAAAATAAAAATAAATAAATAAATAAAGTTAAATAAAACAATTCTTTTTTTTTTTTTTAAAGAGGTTTTTACCATAGGGTGTGCTCGCCAGACAGACAGAGAGAAACAGAGAGACAGAAAGTGAGGAAGAGATTGCTACGTGGCAATTCCCCCTGGGGGGCAATTTCTTGCTTTCTGTCTCTCTGTCTTTCTGGTGAGCGCACGTGCCCTATAGCAAAAACCCCTCCCCCCTCCCCCCCAAAAAGAATTAAATTTAAAAAAATGGTTAAGATGGTAAGTTTTATGTCATAGATTCTATAATACCACAATAAAAGAAACTGAGGGAAAAAGGAAGGAACCTGAATGAAAAAGTGGATCTTAAAGGAATGTGCACATGGGCAGGGCGACTTCTTTCCCCTGAATCACGAAGGGCTGTGCTCACGTCAGTCATTCAACACTGACTGCAAGTGTTAGAGAGCTGTTGCTGACCGGGCGCAGATGTTCACTGGAGGTTATTTTTACCAGCCACATGATTAATACATTTTTTTTTTTGGCTGCTCCTTCGTGTGTTAATTACAGCAGATGAAAAGTGCCCTGTGTGTCCAGTATTGACACCAGTGACTATGTGGGAGGGGAATTCTCAGAGTACATCTTTGGCTAAGAAATTTTTTAAAAAGATAATTATTTATTTAATTTTATGTATTATCATTATTATTGTTTAATTTGAGAGACAGAGAGAGAGAGAGGGAAAGTGGGAAAGCTAGCTGCTAGGTCCAGGATTCGAACCATGGTAAGCTGTGTGGGAGTCCAGCGTCTCAACAACCACATCATCTCCTGGCCCCTTTGTCTAAGTATTTTACAAATTGAGGTCTTAAATATAAATTTGAATGGCCCCCAACATAGCTTTTGGGATCAGCTTAGGGCGTAATGGCTACGTTGCTGAACTCCCATGTAGTTGACTGCAGTTTGAGTCCCCGACCCAGTGGCTTCAACTCACGCTGGGCATGTGTGCATGCGTGCTCAAGATCCCAAGAAGAGAATGGAGGAGAAGGGATTGCAGCGTGGCCATCCCCCCTGGGGGGTGATTTCTCACTTTCTGTCTCTCTCTGTCTTTCTTGTGAGCGCATGTGCTCTATAGCAAAAACCTCTAAAAAAAAAAATAAAAATAAACAAAAATCTTTTAAATAAAGTAAAAGCTATTAGGGCCAGCATCACGGTCTGGTGATTAAGAGAAGCCAGATCCCACATGGCTGACTGTGGTTCGAATCTGAGCTGGGCACATGTGCGTGCTCCCAATCTCAATCGGACAGAAAAATGGAGGAGAAGATAATGTGTCATGTCTATGCCCCGGGCTTCCGGTGCTTTCTTTTTCTCTCTCCGTGTCTCTCTGGTAGGCACACGTGCCCTCTGGCAACTTAGAAGAAAGGAGCAGTTGGGGGGATTTTAATTTATACCGTGTCGACTATAAACGCCATACTTTATGTGTGAGCTTAAGAAACAATGGCTGGCTGGCTGTTGGTAGGTTTAGACGTAATTTCCTAGAATACAGCTTGGGTCACTTTTTGTCTGGATATTCGAACAAGGGAAGCTTGTGTTCTCGTTCCTCCTGGGAAGGCCTCCTCCCGCGTGGGAGGAGGGCTCCGCTTTCCCAGGCCTCCTACCCTGTTGCTACCACAGTGGCTGCTGCAGTGCAGGGACAGAGGGGTTAATTTTTTATTCTAATGAGAAGATGATAATGTGCCAGTTACTGGGCAAGGTGCTAGGAATAAATATATGGATGCAAATGGAGCCATTGACTCTGGATTTGGCGTCGGGGAGAAGTTTTGGCCTGGCTTGAAGTTGAACTTTATTTTGCAGTGCTGGTAGTTTTCAGGGAAACACAAGACAAAGCCATCCTAGGCTGAGAGCAAACGCATGGGAATGGAAGGGGGTGGTCTACTGAAGGAATGTTCTAGGGCTTTGGCTGTAGTTGGAATATAGAGTTCAGGAAAGAAAGAACACAATGAAACACAAGGCAACAAGATGTGCTTGGATCATGCCGTGCACTGGTTACTCAGCCTCACCTTCTATCGCTAGCGGGCAGCCAGTGTGACTGTGAGGCTGGCAGAGGGGTAGATCCAGTTTGAGTTACTGAATGGAGGATGAAGAATTGAGTGCAGGCATAGATGATCCCAAGATATAATTCTATTTGCCAAGGAAGGGTTAAGCTTGCCAGTGGGTCTGGCTAGGATGAGGGAGGGAAGAGGGGAGAAGGCTGAGTGGGAGACACTACTAGGCCTTTCGCGGCCCTTCCAAGGAGGCTGCCCTCCGTGTTCATTGGGCATCCTCTCTTCTAGATCTTGGGCAGGACAAGGCAGAGGACAGTGTCCAGTGAAAAGCACAGATGACCATATAAGACCGCACAGTTTTTCTTTTCTTTTTAAATATATTTTTTCCTCCCTTTCTTTGTATTCAAAGCAAGTAAAATGGCAGCAGTCGCTAGGGGTTTGTCACTGCATGCTGATGTGCAGTAATGGCCTGGAATAAGTTAAGTGGAGCTAACATTTTCCTAATTTCCTAATTAAAACTTTCCTCTTATTAGCTTTAGAAGTCCTTCTTTTCTTCATTGAGAAAGCCACACTCTGGAGGCTGAATAGAAAGAAGACGTGGCCGGGCCTCTCAGGCCGTGGATGTGCCAAGCCCAGTGGGATGGCCATACAGAACTCGAAGGAGGCAGGGGTTCGTCTGAGGGGACCTGGGGGTCTCATGGATGCAGGGGGGCCTTGCTGCAGATAGAGACTAGATGAGAATGCGGGATGTGTCCCTGAGAGAGCTAAAGTTGAGGAGGCAGTGGGGTGGCACATTTTCTTTTAAATTAATTTTATATTGCATTTCCTCACATGCATCTTTACAGTATATAGCATCTCTTTCTCCAGTATGAATACCATGCGTATCAGTCAAGACAAAGACGTTACTATACACATCAGGATGGCGCTTTATTTTTTTTAGAAAGAGATTTTTGCTGTAGGGTGCATGCGCTTGCAGAAGAGTCCAGAGACAGAGAGACATAAAGCGAGAAATCACCCCCGAGGGGGGATGGCCACACCGTAGTCCTTCTCTACTCTCATCTTGGGATTTTGGGCATGCACACAAGCGTGCCTGGCATGAGTTTTAAGCTGCCGGGTCCAGAGTCAAACTGTGGTTGACTATGTGGGAGTCTAGCGACATAACCATTACTCCATCTGCTGGTCCCAGGATGGCACGTTTTCAATCCTGCATCTCCCCAGACCTCACCCTCTCACCATCACCACCCAGAGTACCAGTTTTCCCTCTCAGAGAGAGAGAGACAGAGAGTATGAGAAATTGGCTGTGTGCTCAGGGGACTGTCGAAGCAGTCCCAAACCTGCAGGGCAGGCAAACGGGAAAGGAAGGTCACGGGCAGCCTTTGATCCATAGAGAAGGGCTGAAGCCTCTGTCTACTGGCACGCAGGAAGGGCAGACCACAGGCAGATGGAACTCCATAGGCACTGGCCAGGACTGGGGGCCGCAGGTGGGATTTCTCCCCCTGAGCTTCCCAGGCAGTCTCTTCATGACTCCTGCAGCATCTGTGCTGGTGGGAGGGGACAGCCCTGGACTCGAAGTCAGGAGTTGCATCAGGAAGCCTCCCACGTACCAACTATGCACTTATGGTCACCACGCAGAGCTCTCCACACATGATCCAGTGAAAAGGACAGAGGTCAGCCTTGAAGGACAGGAGGAGGAGGCCGTGGGGTTGGGAGGGGGAGGCCTCCTTAAGAAATGTTCTAGGGCTTTTGTAGCCTCAGTTTTCTCCTCTGGTAGCAGAAGTGATGGCTTGGTGATCTTTCTCAACAGATTTTGCCTGTCTGAGAATTCCGTTTGTACTAGAACTTGGGTATTTCTACTTGGAAGAGAAAGACATCATTATGCTCTGTCTCAAGGTGCCAGGGCCCATCTGAAGGGGCAGCTGAGAAAGGCTCTTGATATTTTTGAGAATATCCAGTGTCTGGAGGAGGAGAGGATGCAAGGGTTTGAAGGCTCATGAGCTGAGGCTCATCCCTAAATGTGGGCCTGGCCAGTAGGGAGGCGGCCGTGGGTGGAGTCAGAGGAGCAGGGCCATGATGAAAGGAGGCTACATCAGCAGCACCAGGTGAAAATGCAGACTCCAGAACCTCTTTTCAGAGGGGCTTTGCTTCAGGTCTTAGTCGGGACATCCCAGGGCTTGAAAGTTAGAGGCATCACTCTTTTCTTTTTTTCTTTTTAAATATTTAATTTTATTTATCATCATTATTATTATTTTTAGTTTGCGACAAGGTTCATCTACTCAGCAGTGAGAGACAGAGACAGGGAGAGAAGGAGAAAGTGAGAACACAAACCACCAGGTCTATTTGAAGTGCTCAGCCCAATGCCTCAACCATCATGCCACCTGCTGGCCCCACTCTTAAGGTATGCGAAGAATTTGCCAATGCGACACCCCACTCCCTGGGAGTGCCTTCTTCAACGTTGCACTCCCAGCTCCCGTTTGCCTCGTCCTGGAGGTAGGTATTCTGTCCCAACCAGGGAAATGGCCAGGGCAGTTCGGAATAGCTTGTCTGGGATGGACAGGAGCAGCAGGGAGAAGGAGCAGAGCAACTCCTCAGTTAGCCAGGCAGAAAACGGCCGGAAGAGGCCTGCCCCAGTTCACTTAGAATCTGCTCTGGGGGAGTGTGAGCTGGTTTCAGCTCTCCTACTGAGCTCTGGTCCAGGGAATTCAGGGCAGGTGGACTGCCTTTTTCCAGATGTGGGCCCTTGGAGAGAGAACAAGCCAGGGACAGTCTGACCGAGGTGCTGGAGAAGCAGAGACGTAAGCTGGTAAGCTCGTTAGTCTGGCTCTCTCTCACCACCTTCTCATCTCAGGAGAACCATCACTGGAGGGTAAAGGTGGGCTTGATGGCCTTGTCTCACAAAAGAATTTTTAATCATCTATTATTTTATTTTGAAAATATTTACTGAGTGTTCACTGGACTTGTTAGTGGTGGGCCAAGCATTTCTGGCTCTGTGCTTCTCAGTCTGTTGTACGATCGCATAAATTGTGGATAGGGGGTGCATTTAATCGCCAGCCTGAAGACTTTTAGAACTTTCTGCTGTCGTGACCAGCAGCATTGCAGGTGGAGTCTGCTCTATTGACTTGGGTTCTTAATTGAGGAGAGTCCCCAGCATGGGTCCCTTTGGACCAAGATGCTTAGTTGAGACTGTGCTTCTCCGGAATTGCCAGGGCAATGACACCAACTTCAGGCCCCTGTTTGCAGTGTTATTCTTCAGGAGGTTTCAGATGGGGCCAGGAGATGAGTGTTTTAATAACAAGATCCTTAGGGGATTCCAACTTATACTTAGGGTCAAGAGCCACTGGCCTGTGCGAGAGAACTGTGAGGAAAAAAATCCACCTTGGGGGCCAGCCCATGGCTTGGTGGTTAAGGTGGCCAGATCCCATGGGGCTGACAGTGAGATTCTAATCCAGGACCTGGCAGCTTAGAAAATGCTCTGGGGGAACCAGCAGTCAGCGTAATGGCTATGTTGTTGGACTCCCACATAGTCGACCACGGTTCGCGTCCCGGACCTGGTGGCTTAAAACTCATGCCTGGCGCGTGTGCGTGCGTGCCCAAGATCCCGAGAGGAGAATGGAGGAGAAGGGATTGCGGCGTGGCCATCCGCCCTGGGGGGGGGTGATTTCTCGCTTTCTGTCTCTCTGTCTCTGTCTGTCTGTCTGGCGAGCGTATGCGCCCTATAGCGAAAACCTCTCCAAAAAAGAAAAGAAAAGAAAAGAAAAGAAAAGAAAAGAAAATGCTCTGGGTACATATGCATGTATGCCCCAAATCCCTCCAGGATGGAGAAGTGGAGAAGGAATTTTGACAGGACTGTGCCCCATTGGGGAGGGGCATTGTTTCTGTCTCTCTCTGGCAAGCACGCACCCGCTCTGGCAAGTTAAAAATATAGATCAGAGTCAAATAGCCATCATCTTCTGGGGAATCTCCAATGGAAAAAATCAAGCCCAAAGTAACCCAGGGCTCACTGGTTTGTCTTGGAAAATTTAGAAATTCGCCCTAATTTTCCAGGCGTGCATCTGTCACCCTTCTAGTGCCGTGGGTATCTCCTACCCCATGATGGAGCGCCTTGGTCAGTCTGGCTGCCTTTCCCAGAGTCTTTCCCTCCACCTGACTCCCGAGCCCAAGTTGGCAGGGCCTGGTTAGGTAGCGTCAGTCTCAGGTTCAGGTACACGAGCCTCACTGCACCCCAGAACTCAGCTCACATCATGGAACTCAGGCTGCTGACCCTGCCTCAGGGTCCTGTGCCCTGTGCCCTGGAGCTGGCCTCCTGCAATGTACCTTCAGTGCCCGCTCTGTGGTTGCCTTTCATTTCTCAGAACTCAACTCAAATGTCTCCTCCACCGTGAAGCTGTCTCTGGGTGGAGGAGTCAGCTTTTCCTCTCCTCTCCTCCCCGTGTTCGTCCCTCTCATTTCACTTTTCCTACATAGCAGTTTCTGTCTCTCCTTCCCTCCCCCATGTCCACGCTAGTTCCAGATGCATGGCTGGTTCAGGTTAGCGAACTGGACAATATTGTCCTGGGAGGCCTCACAGCCTAGCCCGCCCTCCCTCCTCCAATCTGCCTCACAAGGTCCCCTAGGTGGGACATTTAAGAACACAGGCTTTCAAGCCAGACCTTTGTCCAACTCCTGTTTTCCCACTTGCCTTGGTTTCAGCTGCAAAGCGAACACAGCAGTGCCTTCTTATAGGGCTGGTGTTAGGTTTAAATGAAATATCGAATATAGAGCTCTTCGCCTGGGGCCCAGCACAGACGCATCCACGAGTAGTAGTGATTGTGAATCATTACGGTGGAGCCTCCCCCCCACAGGCTTTATCTTTTTGCTCCTCCTTTTCCTCACACACTCAGCATGTCAACTGAGTTTATGGTCACCATCCAGAGCTCTCCGCACATAATGTGATGAGGACAGAGGTCAGCTGTGAATTACAGACGGAGGACAGAAGCGGTGACTGGACTGAGGCCCTGAGTCACTTTGTGCACACAGTTGGCTCCCAGGGCAGACAGGGTGGAGGGGCTGTAATCCTGGAATCGGGGCAACAGGTGCGCCCTAGGGAGAGAGGTGACAGAGATCCCATATCATCACCCCAGTAACTCCACCGTGGTGACAGCCAGCCCATGGAGAGGCGAGAGAGAAACCAGAGTGCTCACAGACGTGCAGCCAGTCTCCAATCCAGCCCTGTCAGCACACAGGGAGGGTTGTGCGGGCATGCATGGGGCACACTTTTTGGCACAAGGGACCTGGTTGCTAAGCAACAATAGCTGGCCTCCCCTCCTCCCGGTAACCTTTTTCTGTTTCTGAGCTTCTAGTTAGCAGATGGGGGGTAGGGGTGGGGGTGGCTGGGGCTGCCCAGCCCAGCCCTTGGCCCCTTTCCTGCAACAAGGGGCCTATTCACGGGTCCTGAGCAGGGTTTATTGTCTCTCTGGCGCGTGTCTGTGTGTGTGTGGAGAGGGGATGAAGGGAGGAGCCTGTGTGAACCAGGGAGACCTCGTACTCCAACAAGCGGGAAAGGCTAGCCAGTCAATGCCGGCCCAAGAACGGGAGCAGAACGCTGCCTCACAGACCCTGAGGCTTTACGTCAGCGCCACTGAGCCGAATGGTAAGGCTGAGACTCTGCTCTCCCTTCTCTGGCCCGTCTCTCTCTGCTGTCCTTGGGAATCCTTGGAAATCCAGCCTCCCTGGGCGGTTCTGGTGCAGGGGCTGGCTCCTAGCAGGGCTCAGCGGGGGCCCCCCCTCTGCCTTTGATTCTCTTCCTCTGTCCTCTTGGCCTAGCCAAGTGTTTCATGCATGGGCAGAGCTTTGCGCATCATTATTGCACTGAACGGCCTCTCAAAAAGAGGACCAAGGGTCAGGTACCATGAAAGGCTATTTTCCCAGGCTACTGCATGAGCTCAGGGAGCTGGGTTTTGGGGTGCGGCAATCCCTAAGGTAAGGCCAGTGTGTTCAGAGGCTGAGCTTAAATCCAAGTCCCTCAATCCTGAGACAGGAGGAGAGACTGGGCATATCCCAGAATTGTGCCGAGACCAGGCCCTGCCTCTCTGCTCAGAGGGACATGGACGCAAGGGAAGCCACATCCCCAGAGAAGAAACCTAAACCTCACACCCCCTTGTCACCAGCTGGTCTTCTCATGTATATTTCTTATTAATATTTGGGGCCAGCAGGTGGTATAGTGGTTAAGGTGCTGGATTCCCACATGGTCAACCGTGGTTTGAGTCCCAGACCTGACAGCTTAAAAATCACACCAGGTGCATGTGTGCGCGTGCCCAAGATCCCGAGAAGAGAATGGAGAAGGGTGCAGTATGGCCATCTCCCTGGAAAGTGAATTCTCACTTTCCCTCTCTCTGTCTCTGTCTCTCTCCACTGAGTGCACACACCTATGGAAAAAACATTAAAGAAATTTTTTTTTGCTGTACTTTGCATTGTGCTGATAATTTATAAAGCTATTTTACTCACATTATCTTATTTAGCCGGCCTTAGTCCTTTCTCCCTCCATCCCGCCTTCCTTCTTTCCTTTCCTCATCCAGTGTACTTTGACTCAATGCCCGCTTTGTGCTAGGCTCTGAACTAGGCCCTGGGATGCATAGACCTGTGAGGAAGGAGATAGAGAAGTGAATGAGCACAGTACAGAGCCACAGCAGGTCTGCAGGCATCAGAGGATGTTCCCTAGAGAGGTGCCCGTTGTGCTGGGTCTTTTTTTTTTTTTTTTTTTTGAGAGGTTTTTGCTATAGGGCACGTGTGCTTGCCAGACAGACAGAGAGAGACATAGAGACAGAAAGCGAGAACTCACCCCCCAGGGGCGATGGTCACTCTGCAATCCCTTCTCCTCCATTCTCCTCTCAGGATCTTGGGCACGCACACACACGCGCCCAGCGTGAGTTTTAAGCTACCGGGTCCGGGACGCAAACCGTGGTAGAGTGGGAGTCCAGCGACATAGCCATTACGCTAACTGCTGGTCCCTGTGCTGGGTCTTGAAGGGTCAGTAGGAGTCAGTTACGTGGGCAAGGGGGCAGCAGGTGCAAAGGCTCCATGCTGTCAGAGTGCTGTAAGAGGAATGGCAGGGATGTCACTGTGACCCGCATCCCACTGTGGAGGGAGTTGGTGCTGACGGTGAGGGGAGAGGCGAGGAGGATGAACTCCCAGAGAGCCTGGTCAGCCTTGGCACAGAGCTCTAGATTGATCCTGAAGGCCACAGAGATTCCCCTCACTACTTTAAAGTTGGGGAACTTTGGAACCAGCAGATGGTGTAATGGTATGTTGCTGGACTTTTCCATGGTCAATTGTGGTTCAAGCCCTGGACCCAGCAGCTTCAAACTCGCACTGGGCGCATATACGTGCCTGCCCAACATTGTGAGAAAAGAATGGAGAAGAGAATTGCGGCATGGCCATCCCCCCAGGAGTTGATTTCTTACTTTCTGTTTCTCTGTCTCTTCAGTGAACACACACAATTTAGAGCAAAAATCTCTCTCTTAAAAAAATGGGGTGCACGTGTTTATATTTACATTTTTGGATGGTTTTTCTGGTTCTACAGCATGGAAAATAGTGGAGGGAGACACTACAGGAAGGAAAACACTCATTGAGAAGCTGAAGTCTCCACTTTTTTAAAAAAAAGAGTTATTTATTAAATTAATTAATTATTATTATTCAATTTTCTGTAGGCCATGCATATTTAACAGAGAGAGAGAGAGAGAGGGAAAGTGAGAAAGCAAGCTGCCAGGTCTGGGACCTGAACCACAGTCAGTCATGTGAGAGTCCAGCATCTTAGCCCCTGTGCCACCTGCTGGCCTCCATCACTCTTGTTTGATGAGTGAGAAAATGTCAGTTTGGGGAGATGACCTGCGGTGTCTAAGCTCACATGGTAGGCTGTAGACCTAGCTTTGAGCTGTCCCGTGGTTTTTCTAAGAGCCTATTTTTCATTACTCTTCTTCATGGTTCATGAATTACATCCCTACAGATGACTTACTGTTATTCTGTTCTCTGCTTTCTTTCTTTTTAAAATTTTCATTATTAAAATTTTTGCTATAGGGCCTGTACACTCACCAGAGAGCAAAACTGAGAAATCACGCCTGGGGGTGTGTGTGGCCACACTGTAATCCCTTCTCTTCCATTCTCCTCTTGGAATTTTGGGCATGTATGTACATGTATCAGGTGTGTTTTTCAAGTTGCTGGGTCTGGGACTCAAACTACAAAGTTGTCTAAATGGGACCGGGTGCCTTAACCACCATACCATCAACTAGCTCTGTTCTGTGCTTTCTTCCCCATATGCCTTTGCTTACTCAGTCCTCTTTGCCTTTGCCTGAACCACCCAATGCTCATGTATATAATTTCAAACCCTAATCATCTATGAGGGCCTGTCTCAGTGGCTACCTCCTCTAGGAAGTCCTCCTTAATCTCTTCAATGAGAAGAAAGATGATAGTCTTCTGAAGGTCAGTGATTAATTAGCTGAACTTTTCTAGTCATTTAACATAGTCTGTTTATTTATCTTCATGACTAGAACATTCTTTGAAGCAGTTGAGGGAGGCATGATGATTTATCCTGAACTCCCTACTACGCTCCCCCGTAGTGGCCTCTGTGCTTGGACTAAATAGCATTTACAAGATGAATGAATGGGTGGGTGGGTGGATGAATACAGAAGGGCACGTCTTCCTCTGATACACGGGGGAATGGAGGGGCTGGGATCTGGACGCTCTTTGGAGGGATGTTGAGGCACTTCGGCAGGTACCATAGTGCTCGTGGGAGGCTCGATGAGGGAGTGGTTACCAGTGTGGATTTGGAGTGGGCCTAATCTGGATTCAAGACCTTGGCTCTGACACGGGCTGAGAGTGAGGTAGGTGTGATTCTGGGCTCTGGGAGCACAGAGAGGGCCTGGAGCGGTGCCTGTGGGGACACACAGGGAGACCCTGAGATGAATACAGGCTTGCAAGTGGCAGTGTGGCAGGGCCCGGGTTAGGGAGGGGGACTTGGGTGGGCTAGAACTTCTCCCGAACTCTTTCCTGTGGGATCCTGATGTCTGACAATGTGTCCCCAGAGCCTGATGCTGGATGGCCAAGCACCTATGGAGGCTCAGCATGCAGAAGAGGGCCCGGGATCGAAGATCTTCAGAGCAGAGCTGGGAGACCTGCAGCGACCTAGTAGGCCGGAACGGGCAACGAGGAATGGCAGGGCAGGGGCAGTGAAGGCCGTCTTCTTACACCCCCAGGCCTTTTTGGGTTAGCCCCAAGTGGTGAGGGGAGAGGCCATGTCCTGCTTTGTCCCCAAGCAGGCTTTTGTCCCTATTTCCCATTGTGAGGTGGAGAAGGCTCTGAGTGCTGCAGTGACCAGGGCACCCACCCTGGGCCAATGGGCAAGGGAAGCCTCCTCTGGGACCTCAGTGGGTGCTGGGCCAAGTGGGTGTCTCAATGTGGAGTGAGGCTGGTCTGCAGGAGCAGAGCCTGGACGGCCCTCTCTGTTCCCCTCAGTCTTACAGGCCGGGCGTTGGTGTTCTGTGCGACGCTGCAGTGCAGTGCTGGGAGTCTTGGGGCTGCTGGCTGGTGTGGGTGTCGGCTCGTGGCTCCTAGGTCAGTGCTGGGATGCTCCTGTGGTCTGGGAGGGACAAAGAATAGGATCTGGGGGAGGCTGAAGAGAAGCCAGTGCTGAGCAGGTGCTAAGACAGATGGGTCAGCGTCTCCTTCCTCAACACTCTGTGTGGATTGGGGGAGGAGGGGGACACTGCAGCAGAAGGAACTTGGGTCCACTGGAAGAGCATGGGGATGTATCATGAGAAATGTAGGGCCCTTGAATGGATGATCTAGGGGGCCCTAAGTCAAGCTTTTTCTAGAAATCTATCCTAGTGAGAGAGAGAGAAAGAAATAGAAGCAGAGACAGAAAAAGGGAGAGAGACAGAGACAAAGAAAGACAGAGAGAGTGCAAGAGAGCGAGACAGTGCTGGCCACGACTCTCCGTAGCATGTTGGGTGGGGTCTTGTTTGAGGCAGGTGTGTGAGGGGTCCCCAGGTGGCTGTTTTCACCTAGCCCTGGAGTGTCTTGGTCTGTAGCTCGGCCCCTCCTTTGAGAAGCCCTCCCCTTGTCTCCACGCTCTCTCTCTGTCCTCCTCCAAAGTGCTCTATCTGTGGCCAGCTGCCTCTCAGCCCACTCCCGGGACCTTGCCGGATGAGATGACTCTGAGCTGCTCCGGGGCCAGCAGTGAGGAAGCCCTGCTCCCCTCACTTCCCAAAACAGGTGGGCCACCCCAAAACTATGGGACACTATCCCTGCCAGGGTCCCTTCTCATCTTGGGGATCCCCCACTCTAGGCTGGGCAAGAAGATCAAGATGACGGCCACCAGCTCACTGCTCCCCATGCTTCTCCTTCCTCCGGAGTGAGGTTGGTGATGAGGCCTACCTTTACAGAGCTGGTTACTGATTTGGGGTTCTTAGCACTCACTGAGGACAATCCTGATCTCTAGCTGGGCCATGACCAGTAGTGCAGGCTGGAGGAAGGATGGGCACTTGTTGTTTGGGGCAGAGTGAGCCAGGTATATGGGAGGAACCAGTGTGTGGCCAGCAGGGCCACCTAGAGGCCTGGGGATGGCATTCCATGTTGTCCTCTCCCTCAGGTGAGACTAGAGGATAAGAAGTACATGCTGTCCAGAGGCATTAGAATAAGTTCTAGATGTTAATTAGAATAACATGGTAGCCTATTTTTTTTTTAAAAAAAATATTTATTTATTTAACTCCATTTGTTATTATTTTAAAATTTGACTAGAGAGAGAAAGGGAAAGTGAGAAAGCAAGCTGTCAGCTCCAGGACTCAAACCACAGTTGGCCATGTAGGAATCCAGTGCCTTTAATCACCACACAACCTGCCGACCCACCTAATTATTTTTTATTTTTTATTTTTTTTTACATTGCCAGATGATATGTGCTTACCAGAGAGGGACAGAGAGATGAGGGTGGGGAGGGGAAAGCAGTCCCCATTGGGCATGGTTACACTGCAGTTCCCTTCCCCATTTCTCCATCCTGTTGGGATTTGGGGCACACATGCATGCTTGCCCAGCATGTTTTTCAAACCACTGGGATCAGGACTTGATCTGCTTCCAGTCATGTGGCATCCAATTCCCTTAACCGCTATGCTACAGGGCCAGCCGTGGAGTCTATCTTTTGCTAACTATGTGACATTGAGTCATTGCTTCTTTGAGCTTCTATTTTATTCTCTATAAAATGAAAATAAAAATATTTACTTCTTAAACTTGTAAGGACAAAATAAGCTCATGTACAAAAAGAGCTTAGCACAGAGCCCATGTCTGTTAGGGCTGCCATGACAAAAATACCATAGACGGGATGGCTTAACCCACAGACATTCATTTTCCTACAGTTCTGGAGGCTGGAAGTCCAAGACCAAGGCATGCAACTTTGGTCTCTCTTCCTCACTTGTAGGTGGCAGACTTCTTGCTGGGCTCTCGCTGGACATTTACTCTGTTCTTGAGGAGAAAGGGAATCTCTACTGTCCCTTCTTCTTATAATGACACCGGCCCTGATGATTCAGGACCTCATCCTTATGACCCTGTACATGGGGTTATAAATTATCTCCTTGAAGACTCTGTCTTCAAATACAGTCATATTGGAGATTGGGGCTTCAACATATGGATTTGGGAGGACACGATTCAGTCCGTAACATACTGGGAAAAGCAGACACTTGGTGAATGGTAACTATTATTGCCACAAGATTTGAAATCGGAGAGCTGGACTTAAGTTCTGGATCCATCACTTGATGTGGCGATCTCAGTCTCTCACCTCTTTGTGTAGTGTTCCCTCACAGAATGGAGAAGATGGTGGTTTTGATGGCACAGGCTGCTGTGACAAGTGATAGAGCATGCTTAAAGCATTGGGTGAAAGCACACATCCGAAATGGCCCACCGGTAGAGGTTATATTGTTCTTAGGCCTGACTGACACTCCAGGGAACTAGGAGCTGCACACCGGGTGACTCAGATGCCGTCATTAAGGCCCTCTCAGGTCCCACAGAGTCCCAGGTCCAGCCCCCACCCCCGCCATCCGGACCTGCCTTCGTCCTCCCTGACCCCTGCCGCAGGTGGGGTGTGGTTTCCATGCTGTGGTTTCAGTGTCTTTCAGGACCAGCAGCGAGGGCTTCTTGCTGGAAGTACAGGTGAAGGCCCGGCCAGACTGGCTCCTGGTCTGCCATGAGGGCTGGAGCCTGGCCCTGGGGGTGCGCATCTGCCGGAGTCTGGGGCATCTCAGGTAACGGGAGCTGCACGTGGACCTGGGTAGGGAGGAAGGCTGGTGGCCGGGGGACGGGGAGTTGGAGCCCGCTATTGCCTGTCACTGTCGAGGTGCTAATGAAATGACAAGAGGTCATTTTTTTTTCTTTAGTTTGCCAGAAGGAACAAGTACTCACCAAAGAGAGACTGAGAGTCTGAGAGAGAGAGGGAGAAAGAGAAAGCACCCCTTGAATGGCCATAGTCATATTGTAGTCCCCTCCTCTCCATTTCTCCATCCTGTTGGGATTTTGGGCAGACAGGCACATGTGCCTGGAGTGTTTATCCAGCTGCCGTGGCTGGGATTTGAACCACAGACGGCCATGTAACCCTGAGGCAACAGGACCAGAGGTCATTTTGGCCATCTTCTGGCCTCTGGGCGTGACAGTGTCCCAGCCTGTCTCCCTGTTTTGAGAATTGCTGCTTTTTATGTTTTGCTGTTGTTGTGCTCACCTGAGAAAGACAGAGAGAGAGAGAGAGAGAGAGAGAGAGAAGGCATCTGTCAGGGAGGATAGCCATGCCACAGTCCCTTCTCCTCCAGTCTCTTCGGATTTTGAGAATGCAAGCCCATGCACCTGGCATGATTTTCAAGCCACCAGGTCCAGGACTTGAACTATGCAGTTGACCAAGTGGGATCCAGCTGCCTTAACCTCCATGCCACCTGCTGGACCCAAGCATTCCTGGCTTTTAACAAATGTAAATCCCAGAAGTCATCGTTGCCGTCTTGCTCAGCCCCTGTACTGGTATAGTGCCTAGTACAGATTCCAGGTATGACTTCTCCTGTCCTCTTCCCCTCTTCTGCCAAGACTCACTTACCACAAGGCCGTGAACCTGTCCGACATCAAGCTCAACAGCTCCCAGGGGTTTGCTCAGCTCTTTCCTAGACTGGGAGGCTCCCAGGAGGAGGTGTGGCAGCCCAGGTAAGGCTTCAGTGGGGGGAGAGGTGAGTGGGGTCCCTTACTTCCTGGAGTCCGTCTCGAGGCGAGGACATTAGTGTTCCGATATAGAAACATTTCCCAAGCAGGAATAAGAGTCGTGCCCTCCCAGCGTCACATGCATCATTGCCCTCCATGAGAAATGCAGGGTTGGTTGTTTCAGTCTCAGGAGTGGAAATGGTGTTCTCACTTCCATTTTACAGGTTGGCCAACTGAGGCTTATGATTTTAAAGGGTCTTATCCAAGGTCACCTAGATAATAGGCAGCTAAGCTAAGACTTTATACCAGGCTCCTGTCTCCCAAGTACGTGTTCTCTGAATCCCAACACACTCTATTGGCTAATTCTGCTGTTTCAGAAAGAGGTGGTTGAGTTGCTCCGGCTAAGAGCTGCTTGGAGCCCGAGAGTCTCCCAGAGAAGAGGTCTCTGGACTGGAGCAGGCCCTCCCCAAGTCCTGGGCACAAGCTGAGATGGTCTTTGCCCTGGCCTGGAGGGGGCTCCTCCCTCACCACTGTAGAGACACCTCCGTGTGCCCATGTTTCCAACCCGAACTGTTCCCTCAGGCCCCTCCCATCAGGCCCTGTGCTGAGGGCCCACCCTTGGGGACATTACTGGAGACGAGGGAGTTGCTCAGTGGGTCCCTGTGCTAGCTATCTGGTGGGCAAGGGGGCATAAGAGTAGGACCAACCCCTCCAGGAGAGCTGGGAGGGCTCCAGGTTTGAGAAACCGGAGATTGAACGGGGCCAGGCACAGGGCCACAGGGGACAAGAGATGAGTAAAGGGAGGGAAGGGGGCTTTGGTCAAAAGGGAGTTGAGGCTTATGTTGAGGGAGAGGATGGCAGAGAAGAGAGTGAGAATATGAACAACAGGGCCCAGACCACAAGCCCGGGGAGGAGCCTGGGGTGCGCAGCCCTGGCTCCCGTTCACTCCTGCATCCACTCGTTCATCCAGAGAACACACTGCAGTCGGGGCCACTTAGTGGGAATGGCCGGGCTCCCTCACCTACAGGCTCTACTTCAGCCTGTGGGCCCCACCCACATCAACCCTCAAGGACCAGAAACTCCTTCTGTGGCCCTTTGGAGACAGAAAGACTGGGTGTGGCTGTCTTGGGATCCGTTTTGAGGGGGCCCTTGACCTATGTGGGGAGACAGGAAGAAAATGGTGGTATTCTTCAGACTATGGCTACAGGACAGCTGTAGGAATAGCTACAACCCCTCCTCACCCCACCCCAGGCCCGGGATGAGCGTGGCCTGAAGGTGGACCCTGCCCGGGTTCTCGCTGGTGCCTGTGTTTTGCAGGAACAGCTGCGCTTCTGGCCAGGTTGTTTCCCTCAAATGCTCGGGTGAGTCAAGTCTTGGACCCTGGGGAGTGGCGGTGGGAGGAAGGAGTCCCCCCCCCCCCACCTTGAGTGTGATAAGGTGAGGTGGAGAGGCTCACCCAGTCTGGCTGGGGGTCCTGGGTCCCCCATCTGTCTGCTGGGCCCATCCTTCAGATACAGTTCTGCCCAGGCAGAGCCTGTTCTAAAGCTGTCACGGGTCCCACTAGTCCCACCAGCCACCAGACTAGCAGATGACATCCTTCTTTCACTACCATCCACTCTGCCTTGACCTGTGACACTCACTCCCCCGTCCCTCCAGAGAGCCACAAAGATGAAATTATTATTAGCTACTGAGTCACTTGTTAGCAACTTTGGAGCCAGGGCGGGTGGTGGATTAGGGGCCCAGTGAGCAGTAGCCTGGGCAGCTCTGGCATCTGGCTTCCCACTCATTCATTCACCTGTCTGTCCTGCACGTCCGTCCACACACCAACATTTCGATGCCCTACTATCAGACAGGCACTTCGCCAGGCACTGGGGCACCTGGGGGGGCAGGTGGGTGTGTAACTGGCGCTTATGCCTTCCTGTCCCCCAGATTCAGGCAGCAGCTGTCCACACTGGCTCTCTGGGGCTGGGTGTTGGGCCATGCTCCCCGAGAGGACCACGCTGACAGCCCCCCTTTCTCTTTCTGTCTCACCCTTCTCCCTTTGCAGCATGTGGGGCCAGGCCGCTGGCCTCCCGGATAGTCGGCGGGCAGGCCGTGGCTCCTGGGCGCTGGCCGTGGCAGGCCAGTGTGATGCTGGGCTTCCGGCACGCCTGCGGGGGCTCCGTGCTGGCGCCGCACTGGGTGGTGACGGCTGCACACTGCATACACAGGCAAGCCTGGGGGCTGCGGGGAGGAGAGGGTCTCGTCTTTTGTGTTTGGCTGTTGGTATGTCCTGCAGAAACTGTCCATGCCCAGAACTGTCTGCCTCCAGGTATCTGCTCCAGGTGGGCACGTACGGTGTTAGTGAAGTTCTCCCCATTCGGGGCCAAGAACGAGTCTGCACAAGCAGCAGTAACAATCCAAAGATTGGTTCTTCATAGGCATTCAGCTGCTAGGTTTTTTTTTTTTTTGGAAAGATTTTTGCTATAGGGCGTGTGCGCTCGCCAGACAGAGACATAGAGACAGAAAGCAAGAAATCACCCCCCAGGGGGGATGGCCACGCCGCAATCCCTTCTCCTCCATTCTCCTCTCGGGATCTTGGGCATGCACGCACATGCGCCCGGCGTGTTTTAAGCCACTGGGTCCGGGACACGAACTGCGGTTGACTACGTGGGAGTCCAGCGACATAGCCATTACGCTAACTGCTGGTTCCCCAGCTGCTAGCTTTTTGAAATGCTTTCACCATCACGGCTCTGCGCACTTCGTAACGTCTATCACCACTCTCATGGAACCATCTCCACGTCGCTGTCTAACGGGCTTCTTCTCATTTAGACTAGAAGCTGTCCCTCCATGGGAGCAAGGACTAGGTCTCACATACCCCAGAATCCCTTTGTAGATTTCCCCACTGCTGTGTCCCAGGGCCTAGGAAAGTCTCTGGAGTGGAGTAGGTGCTTAGCACACTTGAGCTGGAGGAGTGAATGAGTGGATGATGAGCTCTTGGTGGCAGGCGGGGCAACGAGGAAACTGAGGCTGGGAGGAAAAGCGCCTTCCCTGTGCTCACACGTAGAAAGGGAGGTGACAGGACTGAGTGAAATTTTTTCAACTCAGCTTAGAGTTTTGACATCGTAGAGGCCCTTTGATGTTTGCTGTAAAACTTGGAGGAGGTTATGCAGGAGGGAGGGTGGTGGTGACAGGTGACCCACAGTGTCTCATTTGTCTGTCTGTCAGCCTGCCAGCATTTATGCAGCTCCGACTGCATGCCCGGTGTCCGGCCAGCTGCTGGGGTGATACAGAGGCATGGTCCTCAGGTCCTGGTGATGGGACCCCCATTAACGGTCTCTCTGGCCAGCATTCTCCACACACCACCTCGCCTACGTCAACCTCTCTGCCCCCGTGCAGTTTCAGGCTGTCCCGCCTGTCCAGCTGGCGGGTCCACGCGGGGCTGGTCAGCCACAGCAACGTCAAGCCACACCAGGGGGTGATGGTGGAGAGGATCATCCCCCACCCTTTCTACAGCGCCCAGAACCATGACTACGACGTCGCCCTCCTGCGGCTCCAGACTCCGCTCGACTTCTCGGGTGAGGTGCTGGTTTGGAGGGAGCAGGCTGGGGGATGGGGCCAGGCAGAGCAGGGACTAGGAGGAAGAGAGTGGGCTGATGGCTAAGGTTCTCTAGGGCCGGAAATCTTCATGTTGGCATCACCTGGACCCAAAGTGGCACCAGCTCCTGTCTAGGCTCTGTTACAGATAAAGGCTCAGGCCCTTTTCTCACCCAGGCTGCAGGTGAGATTACCTGCAGGTCCCAGGCCCAGCGTCCCAGATGCCTCATCTACCAGCAGGCTACTCTGCCCTGTCCCCAAGCTGGTCCCAGGTCCCAGGCATTCTGCAACCTGTCACAGTTAATGAGATTGGTTTTTCCCAATTTCCTTTCCTTGGCTATTCCTAACAAACCTGACAGGTAGAAGAAGCAGGTATAGACAGGCTAGGACACTGAAGTTTAGACACAGGAGTGACTCTGCCCAGGGTCATTGGCAGACAGTTCCTGAGCCTGGTGTCCTGACTTGGAGGCCGGGACCCCTTTCCCTGAAAGGGTGAGCCCAGGCTTCAGCCATCCCTGTAACAGCCTTCCCTGACCAGCACACACATGTGAGCAGGGCATTCCCTTACAAACACACTCACAGAAACATGCACGCACACTGCACATTCATCTACACACACTCATACATGCTCACACAGACACACACCTGGTCTCGTGCACATACATACTCATGTACACACGTGCATATCCATGTACACTCACAGACACTTGTACACTCACATATACGCGGCCCTTCTCCCTCCCGTTGTCACCTGTAGACTTGGCTTCCCCAAATCCCATCATTTACTCTTTACATTTTGCAGATTTCACCATATATGAATGTAAAGTTGTTCAATAGTTAGTATTTCTAAATGGACATAAATAAGTATATTTAAAAGGAAACATCACCTACCTGGAGAACCTACATCCTGTTTAGTAAATAGATGGTAACCATGAAAATACACAGCACGGAAAGAAGTCAGTGTTTAATCCCGAGTAGCTAGAGTCCTCTGTGGAAGGGGCCTCTGGCTGCATCTGTGTCGTGGAAGGTGGACGGGCACTGTGAGAGGGACAGACTCCATTCTGTGGCTTTTTCCTCGTCGAGGCCCTGGACGAGGAAAAGGAGATAACTTTCTCCCCACACGAATCACTGTTTATTTAATGGCATGCCTATGTCCTGCCTGAAGTCGTGTTAGGCACCACCCACAGGATGTGTGACTCTTTTTGGAAAACTGCCCCATGAGCGATCAGGCCCCTTGGAGAAAAGCCAAAGTGGGTCCTTGTTGGAAGCTGGGTGCCAGAGGGATTTCCATTTTCCCCCTGCGAGCCCAGGTGTGGAATGGGCAGCAGGTACACTGCCCACCCCTAGAGGGCGCCATGCACGTGGGATTGTAGTTTGGACATGGCTTCTGACTGGTGGCCCCAGGTGGGACATGAGACCTTGCTGATGGAGAAAGCAGGACCTTTGAGGAGGGCTGTGAGGAGGACCGGGCAGGCCTGGGTCCTCTCTGACTGAGGAGAGGGCGCCTGAGCGGGAAACACCTGCCTCTCCACAGACACCGTGGGTGCTGTGTGCCTGCCGAGTGAGGAGCTGCGCTTCCCCAGGGGCTCGCAGTGCTGGGTGTCTGGCTGGGGCCACACCGACCCCAGCCACAGTGAGTCGGCTCCTGGGGCCCCGGTGCAAAGGGGCGTGGGGGAGTGGGACGGGGGAGTGGGTCGGCACTCTCCCCGTGGTGAGACACCTCCACCTCCCCAGCTACATGGCAGTGCCAGTCTGCTATGTCCTGGCTCCACTCTTGGCTGGGCCTGGGGCTCCATCTCCCCTGCCTGGCGAAAAACCACGGAAACTTTTCCCTAAACCCAGGCGGGCCCTTTCACTGCCCTGCCCTCGTCCCAGGGAGTCCATGGCCTAGGCAGGGGTGTAAGTGTGTGTCTTCCTCCTCCCACTCCCGCCCCGCTCCCACCCTGGGTTTCCCTCTTGGGGTGTTTGTGATTCTGGTACTTTTCCCTACCTCCCTCTTGCTGCCCTGCCTTCCTGGGCTTTGCCCCCACTCCCTGATGTCCTCTGTGTCTCTCCCATCTCGGCGTCTCTCACAGCCCACAGCTCGGACATGCTGCAGGACACAGTGGTGCCCCTGCTCAGCACCCAGCTCTGCAACAGCTCCTGCGTGTACGCCGGGGCCCTCACCCCGCGCATGCTCTGTGCTGGCTACCTGGACGGGAGGGCCGACGCCTGCCAGGTGCGGCCTGTGGGGCGGAGGGTGGGGAGGAGCTGTAGCTTGGCTCCCTGGTCTGGCATTTAGTGGCTGGCATGAGACAACCTCCCTAGGAGCAGGGTCAGCTAGGCGAGTCTGAAGCTGCGTCAAGGGTTTCTGGAAGGGGGCAGCCGGCAGGTGTCCCTGCGGGAAGGAGGAGGGGCCTCGGAAGGAGTGTCCTTCCAGTGGAGGTCCGCTGCTTCCCCACCACGAAGGACTAACTGGCTGTCTCTCTGTGTCTCCATGCCTGGATCCCTCAGGGGGATAGCGGGGGCCCCTTGGTGTGCCCAGATGGGGACACATGGCACCTGGTGGGGGTGGTCAGCTGGGGTCGTGGCTGCGCGGAGCCCAACCACCCAGGCGTCTATGCCAACGTAGCTGAATTCCTGGACTGGATCTACGACACTGCTCAGGTGAGTGCCTGGTGCCCTGGAGTGGGATGGGGGGCCTCTAAACAACCTGCTCCTCAGACACTGTGAACCTTGTCCCTGAGGCCTGGGCCCTACAGGGTTGGGGAGGGTGCCAGGAATGTTCCCCAGAGTGGGAGAAGAGGGAAGTAGTGCTTACAAACCCCGGTTCCACTGGTTTTTTCTTCTTCTTCTTCTTTTTTTTGTTTTGTTTTGTTTTTTTTTTTTCTGTAAGTTCTGTGTGCTCGCCAGTGAGACAAAGACAGAGAGACAGAAAGCAAGAAATTACCTCCCGCCCCATGGGTGACAGCCATGTTGCAATCCCTTCTCCACCATTTTCCTCTCAGGATATTGGGCACACACATGCACACACACACACACACACACACACACACGTGCCCAGTGTGTTTTAAGCTGCCTGGTACAGGACTTGAACTGCAGTTGGTCATGTGGGAGTCCAGACCACATAACCATTATGCCACGTGCTAGTCCCTCCGCTGGATTTCTGGCATTGTAAACACTTGCTGATAGCCATGATCTGCTGTCTCCTATGAACCTGGGTGAGTTCGGAGCCTTGGTGGCCCTGGGTGTCCTGGTGATAGCCACCATGACTACACGATATGCTATCGTGGTGATTAAAGCAGACAGGCAGCAGGTCCAGCACAGGGCCAGGTTGGGAGGGAATGACCCAGTGTTACCTATGTGTGTTTATCTGTCCTACTGTCATCCTTGGTCTCTGGGGACAGTTACCAGTGGCCGTGTCCCACTGTGGAGAGAGCTCAGCGTTTATCCTGTAGTTTCTGCATCGAATTACACCTTCTGTGACTCTGGGCAAGCCACTCTACTTCATCTGTTCAGTAGGGTGGGGTGCCTAGCTTAGGACAGGATAATGAAAAGAAGCTTCCTCCGAGGATGGGCGCCAGGGCAGGACTTAGATAATAAACCTCAGTGAAGTCTGAATGAGGGGTCATATGCATCTATCTTCCCATTCAAATCTTACCAAAAGCTGTTAGAGTTGGGACCAGTAGGTGGCATGGTGATTAAAGCCCTGGACTCTCCCGTGGCCCACAGTGGTGTAAGTCCCAGACTGGGTGACTTGAATATCACTCCCGGCACTTGTGCATATGTACTCAAAATCCTGAGAGGATGGAGGAGAAGGGATTGCAGCTTGGCCATCCCTTCTTGGTGGGGGGTGGGGGGAGGATGACTTTTCACTTTCCTTCTCACTGTCTCTCTCTCTTTGGCGAATGTACGTGCCCCGTAGCAAGCATCTAACCCTCCCCCACCCCAATAAAAAACAAAACCCTAGAGAAGCAGATAGTTTTAGCCTCTTTTAATAGAGGTGGAAATCAGGGTTCTGAATAGTTATTCACTAAGATAGGAGATACTGGCTAGGCGCCTTTCTCTGCTCCAGGACGTCCTTCCCCAAGTCCCAGTGTTCCCCTGGGCTCATTGCACATGAAGCTTGACTCCTGGGGTGTCCGGCAGGTCCACTAGATGGAGCAGGGACAGCAGCCCTTGCTGCAGAAGGCATGGAGCTCCGACTGCTGGGCGAGAGACACGGTGACCACCCACAGGCCAGCTTCCAGGCACAGGGCTTCCTCCCTCAGGCCCTGAGTTCCGGGTCCCTTTTTCAGACCAGGAGGCTCAAAGACAGGAGAAGGGTGGGTTGGGAAAGGTTGGGGAGCAGGAGGGAGGCTGGAACTGAAGACAGAGGCAGCTGGAAGCAGTGGGGAGCCTGTCCTGCTTGCTCCCCTCCCTGGCTTTGTGCATCTTTAGGGAGGACGCCAGGGGCGCCCCATGCCCTGCCTTCTCCTGTGCCCTTGGGTGGGCTAGGGACCATCGAAGGGGAGCCATGGCTCTGAAGTTCCTGGACAGATGGGTCAAGGCAGGACCATCCCAGAATAAGCTCATGGGAGCCAGGATCTTCCCCAGACCCCATTTGTTACCCCCACTTTCTGTGATCACCTGGCTCTGGATGGTCCTGCATGCAGCAGGGACATTGTAAAGCTAGGAGCTTGGAGCTGGAGTATGGTGTTGGTCTTAAAATAGTTCTGTGAACTGGTCTAAAGACTTCTGTTATTAAAATGAAGCAGCACATGTTCTTGTTCAGTTTCTCTTTTTCACACACATTATGAGATAGAATTATAATCTTCCTCCCATACTTGCTTTCCTCCCTTTCTTTCTTTCTTTCTCTCTTTCTCTCTCTCTCTCTCTTTCTTTCTTTCTGTTTAAGTTTACTTTCCATTGATTTCTTGTAAAAGAGAGACAGGAGAGAGGGACCCTTGATGGGATTTCCAAATGCTGTGATACTCCCTGCAGCTCTGAACCAGCCAGGATCACAGGAACACCCTGCTGTGCCCAGCATGTTCAGGTCAGCCCAGGATCCAAACCCAGGCCTCCCACGTGGCTCCAGTATCACACGTGGCTCGCTATCCATGCTTCCTACAGCTTTGGTGCTGACTCCTGTTCATCTACTCTAGAATTTGGGGTTGTGCTTGTTTATTTAGTTCTTTAAATCTGCTTAATCTACCGAGGTTCAAGTATGAGTCTGAGAAACACTTAAAGTAATGCCCCGTAGGGAAGGTCTGGCCTCCCTGCAAGGTCCGTGTCTCCTTCTTAGCTGTTGTTTCAGAACTGAGCCTTTTGGCTTGAGGAGCTCTCTTTCTGCATTTATGCCCAGTTAGCATTTTCCTGGTTAAGTCTCTTCCCTGTTTTCTCTTCTCTAGCAATTAAAATGCAATTGGAATCTTTTTTCCAAAACCTGCAATGATTTTTTTATGGTGCTTACCCGAGGAAAGGCAATTAGCGTTTAGCAATAGTACACTTTTGCGAGTTTATCAGCATATTTGCTTTTCTAAGGGGTTGTAGTAATACCTATTCATTCCTAGAGGGTCTGCTCCCTTTACACAGGGTGCACCACAGAATAAGGATCTCAATTTGGGACCAGCAGTTAGCGTAATGGCTATGTCACTGGACTCCCACGTATTCGACCGCGGTTCAAGTCCCGGACCCAGTGGCTTAAACTCATGCTGGGTGCATGTGCGTGCGTGCCCAAGATCCTGAGAGGAGAATGGAGGAGAAGGGATTGCGGCATGACCATCCCCCCTGGGGGGTGATTTCTCACTTTCTGTCTCTCTCTGTCTGGCGAGCGCACGCGCACTATAGCAAAAACCTCTCCAAAAAAAAAAAAAAAAGAAGAAGGATCTCCATTTATTGTTGGTTTCTTACCTGGAGAAGAGGTTTCTGGGACTGAGCTGTTGAATTGCAGAAGTGACGTGGGAGAGGCTCTGCTAAATGGCACGATGGCTGGGTTCATGTCCCCAGAGCCTCCACCCTGAGAGCAGCATTTACTCTTTGGTTCCCTCAGTGTTCACCTCAGGAGGCAGCCATGGGGCAGCGGGTGCCCTGAGCAGGGGGAAGGGAACAGCAAACCATCAACAATGGTCTTTTTTTGTGTTTCTGATAGTACCATAGCAATTGCTATTTTAAAAGCAATCATTTTTATTTAGTTTTAGTCATCATCATTATTTTTAAAAGAATTATTTTTATTTAACTTTTTTCTTTCTTTCTTTATTCATTTATTTTTAAAATTAGACCAGAGGATAGAGTGAGAGAGAGAGAGAAGGAAAGTGAGAAAGCAAGCTGCCAGGTCTGGGACTCAAACCACAGTCAGCCACGTGGGAGTCCAGCACCCTTAACCACCATGCCACCTGCCAGCCTCATCATTATTATTATTTTTTAAAAATTTGACCAGAGAGGGACATGGAAAGTAGGAAATTAAGCCACCAGGTCCAAGACTTGAACCATGGTTGGCCATGTGGGAGTGCAGCACCTGCCGGCCCCAGCAATTATTATTTCAATGGAAGTTTTTTGTTTTATTTTTTTTAATGCTAGCCATCATGACCTGTTAAAAATCAGTCACATTTGAATAGTACTTTACAGTTTTACAAACCTGTTCATGTATCAGTTCTCACAACATCTATGTCATCAAGATATTTTTATTATTCTTCCACTTTTTTTAAAAGAAGGCGGAGAGATTAAATGACTTCCTCAACCTCCCCCGTATTAAGCACCAGAGCCAGGACATGAACCAGAGGCCTTTTTACTACAAATCCATGCCATTAACTTGCACACAGGTAAATCAGATGGCCCAACATTGCACAGAGTGAGGAACGAGAAGGTAGGTGATCAGCTCACCTGGCCTAGTCGCCTGCCTGCAGTAATGCATGGCTTTGCATCTTTTCTAAGGTGAGATGACTGAACCTTGATGCTAAGAGACCCCTCTCAGGCAACATCCCTAGAGATTGCCAGTTCTCCCTGAGATTCATGATCAGACTTAAATCTTACAAACGAATGTCCTCCATAGGAGAAATACAGAGTACTTCTCTAACTCTAGTTAGGGAATTTGTTGATAGCTATTCCCTGCTCACCTGCAGTATCTCCCAGGATCCTTTGCGAGGCTGGCAGTCCGCTCTGCAGACTCGGGAGCTCTCACTTTGCGTCCTTAGCATCTGTCGGTCTAACTCTTTGGAAAATGAAGACGAGTGAGTGGGCCGGGCCAGCTCTGTCCCCTGGGCCAGCTGCTGGGATGCAGGGCCTGGGGGTGGAGGCAGAGAAGGGTGGAACGACGGGTCCAGAGGGGTTTTAATGAGGATCTGCTGGGCGCCCTGCTGTGGCAAGCTCTGCAGGGAATCTGGTGACAGAGAAGTTAACTGTCTTATTGGAGCAAGGAGACGTATTTGCAATCAATTATTAGTGGCCAGCGAGGCAGTCAGCTGTGTGGAGAGGTAGTAATTGCTGAGGGAGCTCCAAGGTCCTATTGTGGACTACGTCAGGGCATCTCTGTGTGCAGACAACCTGTGCTCCCTCCCCACAGAGTGAGCATCCCACCTGTCTGGGCAGACATCCTGAGACCTCCCAAGAAGGTTGCTCCTGGCAGCCATGCCCACGGTGGAGCCCTTCTCTCTTCTATCCCTTCTCCAGCCTTCAAAGACGCTGGTGGGTGGGGCGCTCTCTTCACGACACCTTCTGTGGAGTCCTGCTTTTCCTAGAAGGGTTCCGGGAACAAGGGGACAGCCTACCATGCTTTGGGAACATTTCTTAAGCCCTATCCTGAATTTTCTTGGTGGAGGTGCTAGGCTACCCTACATTTGACAAAACCGGAAATGCTATGGATGCTAAAAGTCGGTGCAGTGGGTGTTCAGAGTTCCCCCTTGTTTCTCCCCTCCTCTCGCTCAGCCATGCACTCACAGTCCTCCTGCTGCTCCGTGGCTGCTCATGAAAGATTCCACATCACCTGCCCTCCCCTGGCATCCTGGGTCTGATCCCTCTCTAGTTCCCTGAGACATGCCGAAGTAAACTCAGTGTGCCCACTCTCAGGACTCTGCTTCCTGAGAAGTGACTGGAGTCTAACGCTGTCACTGGCTTTCATTTTGTTATTTAAAAAATTGCATTCAGTCACTGTATATCTTTATAGCTTGCAAAATGAATTTCCCCAGCATGAATTCACTGTGTATTAGTCTGGTTAAAGATATTCTCATACATGTTATCATCAACAGATAATGTTCCATTTTTCTCAAATATTTTACTTCTTTCTTTGTCCCCTTATTCCCTTCCTCTCACCCTCCCTCATTTCCCACCCTCCTCCCCCACTGCCTCTAGTATCACAATTGTTCTCCATGCCTTTGTATCTTCCAGTCTTCCAGTTTCTGCCATGGTGCAGTCATTTGGTATATAAATGGGGGCATACAATGTTACTGGCTTTTCAAACTGTGTCTTAAATCCCTCCCCCGAGGAAGCAATAAGGAAGTAGATGAGGAGTGTCCTTAACTCTTGAGGGGCCGGCCTGATTTTTCTCACACATTCCAAGTCTGGGAAAGGGAAAGGGAAAGGCGGGAAGGCAGGCTCCTGCCTTGGACTTCCCCAGGGTCCCCAGAGCACTCTGGAGGGTATGTGGAGGATTTATGCCTGGAGTTGGTGCTGGAGAGGATCAAGCTGGGAATCCAACAGAGTGGAGAGCAGTCCTGGCTGTGGAAGCACCCAGCTCCCACTGGCGTGCCCCTCCCCAAATGGCACACGGGCTCCAGGCAGGCACGGATTTGCACAGGACTGGGTTTCTGAACTTTGCAAGGAACCTCTGGCTGTGGCATCTGATAGCAGGAGACAATGACCCAGCTGCAGAGTCTCATCTGGGTCTCTAACCACGTGGGAAGGTGCTGCCCTGAGTCAGTGACTCAGCTTCCCTGGATTTTGGTCTCTCACTTGGCAAATGAGTGGTCTGGACAAAGTGGTCTCTACGGGATCTGCCTTGTCAGACTGGCTTTAACTCAACCTCCTTTGCCTCTTGAGACATACAACCCACAACTCCAGTTTGGACACAACTTTGAGAAGAGCCTGTTTCCTGGGATGGATCTAAAGAAGGCTCCTCGCTTGTGGCCTCCTGCACTGCTAGGCTGCTCTCCATGGGCCTGCTACTCAGTGAGGAGTAGAAGGACTTGAATATCAACTTTCCCCATCTTCCGCCCTGCATTTGTACCCTAGGCAAAGGGTTCAAGCACCATTCAAGCCCTTTGACCCGGCATGTTTTCTCAGATGTACCCCAGCTCACTCCCTGACCCTCTAGTGGTCCAAAGACAGCTGAGGAGATTGCCTCCCTGCCACAAAGACCAGGAGCACTTCATTCTTCCTGATTCCCTGCACAGCTCCTCAGCTGGCTGCGAAGATGCCCTCACTGTCTAATCTTCCCTACAGCAGAAGAGTGAGGAAAGTTCTGGGCTAGCAGAACCACCATTAGATAGCTTGTGTCTAACCCCCACTCTGGGCCTAGCCACCTGCCAGGCTCAGGGAGGGAAGACCCTTTCCCACAGCCCCTGAGTTAGGTTGACCTATCTTCCCAGTTTTCCAGGACAATCCTAGTTTTAGCACCAAAAGTCCCATGTCCTGGGAACCCTTCAGTCTCAAGTAAACAGGGACAGTGGATCACAATAAGTCCAGGGAGTCTCCTGCAAAATCCAGGGCCCCCTTAGCCTCCTCCCATCTTTCTTCTGTGTGACTGAGTTTCCCAGAAGCCCTCCCGGGTGTCCAGGATTGGAGGGAGGTCCCAGGAAATCCCAAGGTCTGGACTCTTTTGCAAAGGCTGCAACATCAGCAGATACAGCCTTGGTTCCAGGGCTCTTGTGGAGAGAACCCCACCTTTTACAGGGCCCACAGCTGCCCCTTGTTCCCCATGGGGGTTCCTGGGCTGGCAGCAAGGACATCCTTCATGTTGCTTGATGTTCTGAGCAAGCAGCCTGACCCTCCCAGGCCCAGAAGCTCGCTGGGAATTTGGGGGAGGTCAGGAAGGCGAGGCGGTTGCACTGTTGCTCCAGGAAGCCATGCATATTGATGTCCCGTTTGCCCAGGTCTCACTCATTTCTGGTCCCCAGAACCTGGACTGGGCCCAGCCTATGGCAGCTGCTGGCTGGGAGCGGCTGAGTCCTCTCAGGAGGAAGAGGAGGAGGCACCCTCTCCCAGCAGCCGGGAGGGCCGGGAGGGCCTCTTCTGACCTCTGCCTACCAGAGGAAATCGGTGAGGAGTGAGAAGAGACTGCCAGACTGCCAGAGCCCACAGGGATTTCGTGGGGTTTGTTTTTCCTCAGCACCGTCTGCAGAGGTGAGGGCATGAATAAAAGAACGAGGGAAGATTTACTGTTCCCACATCTTGCCGTGAGGCCCGTGTTTGTACAGTGGATCTGGGAGAGGAGGGGTTGGAGCAGGTGAGAGGGCCGCGGAGACTCAGAGACTAAGGAAGACCCTTGCAAGATCTTTCTGCAGGGGCCTGGGGTGCAGCCGAAGGTGCCACTGGGAGGCTGACTCCACCGCCGGGGCCAGAGTGTCTGCCCCGCTCCTCTAGCCACCCCCGTGCAGGAGGTGAACAGTGAGGAGAGTCTCATTTGAGCAGAACCAGTAGCAGGAAGCTGGGGCCTGAGACTCTCTGGGCCCAGGGGCACATGTTGGACCTGACAGCGTGTGTCGGCCAGTGGGGACCCCCAAAAGAAAGGGCTCCAGGCTGGCCTGTTCTGTCACTCACGGTGCTGATAATGGACACCACCCGGAAATGACCTTAATCACAATGTAGCATGTGGGGAACGGGAGGGGACCTGGCCTGGGGTGGCACTTGGAACCTTGTGGCAGGCGTGGTCCTGGACAGGGTCCAGTACTACCTCAACATGTATGTCCAAGGCTGTGCCACTGTGTTTTGGTGACATTGCCCTTCTCCTGAGGTCACCGGAAGATGAGCCCAAGTTTGTTCAAAATCGGTCCTCAGGTATCGAAGTGGTGGTGGGAAGAAGCCAAGGACTGAAGGCCTGAGGGGCAGGGAAGTCCCGGGAGGTTATGTGACCCACGTGGTATGTGTGTGTGCATGTGTGTTCATTCTGTGGGAAGCTTGAAGGGCCTGAAGGAAGAGGAAGAGAGAAGTCAGGGAGGCTGAGGTAAGGCTCCTCAGATCTTCGGTCTAACTGTGCTGGAGATTCCAGAGGTTTCCACGTTCCAATCCCCCCACAGTCAGCCACCCCTCCACGGGCAGCGCTGGGGACATTCTCACACACAGTACCAGGCTTCATCCTACCAAAAAATGTCTGCATCATTCAGGGATGACGTGCTAACCTGCCTGCTCACACACACACACACACACACACACACACACACACGCACACATACCATCTCCACACTGTATCTGCGGGCAGGGTCATCAACGAGTAGGAGGAATTAACCACTGGGGTCATGTTCCTGAAATGCAGACCTAGACATCAGCGGTGTGTGTGTGTGTGTGTGTGTGTGTGTGTGTGTGTGTGTGGTCATTTTCCCACAAGGGCTTCTGATTGTCAAGTCGCCTCTCTAAAGAGGTTTAGCATTTGTGAGGCTGAGTTGAGAGCAAGGATGGAGGCCCACCTGCCATATCAGGTGATCTTCAAAAAAACCCATGGAAAAATGCGTATCATGAAGAAAAAGGATGCATGGACTTCAAAATGCTTTGCACCAAAAGAAAACCATACTTTAATTCTATTTTCCACAAACTTAAAAAAAAAAAATTGCTTGAGAGCCCATGTGCTTGCCAGAGAGAACGAGAGAAAGAGAAAGCTGGCCTGTGTGGGGCATGGGCATGCTGCAACCCTTCCTCCTCCATTTCTTTGTGTCACGATTTGGGGCATGGGCACATATGTGTCTGGCGTGTTTTTGAAGCGTCCAGGGCTGAGGATCAGAGCACTGCGGGGTGGATCCCTCTACAGCTGGCCGTGTGCTGTGGGACTAGCACTTCCATGAGCTTTCCGAGGTTCTTTTGAATGTCTGAACAGTTCAAAGTAATACATCAAGCTAATGAACTGGTAAAGAGTTCTATCTTCTTGCCATAGCAAATATACCTTTTTAAGGATATGGAAAGCCACATTCAAATTCCAATTTTTTCTTTTTCTTTTTCTTTCTTTTTTAGAGATTTTTGTCTTAGGGAGCATGTGCTCGCTGGAGAGAGAAAGAGACAGAGACAGTGAGAGGGAAGGTGAGAAATCACTTCCCAGGTGGGGCTGTGGGGGAATGGCCACCCTGCTATCTTGTCTTCTCCATTCTCCTCCTGATCTCGGACATGCACATACATATACCCGGCCTGATTTTCAAGCCACGGGGTCTGGGACTTGACCTGCAGTGGGCCATGTGGGAGTCTAGCAACATAACCACTATGCCATTGACTGGCCCCCAAATTCCAAATTTCTAAAGCCTTGGATTTCTGTCCTGGAGCTTGTCAGATGGGGAAGAGCCAGCTTGTGGCTACGCCTTCTTCCCACTGCCTGATCCAGCCCCTGCTACAAAGGGCCTCCATCCTGCTTAGAGCTGAGCCCACCCTGGGGCCTGGACAGCCTGAATGTAGGCTCATGCTATTTGGATTTCAGGACCCACAAGGGGAGATGCAGGTCTGGGTAGGCATGAGACCTCGGCCCTGTGAATTCCTCCTCTTAGGGAAGATCTGGTCAAAGAAGGGCCAAAACAGCAGGACTGAGCCACGCTGAAGCAAGCAAGGCACCTTGGGGCCAAATCTAAGGTGACATTGCTCTCAGGGTCACAAAGTGCAGGCCGGCTCTGGGCTTACCCTGGTCTTGGCCACAGGACAGGCCTCTACAGAGGATGGCCCATAGTAGGGAGGACTTCTGCCTTCTGCTGTCCATAGAGTTAAGGTTACTCTCATCCATCAAGTGGGACAGAAAGGTAAGACGACAAAATGGACACCTCTCTCGGGAGCCCTGTGCCACCCTCTCCCCACACCATGAAGCATCCCCTGTCACGTCTCAGGGAGCTCCAGCTCCACAGCAGCTGAGGCTCCATCACTGTCCTGGGCTCACTGTCGGCGGAAAAATACCTGCAGTGACTCATTATGCTCCTCACTCACGTGGCCTTCCGGAAAATAACTGAAGTAAACAAAGAGAAAAACTTGAGCGTACAAATAGATTGCATTCCAGGGCTCTCTTGCTGAGCAGACTTCCATAAACACCAATGAGAGCGAAAGCAAATGAGGAAAATGGATGTGTAGGGTCCAGGGAAGACAGAGAGGGCCAGGGATGAGTCCATGTGCATCTTGGAGAGATCCGGTTTAAACTAAGTCACCACAGAGGACGCTCGTGAGACAGGAAGAGGATAAACCCATGCAAGTGGGCTGCCCAGACTGGCTGCCAGGCATGTGGCTCAGGGATTAGATGCTCCGTGTGGGGGCATTTGGGAGGGGCTGGGGGAAAGGGAGAGGAGGTGCTGGCCCAGGAGCTTGCAGGCTGGGCCCTAACCCTGACGCCATGGCCGGTGTACTGCTGAGTCACTGACTTTGCCGTCTCTCATTCTTCCTCTGTGTATGGGACTAATAATACAGGCCCTGCTCGGCTCCCAAAGTGGGAAGACCAAGTAAAATCAGGAGACAACTTTGTGTTTTGTGTAACGAGAAGGCTTTGGATGTTGAGTTGGGCAAATGTTTAAAAAGCTGTTGTTTCTAACCTCTACTGGCAAACCTGCCAGTCACCCTGTTTATCCACTCAAACCCAATTATTGACTGGCTGTCTCCATGTGCCAGGCCCCAGCTGTGCCTTGAGCACTCGGAGCTGAATGAAGTAGCACTGCTTTCAAGAGGCTCACCAGCTACCTGGAGGCAGACAGGGAAACTGGCTTTACTTAAGTCATCAGAGCACAAATATGAGGTATTTCTTTTACAAAGAGATGCTTGTTGACAAGCAAGAATTGATGTGATAAATGCAGGAATTTCCCACCTACTACCGGCACGTAATGTTTAAGAAAACCAACAAAAGCTAATGATGTACGATTGTAACCTCGGAAGCGTGGTTTCCATACCAATGTATTTGCACAGAATAAAAACTTCGAGACAAAACGGCACTGCTAATTCACGGTATAGCTCACCTTGGTGGATCATGTTTCTAATAGAGAAGACTAAACCCTCTGCCCTAGTGCTCCCTCCCGAACTGTGTGCCCCTGTACACACGTGTGCGCAAACACACATACACGTAGATAAATGGGGTTACACAGAGCCCTCTGTGAAATCCTACTTCCTGACCACGGCTCACTATTTTGTATCTCTGGGTCTCGGTTTTCTCATCTGTAAAATAAGAGCCATACTCCTTTATAAGCAATAGGTCATGAACTAGAAATGAAGTAAAAGGAGCAGAGTAGTTACATGAGCGGTTGTGGAGCACAACTTAGCCGGAAATGCTACTTCCACACTTCCAGAGGTGGGCAGGCCTAACAGGGGAGCCTGGCTCCCTTTTCTCTCCCTTTTCTCTCCCTTCGGTTCTCCTTGCTCTCCTCCTCCTTTCTTCCTCCCTCCATCTTCTCCTGAAGGTCAGTTTAAGGTTTAGCAGGATGGCAGCCATTTTGAAATGAAGAAAAGCTTCTAATAAAAACAGTCTGACCAAGGGAAATCTGTTTGAGGAATGGTTAGATGAGAAACCAGGGTATCTGAAGTAAAACAGGAATCGGGACACTTGCTCAGGGGAAAGTGATCAACTTGATTGCAGTGAGGAATGATTTGCACGTGCTTGAATCTTGTGCTTAGAAGTACTGAGCATGCGTAGCTCTTTATGAAGCAGTTTGGTGGTGCTTGCCAACTGTCTCTCTGTGGTAGAAACAAACTCCCTCCTTCTCCGACCTCTGCTTCTCATTTCACTGACCGCAAGGAGCAGCAGCAGAGCTTAGTTGGCTGGTACCACTCCCTCCCTTCCGCCTATGTTACTGGACACCCGTGCATGCTGGAATAGAAAGGTAAGCATCTCACTGTCTCAGCAGAGGGTGGCAGTCGGGACACTTGGAGGTCTACTCCAGTCATTTCCATTTCCTGGAAAGTTGCAAGTCCTCATGTGTAGCTGGAGCAGGGGCAGACACCAGGGAACAAAGCAAGAGACGTCAGTAAGCATGGGAGCAAAGCTGCCATGCCCGGTTCGCCAAGCCCAAGTCCTCACTTTGTCTCATGGGGAAAGGGGAGGAGACACCAAACTTTTTCAGGCAAGAGAGTCCCAGTAGCTGTATGATGGAGAGATTGTCCTGGGAGAGATAAGAGGGCATAACATTAGAACAACTCTAAGGGGATTTCACACTTCTTTTTAAAAATTTGGCCCAGCTCTATGGCCTAATGATTGAGAGCCAGATCATGCATGGTGACCACAGTTTAAATCCAGGCACAGATGACCTGAAAAAAAATCCCACAAGGTTTATGTGCTTCAAATCCTGACAGGGTGGGGAAATGGAGGAGGAGGAATTGTGGAGTAACCATGCCCCATTGGGGGGTGCTCTCGCCCTCTCTCTCTCTCTCTGGCACCCTCTAGCAATTAAAAAAATACAATTTATTTGGAACCCTTAAATATATGAGAGGTAAAAGCAATATTTTATTAGCATTAATTTATTTAATAATTTCCTTTTATTTTAAGAGAGATTTTTGCTATAGGGTACATGCGCTCACCACAGAGACAGAAAGCGAGAAATCACCCCCCAGGGGGGATGGTCATACCACAATCCCTTCTCCTCCATTCTCCTCTTAGGATTTTTGGCACATGCCTAGCATTTCAAGCTGCTGGATCTGGGACTCGAACTGTGGTCGGCCATGTGGGAGTCCAGCGATGCATAATCATTATGCCATATGCTGGTCCCATGTCTTATCATTTCTAATTGGCAAGCCTTTTTTGTTTCTCTGGGAATGATGATGTTGATCTGATGAGCATAAGACATAGAGATCAGGCCAGCCCTCGAATTGCCGTTATCTCAGCCTCGGCACCCAGTGTTTTTCTCGGTTTTGGTTTCAGTTGCATAATGCCAAGAAATCCCAATTTTTATAGTTTAAGTAGTTGCAAATAGCAATGGGGTTTTCACAGCTTGACATTTCATTTCAGAACACTTTTTAATTAAAAAGGGAAAACTTTCTTCAGAGGTCTGCATAAAAATGAGTTAATTTGGCATCTTAAGTTCATGGGCTAGCGGTCTCCATGTGTCAAACTTGGGTGCATAATGTATTTTTATTATGATTTAAATGGTTAAAACATATTTTAAATAAAATTTGTATCAAATATTTTCAAAACCCCACACCGTATATAGAAACTAGGGATACATGAGATGACTTATTTGTGTCAGTTATTCATTGGGGTACAGCAGTTGGCCCAGTAGAGAAGGGGTGCTGAATATGTTTTCAGGGTCAGTTGTACAATGGGGGTTCTTACGCTGATGTTCGGGAGGGGCTTCAGCAAACATCGTGTAATACGTAATGCAGGTGGAGAGGGGTGCGGAACATGTATATGCAATAGTTTTGAAGTGGGCTCTTTACAACCATTCACAATCTGGATTCAGGAGACTCTGGCGTCATGAAGTCAGTAAACTCTCGTAAGGGTTTGAAAACCAGGGAATCTCTGCATCTGCGAATTGCAGGCTCCAAGGTACCAAGAGGTTGTGGCAGGCCCAGAACAGAAAGGGTAGCAGGAAGCTGAGGTCAAGGTCTGGTATGCTCCTGGCTCCTGAATCCTCATCAAACACACCTTTATCTGGCTTTGGTCCTTCCAAGGAAGGAGCAGTCCATTAGGCCTCCACTGATGATAAGAGTTTGGAAAGCTTGAGAAAAGGCTGAAATGAAAGTAAATTGGCCACGCAGCTACATTGATAGATTTTGCAATGGCTGTCTCCACCCTGCCGTTCCCTATCTATTAACGGGCGGTCCTAAGAGAACAGGCTGGATTTTCTCAAGAATGAACTTGAAGTAAATTCATTCTGAGAAAATGAAGAACAGACTGAGTAAATGAAAATGTGTCTGTCAGAGATGCATTGATTGGCAGGACTAACACATTCCAATCAGGTCATGGTCAGGGTGGAGGCTGACGTTTGCTGGGTCTCAGGGTGGCCACCCATCCATCTCTTGAAGTTGGAAAGTTTATTTCAGAATTAACAAAAGGATCTCCTGCTAGGAGCAATTTTATAGAGCTTGTTAGCTCTGCTGTTCAAACCACAGAAAGAAAATGGCATCAGGAAAGGATTTAATGAATTCTCGGAGAGTGGTGCAGAAATTGCGTATTAAGGGAAGTCAAGGAGGTTGCCCAACCTCATGGGAGAGCCAGCCTCAAGCTAGCGTGTCTCCCCAGCACACCTGGGGCTGTAGCCCACCCAGTGTTCTTAAGTGGCCTGTGGTGGGAGCTCCAAATCGGAGAAGGTCTGCCTCTAATGCTTACCAGTTCCCAAGAAGTCACCTGGAGGTCCAGCTGAGAAAGGCATGAGTTTGTTCAGTTTACGGGATGCCCTGTTGGCGGCTGGTGGGTGAAAGCTCTGCAGACACAGTGTGGTGTAGCCATCTGTTAAATACCAGCAGAGCAGCCAAGTAGCGTGGTCACCAGTGAGGTCGGGTAGACTTTCTATCTTCCAGTCCCTGGCTCTGGTTATTGCCAACATTGCTCAAAGGCAAAGTGGACTGCAGTAAAGGTTTACTTATCTACTGGTGGAACCAACAAAATATGCTCTGTATGCATGGTTGCTGGGGCCTTTGAAATGCATATGTGCTCACCGTGGAGGGGGGCAACATGGGCTGTAGCTGAGAGCCCTTCCTTAGAGGAAAGAGAAGGGATACATTCCTGTGAGGTCAATTTTGGCCAAAAACTGCTCGCAGGGTGTTTAGGAGAAAATGTCAGTGTATTGGTACACACTCCACCTTAAGTCATGATGAATAAGTGACTCTTGAGGGATTCTGCTTCGGTGCCAGTGTGCTGTGCTCACCCCCAGCTGCATGCCTGGGGTTCCGTCTGAGCATCATGCTCAGAAACCTGGTGCCTCTTACCTACAGTCAGTGAACCTCACACCGTCAGCTCCTGGGGATCATGCCGAGCTCTGGCCCTTCTGGTTCTCACCTGACCATGGCTTAAGAATGAGTAAGTGGCTCCTTTCCATGTTCCAGACCATCACCCAGAGGTACAGGGAGGCATGGGAAGCAGGGGGAAATCTGTGCTTTTTGGACAGCTCCTTTGTTTCAGGCCCCAATCCAGGAGGGTTACCTAAGTTGAGTCATCGAATCTTTACAAAATCTGTGCGAGGGGTAGTCTGTTCTCCTCTGTGCAGATGAAGAAACTGAGGCTCAGAAGCTAGGTTTTAATAACACAGCTAGTGGGACCAGCAGTTAGCGTAATGGCTATGTCGCTGGACTCCCACGTAGTCGACCGCGGTTCGCGTCCCGGACCCGGTGGCTTAAACTCACGCTGGGCGCGTGTGCATGCGTGCCCAAGATCCTAAGAGGAGAATGGAGGAGAAGGGATTGCGGTGTGGCCATCCCCCCTGGGGGGTGATTTCTCGCTTTCTGTCTCTCTGTCTGGCGAGCGCACGCACCCTATAGCAAAAACCTCTCCAAAAAACAAACAAACAAACAAAAAACAAAACACAGCTAGTGTCTCACAGCTAGTGAGGGGTAGGAACAGGATTCAAGTCCATATTTCCTGGTTCCAAAATCTGTGTTCTTCCTTGACCCCTGCCTCCTAACAGAGGACGAGAAGCTCCCCTCTTTCCCCTGAAGCCCAGAGCAGTGTCTCTCAGCAGGCCTGAGGCCAGAATACTCCCCAATGGGAGCTAGAGGATCTCAGTCCTTGCCTTGACCTTGGGTGAGTTAGCTGACTTTCCTGAGCCTTATAACCAGCACGGATAAAATGAGAACAAGTTCTCCCCCGTCCTTAGAAGCAAATGTGCAGAAACACTTCGTCACGCCTAGACCATGTTTGTGAGGGACTAGCCAGCACCACACTGCTCAGTAATCCTCTCCTACTCCCCTCATCACCTCCCACAGGGCTGGGTGAATGTCGATCCCCGAACATTCTGGGCTTACACCGTCCTTTATAATTCCTTTCAGAGTCTGGTTTTTGTGGGGGAGGATGGGGAAAATTCCTCTAAGAGCAGGACTTTGTGTGGCAGCCCAAGAAAGGAAGTAATTCTTTTTTTTTTTAATTTTTTTTTTTTTTTGGAGAGATTTTTACTGTAGGGCGCGTGCACTCGCCAGACAGACAGAGAGAGACATAGAGACAGAAAGCGAGAAATCACCCCCCAGGGGGGATGGTCACGCCGCAATCCCTTCTCCTCCATTCTCCTCTCGGGATCTTGGGCACGCACGCACATGTGCCCGGCGTGAGTTTTAAGCCACTGGGTCCGGGACACGAACCGCGGTCGACTACGTGGGAGTCCAGCGACATAGCCATTACGCTAACTGCTGGTTCCTGAAAGGAAGTAATTTTTGACTCAAGACCAGGGCTGCCCGCCAAACTGTTGAGACGGGGCGGGGTGGAGAAGCTACCCAGGACAGGGAGGCAGGTGCTGCGTCAGTTACCTGGGAGTTACCTGGGATGAGGACAGCACTGCCAGCCAGAATTCCAGGGGTTTCAAGTCTTTTTTTAAAGGATCATTTAATTTAATTTAATTATTTAAATTTGACTAGAGAGGTACACACACACACACACACACACAGAGAGAGAGAGAGAGAGAGAGAGATTGGGTTGGGAAGGGATGCTGAGTGCAAGTGCAGGAAGAGATGAGGGATCTGTGTGGGCTCCCGGGAAGGACTTTGGCTCCGCTCGGCCCACAGAGGAGGCCACGTGTCTTCCGAGCTTCCTATGTCCCAGCTGTCCTGCCCCCCTTCTCGTGCTGGAGTCTCACTGAAACTCGTTCTTCTCTGAAGAGCCTTCATCCCTCATCAGACCTCCTTTCCTGCTCCCTGACCCTCAGGCCTAGTTCTCTGCCAGCCGTTGGGCTGGGAAACCAACTGGTCAACACCTCCCACCTCTGCCCTATGTATCTCAAGAGATCTAACTGCTCTTTCTATTGTGCTCCTCTTAGTCTTTTCTGTGAACTATGTCCCAAGCACTGCCATGGAAGCAGGAGGGGATGGGCAAATAGATAAGCACTATGTTAGTCATGCGCCTTAGCTTCTGGTGTCTTGACATCTGATGCTGCGTTCTCCTAGAACTAGTCAAGTCCTAGAGATGGGAAGTGCCTCACGTGCCTGCGTTTTCCCAGGCAGGCCTGCCAATCCAAAACAGCCCCAACCAGCTCCTGGCTGGGGCTCTCACACTCTGGGTCACTCTCCCTCCCCACTTGTACCCCACAGTAATTATCCTGGGGCCAGAGGTCAGACAAGGAGGGGCAGCCCCTGTACTCCAGCGCCCACTGAAATGATGCACACGAGCCATTTCTAATCTCAGACATGCTTGCTTGTTCACCCCTTCCCACGGAAACCACAGAAAAGGCTCTTGCCAGATTTTCCCTCACTCCTCAGCCTCCGGACCAACCCACATCTCTGTGTGGTCCTCTCATGTGCTGTGCCTCCTGATCTAGGGAACTGTGGGTAAGAAACTTCTTTCTTTACGACAGTTGTTTGAGTCTGTGTATCTTACCATATTTGATGAAAACAAGTCCCAAATACATTTTTTATTGTCAGAGGGCATATGTAGTTGTGAGAGAGAGAGAGAGAGAGAGAGAGAGCGAGAGCAAACACTCCTAATGGGTATGGTCACACTACAATTCCTTTTCCTCTGTTTCTCCATCCCATTGGGATTTGGGACATGCATGCACATGTGTCCAGCATGTTTTCAAGGCTCAGGGGCCAGGATTTGGAATGTAGTCAGCCATGTGGGATCCGGCTTAACTTCTAGGATATGGGGTCAACCCTGTCCCCACAATACATTTGGAATGTAGTCAGCCATGTGGGATCCAGCTTAACTTCCATGCTATGGGGTCAACCCTGTCCCCACAATACATTTTAAAGCAGCACTAGGCCTGCCCACTAGGATTCCCAGCCTTTAGCAGATACAAATAATAAACCACTTGGGATCTATGGGCAAAGTGCTCTAGGACCCCAGGGGAGAATTCTTCACTCTGCAAGGGCTGAAGAGGGACAGATTCTGGGTGGAGTAGCCAAGGAGGTGACCATATTGGAGACAGAGCATTTTACCAGTCAGAGAAGGATTGCACCAGGCAGGTAAAAAAGGCATTCTAGGCGGAGGGAAGAGCATAACAAAGACTCAGGCAGAGACCATGGAAACAGAAGAGCTGGACCCTGGCTGGTGTGAAGTGTAGTTGGGATTTTAGGCTGGAAGGAAGCACTGGACCATTGGTTTGAGACCAAGAGAGAGTCATGAGAAGGTTTAGAGTAAGAAAGTGGCATGGCCAGATTTTCGGGGAAGAGAACTTCGGGAGGGTTCCTGTGGCCTCTCATCGAGGCTCGTGTGGACCAGCAGTACCTGCTCTTGAATGTCCTTCAGGGGCCCTGGGTAGGGATGTTTATGGCATGAAAAATTATTAAGGATACTTTGTAAGACCTAGAGGCTCTTAGATTCTGACTGTAATGAGCAGGGTACACGGAATGAGTATGACTACAGGTAGGATCCCAGGTGGAGAGACCTGCCTTCCTCCAGGGGTCCAGAAGGCTGAACCTCTTTATAGAGAGGAACAGCCAGGAGACATGTCAGGAACAGGGTCAGCTGATGGAAAGGCTGGAAGTAGCAGGGAGAGGCAGGAGAAAAGATAATAGCATAGATGAACACAATGGTACCTTATAAATAGGTTAGATAAATGAATGAGATGACTATGATTTGTGGGTTATGATGCTCATTAACCTTAATTACAGCAAGTTTTGGATGGGAAAAGAAAAGATAATTATCATATTTACTGCCTTGGCTCCAACATGTCATCAATGATAAAGTATACTGCATATTTAATAATACCTTTGGGGAAATGGAAAATACTCTCACATTCACTGTGTGCACCACTTGTAAAGTACTTAGAAAAGGAGGCCTTGTTGCTGTTTAGTCTGGGACAGATTGAGTTTCTGTTGTTTGGGGAACATGCACGAGGAGAGGCATGGGGAATGAAGACAAATGTTTGGGTGTCACCTACTCATGGGTGACATTAAACCAAGGGATGGGATGAGATCACTTGAGGTGGGTCTTGGGAGAGATGGATTTAGATCTTCTTACTTCTCCAGCTCCATTTCTATCACTCCTGCATGCTATGGACAGATATGAGGAGAGGTGAACTCAGTGGATGAGATAATCCTCCCTTGGCTAGTGCTCAAGCCAAGGGATACACCCAGAGTTATCACAAACTCCTCCCACGTTTCTTCCTCCAATTATCACTAAGTCCTACAAATACCATCCTGGGGATAGCCTTCCTCTTTAATTTTACAGCTCCTTAGTTCAGACTCATCTCTTATCATCCTTCACCGATCTCCCTGGCTCCACGTGGTCCTCACTCAACACCATGATTTGATTTTCTTTTTAGGAGAAGTTTTTTTTGCTATAGGGCATGTGCGCTTGCCAAACAGACAGAGAGAGACAGAGAGACAGAAAGCGAGAAATCACCCCCCAGGGGAGATGGCCATGCTGCAATCCCTTCTCCATTCTCCTTTTGGGATCTTGAGCACGCACGCACACACGCCCGGCGTGAGTTTAAGCCACTGGGTCTGGGACACAAACCGCTGTCGACTACATGGGAGTCCAGCGACATAGCCATTATGCTAACTGCTGGTCCCCATGATTTGATTTTCTTAAGTATACATAGGATCACATCATCTGGCTCAAATCTGTCCATAGCTCTTCAGTGTCCCAAGGGTAATGTCAGAACTCCTGAGTTGAAATCTAGATCTTCTTCTCCAATTCCATTTCTGTCACTCCATCTCTTGAACCCTGAGATACTGAACTACCTGTAGCCTTTTGGATAGTCTCTCAGCTGCTGCTCCTTGCCAGTCCACATGGGCCTCCCTCAACCCTCACCAGCAATTCTACTTTTGCTGGGCTCACTCCTGCTGATCCTTCAAAACTCATTCAATGACTACCTACTCCAGGAAGCTTTTTCTGACTCACCTCCCTCACTCGGGATACCTTCATCCTTTATGTCCTACCCCCTCTGCCCATGCCCCTTGGGCACAACACGGGCATTACAATGATTCGCCACTTTGAGGTGAGATTGTTGATCTCCCTTTCTTCTTGAGTACCCCCTGAGGGCAGGAACCCTGCCTCATTGGACATAATTTTCCCCGTGCTTAACAAGTTGGTCCTTGGCTGGTGTAGGTTGAGAGTGTGGAAAGTCTGGAGGACTTGAGGGGAGGGGAACAGGCTGTGTATTGTCCCAGCCATCTCCAGATTATCACCTTCGCCTTCATCTTATCAGCTCCTTAGGAATGGGGCCTCCTGGCAGTGGCGCCAACAGGTAGTGATATGGGTTTTTGCGATGAAGTGCTTGCTAAAAATGACCATTATCTAAGAGTACATCTCATGTTCTAACAGGAAGCCACTCTCGAGATGGGGAGAGGAGAAACCAGAAACCCCAAGAGAGAAGGGAAAGAGGAACATGCCCATCTTTAGGGACTCAGCTCCTGACTGACCTAATATAGACTCTCAAACCAGAAATGCCCTTCCATTTATAAAAATCATCCTTGGTTCAGCCAGTGGTATGGTAATCAAGGTGGCAGCATCTCATATAGCCAACTATGTGGTTCAAGTCTGTCTCCAGCCAGTGCACGTGTCCCATAGCAAAAATGAGACAAAACAAAACAAAATCCAGATCCTGCTGTGGAATAGAAGGATTGGGGATTACTCAGGGTCTGAGGAGAAGGGTAATCTGAGTGTTTGCTCCCAGGCCACTCTCAAGGCCCTGAAAGGTGCTGTAGGGCCAAGAAAGTCCTTGAAGGGTGTTCTTAGCTGTCAAACAGAAGCTCCAGACCTGGGGTCAGGCAGCTGAGGGCCATGCTGTGTCAGCTTGGGGGAGTCAACTGAATTAGTTGGTGTAAAACCCCCTGTGAAAGGCAGAAAGGACAGGAAGGACTGAGCCTATTTGGGAAAGTGTGTTGGAGGGAAGGAGGAGGGGAGAGGCCAAAGGGGCAGTGTTCTCCCCTGGCATGGAAGTCAGATTTGGTCCATGTGGCAGCAGAAAGGGAAGTGTGGGGTCTAGAGCAAACACACGGAGACTCATCTCTCCTTACACGTTGCTCGCCTGTGACAATGCCTCTGCAGGGGTGGGAGTCCTCACAGGGCAGGGGAGGGGATGTTAAGGGAAGGATTTTTTTTTTTTTTTTTTAAGGTTTTTGCCATAGGGTGCATGTGCTCACAAGAGAAAGACAAAGACAGAGAGAAGGAAGGTGAGGGACCCCTGCACACACATACACACACCTAGGATGGATGGCCACACCACAATTCCCTGTCCTCCATTTTTTTTTCTTGACATTTTGGGCACGCATGCAAATGCACCCGGCATGTGTTGAGCCACTGGGTCTGGGACTTGAACCACAGCTGGCCACATGGGAGATTTTCTGGAATTTTATTTGTGTCATCTAGCGAGTCTAGAGCAATTATGAGGAAGGCTTAGGAGAGGCTAGTGGTTGAGGCTGGGCTCAGCTACCTCTCCTTAGGTCACACTCCCCTTAGAGATGGGGCAATCTAAAAGGTATGTCTGAGACCCAAAGTGGAGAAGATGTAGAAACACTCAATAGTACCATAACAATGCTAAAAAAAAAAAAAAATCAGACTACACCCAGCCCGGTACCTCAAATCTGCAATCTCCAATCTTCGGAGCAGACAAGATACAGTGTTTTCCAGAAGTCCCTGCCGAATGCTGGTATTGCTCTGCAAACACAAATGCAGGCAGGGGAAGAGAAGTAAGTCTGAAGCTCTGGCAGAGTCTCTGAGAGCAATGAGCGAGGGGGAGAGAGCTGGCAAGACATCAAAGGAAAGCTGTTTTCTTCTGAGACTCCGGCTGGCTCCAAACACAATAATCAAATATATGGCAAAGTGGAGGATTTGTCTGGGCTGGGGTTATGATCAAAGGTCCCCTTTGATAGAAGTGTTTTCGTTTGACCCATTTCTACGTGTTTCTGCCAGTGGGTCCTCATCCCCTGGTGTGTAGTCCCTAGCTCAGGCAGGAGGTCACAACCGCTGTACCCACATCAGCCCTAGGAGAGAAGGTTGGACCATGGCGTGGAAGGAGTTTAGCTGAAACAGAGCTGCTGGTTCAGGGTATTTTAAAGTCTTTCATGGACATATTTTGTGTGAAAATGAAGCTTCTTCAGTCTGTATATTCAGGCTACTGCTGGCTGGCATATGCAGCTAGAACTTGGAAAACATTCGTAACCTTGTCTTGTGAACTGTTTTGCGGGAAGGATGTAGAGACGGGGGAGGAAGTGTCGGGCCTGCAGGGATCCAGCAGCAGAGGAGGGCTTATTGAGGATGGCCAGGCTCCAGGAGGAGAGCAAAGGGTGGGATGGGAACGCTGGGCAGAATGGGAGGACAAGGGCTGACACAGGAGAGCAGAGAGAGGGACACAAGATCCCTGATGGGTCAATGCAAGGGGCAGATAGACGCCCTGGCAGGCCCTCTACAGGCTAGAAGGAAAACTACAGATGGCAGCTACAAGGCCTAGGCGTCTTTTGCTACACCCTGAGCTGGCAATTTTGCCAGCAAGGTCATTCAGCAAGCCGTGGTCCAGACCTTGCACACAAAGTATCCCAAATGCCCCTGATATCATGCCATTCCTCCACTCAGTGACTCCCCACTACCTGTTGTTTTAAGCCTAACCTTCCTTCATTCATTCATTTATAAAAGGTTAGCGAGTGCACACCCTATGCCAGGCACATGTTAGATACAGGGTTAAAATGGTGTAGTCATTCTCACAGTGTGGTCCCAGGACCAACCACACAGGTGTCATTTGGCATATTTGTTATCTATGACTACAACAAATTGTTCCAAAGCTTAAGGGCCTAAAACAATAACCATTTACTATTTCTCACAGTTTTTGTGGGTTCTAGCTTAGGGCCTGTCATAAAGTAGCAGTCCAAACATTGGCTGGGGCTGCAGTCACCTGGACGTTTGACTGGGATCACAGGGTCCGCTTCCAGAGTCACTCATTCCAGGAGGAGCGCAAAGGGTGGGATGGGAACGCTGGGCAGAATGGGAGGACAAGGGCTGACACAGGAGAGCAGAGAGAGGGACACAAGATCCCTGATGGGTCAATGCAAGGGGCAGATAGACGCCCTGGCAGGCCCTCTACAGGCTAGAAGGAAAACTACAGATGGCAGCTACAAGGCCTAGGCGTCTTTTGCTACACCCTGAGCTGGCAATTTTGCCAGCAAGGTCATTCAGCAAGCCGTGGTCCAGACCTTGCACACAAAGTATCCCAAATGCCCCTGATATCATGCCATTCCTCCACTCAGTGACTCCCCACTACCTGTTGTTTTAAGCCTAACCTTCCTTCATTCATTCATTTATAAAAGGTTAGCGAGTGCACACCCTATGCCAGGCACATGTTAGATACAGGGTTAAAATGGTGTAGTCATTCTCACAGTGTGGTCCCAGGACCAACCACACAGGTGTCATTTGGCATATTTGTTATCTATGACTACAACAAATTGTTCCAAAGCTTAAGGGCCTAAAACAATAACCATTTACTATTTCTCACAGTTTTTGTGGGTTCTAGCTTAGGGCCTGTCATAAAGTAGCAGTCCAAACATTGGCTGGGGCTGCAGTCACCTGGACGTTTGACTGGGATCACAGGGTCCGCTTCCAGAGTCACTCATTCTCATGGCTGGCAAGCTGGTGTCAGCTGTTGGCTGGAGGCTTCAGTTTCTTCCCATGTGACCTCTCCGCAAGGCAGATGGAGTGTCGCCATAGCATGCCAGCTGGCTTCTCCTGTAGTGAACGGTCTGGGATAAAAAGCTGCATGCTATAATTTCATTAATAGCTCATTCTTAGAAATCACACACCATTACTTCCACGATACCCTATTGGTCATACAAGTCAACTGCCCCCAACACACGCACCTTTTTATTGGTCATACACGTCAACTCCCCCTGCCACGCACATACCTTTTTTTTTTTTTTGCTATAGGGTGCATGCATACACCAGATAGAGGAAGGAGAAAACTCCCCATGGGGAATGGTCATGCTATAATCACTTTTCTCCTCCATCTATCCCCCCTTTTGGATTTTGGGTATGCATGCACACGTGCCCAGTGTGTTTCGCAAACCGCCAGTTCTAGGACTTGTACTGCATGGTCAGCCATGTGGGATCTGGCTACCTTAAACATCTTGTGGGATCTGGCTACCTTAAACATGTATTCTCATGGTTTGTGGGAGGAAGCCCCACGAGGATATGAATACCAGAAAACAAAAATCAGCAGAGCCACCTGTGAGAATTTGTTAGAAATGAAAATTCTCAGCTCTGCCCCAAGACCTGCTGAGTCAGAAACTTCAGGGTATGGGGGCCTACAACTGGTGTTTTAATAACGCCTCCGGGTAATTCTGATGCACACTGAAGTTTTGAGAACCATTGCAATGATGCATGAGACTTTTTTTTACTTTAGAGAGAGTTTTTGGTATAGAGCACATGCACTTGCTAGAGAGACAAAAAGTGAGAAGTCATCCCCCCAAGGGAGATGGCCATGCTGCAATCTCTTTTCCGTTCTCCTCTCAGGATTTCAGGCATGCACACACATGCGCCTTGTGTGTTTTAAGCCGCTGGGTCTGCGACTCGAACTACGATTGACTACGTGGGAGTCCCAGTGACATAAACATTACGCCATCTGCTGGTCCTGCTGCATGGGCCTCTTAACCTGTCATGGCCTAGCTTAGATTGCTGAGCAGTCAGGAGGCAGTGCTGCAGCAAGTGCATGGAGAGAGGTCAGGGAAGTCTTCCTAGTCTGAGATGCGAGGTCTGCCCTCACCTGAGCTGCTCTGACCCTTCCTTGTTCATCCTCTCCTACTAGAGCCTCTGCTGCAGTCGGCTCTTTCCTGTCCTCATTTCCCACGTTGTGCTTATTCCTTCTTCAGAATGAGCTGCTAATAGATGTGACAGATCTGGCTTGTTCCTGATATCATAATTGCTCAATAAATGCTTTCTGTTTCCATACCCCTTCCTCTGCGCTTCACATTCGGAGTGAAGTTTCCAGTTCCCAGTCCCTTGGCCTAACCAGATTCTGACCTTTCTCCAGGGCCCCGTCATATAGGACTGGGCACTTACGAGTCTGACTCACATAACCCAGCCCTTGATTTCACTGATGCGTTTTGGCTTGTATTTTCCTTCTCTAATTCTCCATTTGTGACAATCTTCGCAGCTCTTATCATTATGTGAAATTGCCTTGTTTATTGTCTAATCTTTTGAGACTGTGTGTGGGTGGAGATTGTGGATGGTGGTGGAAGAAGGTCGAGGACATTGAGATGGAGGGTAGGAATTAGATTCAAATGATGCTTGTCCGTGAGTAAATTCCCTTTCTTTCTTTCTTTCTTTCTTTCTTTCTTTCTTCTTTCTTTCTTTTTAAAAATTATTTCTTCATTTATAAGAGAGAAAGTGTGCATACATGAGAGGGAGAAAGAGAGAGGGGAGCAACCTCCACAGGGTCTGGTAATGCCATGAGCCCCTTCATGTGGTCTTCCAGCCTGTCCAATCCTGGACTAGTGCATGCTCTCCAAGTTTCAGACTGACTGGGCCAGGGATTTGAACCACAGTGATATCTAATTTCTCTTGAATGGTGTATTACGATTGTGCCAGGGAAATGGCTCTCAACTTTTCTTTGCCCCACCCCCACTCGCCCCTGGACCCTAGCCACTTCCACTGTGGTGTACTGCTGATGTGTGTCTTGGGGTGGAGAGAGGAGATGCGATCCTGGATTCATCTGAGTTTAGCTTTACCAGGAAGAGGCCCCATAGAAAGCTTTGCCCCAGTGGTCATCATCCCTCGAGCCTCATTTTCTCTCTCTCTCTCTCTTTTCTTTTCCTTTCTTTCCTTCCTTCCTTCCTTCCTTCCTTCCTTCCTTCCTTCCTTCCTTCCTTCTTTTTTCTTTCTTTTTTTTGGAGATTTTTTTGCTATAGGGTGCGTGCCCTCACCCGGCAGACGGAGAGAGCCGAAAGCAGGAAATCACCCGCCCCCCGCCCCCCCGCAGTCCCTTCTCCTCCATTCTCCTCTCAGGATTTTGGGCACGCACGCACACACACCCGGCGTGAGTTTAAGCCACCGGGTCCGGGACTCGAACCGCAGTCAACTACATGGGAGTCCAGCGACATAGCCATTACGCTAACTGCTGGTCCCTCTCTCTCTCTTTTAATGTGGAGCTGAACTGTGATCACTGAAATATTCCTCAGATTGTTTTCATGATTTAAAAGAGGTGTCCATTCTAGTTGTCTACAGGATGAATTCTCCTATGCAGAAGGGCTTAATTGCAGATATAGACTTAACAACATCATTTCATTCAAACTTGAAAAGCGAAGGTAGAGAGGCGTGTTAGTGGGGTGGGTAAAGAAAAACTGCTTTTGTCAGGGATCTCTTTGAGGGTGGCCATGCTCTAATGGCTGGGTTCAAATAAAAGTTTGTATTTTGCTCTCTTTTGCTACATAATGCGCTTCGAGTCTGTCGGGCCTGCTTGGGAAGACAAGCAGTCATCTCCTTGTCTCCAATGCATTTATTTTCAGAGATGACAGCTGGTTTAGTGGAAGGACCCTTGCAGTGATCTTTGAAACAGGAGGCCTGTTTTGCTCCTGCTCTGCTATTAAGTATTTGGTGACTTTGGTCAAGTCAAAGAGCCTCCTTGGACTCTGTGTCCTCATGTATGAGATAAGTGGAAGGATGAGGATGCGCCCTGAAATCCTTTTGTGCTCATTTCACGCCCTGTGAGTTCCCAGATGCTGCCCCGCTACTCCTCTTTATCTCTCCTTTTCCTTATCACAGCTAGAATTTCTTTGCATGTCAGCATTCCACAAGACAGGGTCCAGTATTTATTGTACAAAAGTGATAAGTGTTGGCGGAGATGTGGTGAAAAGGGAACCCTCCTACACTGTTGGTGGGAATGTAAACTGGTTCAACCACTGTGGAGAACAATATGGAACTACCATTTGATCCAGCAATCCCACTTCTGGGTATCTACCCAAAGGACAGGAGAATGCTCCGTCAGAAGAGTGCTTGCACATCAATGTTTATTGCAGCATTATTCACAATTGCCAAGACATGGAACCAACCTAAATGTCCAGAAACTGATGAATGGATTGGAAAAGTGTGGCATATATACGCTATGGAATACTACACAGCCATAAAAAATAACATGACCCTGGCATTTGATAGGAAGTGGTCAGATATGGAGGATCTATTGCTGAGTGAAGTAAGCCAGGCTATGAAAGAAAGATATTGTATGTATCCACTCAATATATACCGATTATCCACACTCTATGGTAGAGAACGAAATATTGGAGGATATAAAAGTAGTGAAGGTACTTAACGAGAATAAGACAGTGTGGATTGGGGGGTGGTGAAGAGAAGAGGATAGAGAAAGATAACAAGAGAACAAACAGAAAGGCAGGGCGTTAGTGGGAAACAGATATGGATTATTGCCTGTTGATGATGACGTGTACAGTATTCTCAACTGGAGTGATCTGAGAAGTATGTCATGATGGGTAAAGTCTTTTTACAAGCAAAATGAGAAATAGTGATGGACTGTTTTAAAAAAATTGGAATAATAATAATGATCGGGAATGATGAAGTGGGGAAATTAATGTCTCTGTATTGACTGACATGCATGGCATTCCCTTTTGAAAAAACAATGTAATACACTGTAAAGCTATATGCAATCCAATGTAATATAAACAAGATTATGATGATAATAAATAAATAAGAAAAAAAAAAGGATAAGGGGCTGGCCTCATAGCGCAGTGGTTATGCACTGTGCACTGGGAGCTGGATCCCAAATGGCTGACCACAGTTTGAGTCCCAGCCCCAGTGGTTAGAAAGATAAGCCAGACATTGGGACCAGCACATTGTGTAATGGTTACATTGCTGGACTCCCAAGTAGTCAACTGCCCTTTGAGTCCTGGACTTAGTAGCTTAAAACTCGCAAAACAAAACAAAACAAAACAAAACCTCGCACTAGTACATGCATGCCCAAGGTCCCGAGAGGAGAATGGAGGAGAAGGAATTGCGATGTGGCCGTTCCCCCAGTGGGTGATTTTTCACTTTATGTCTCTCTGTCTTTCTCTGTCTCTCAGGTTAGTGCAACATGCTCTATAGCAAAAATCTCTAAAAAAAAAAAAAAAAAAAAAAAAAAAAGGAAAGAAAGAAAAAGAGAAAAGCCATATGTACATGTGTGTCCAAGGTCCTGACAGAATAGCGAAGTGGAGGAAATGGCTATGTCACTGGACTCCCATGTAGTTGACTGCGGTTCGAGTCGGACCCGGTGGCTTAAACTCACGCCGGGCGCATGACCATGCCCCAGTGGGGATAAACTCTTTCTTTCTCTGTTTTGGTCAGAGGGCACGTGCACTCTCCAGAGAGGAGAGGGAGAAAACATCCCCAACGGAGTAGGTCATAGAGCAGTCCCTTCTCCATTTCTCCATCTGCTGGGATTTGGGGCATGCATTCTCACTTGTGGAGTGTGTTTTTCAAGCTGACTTAAACTATACAGTCAACCATGTGGGAACATGGGCCCTTAACTACCAGGCCACGGGACCAGCTCTCTCTCGCTCTAGTGAGCTCCTGTGTTCTCTGGCAATTACAAAAATAATGAGAACTGATCATTGTAATACTAATACCTGGCAGCCTACTAAAGTAATACTTTATGTACTATGTATTTTGAAAAAAAATCACATAAAGTTGATCTGTCCAATCCTAAATTTCATGACTAGGCTAAATTTGGGTCTGGGTCAATGCTCAAGTTTAAATTGTGACCTCTCCAGCCCAGTGTTCCCATATAAAGTAATAGTCTCCAATATCAATTATTGCTAAAATGAAAACTTTAACTCTATTTTCCAAATAGCTGTGATATGCAGAATCCTATGGCAAATGCTATAGACCAGACAAAAGGCAGAAACCCTCTTTTTTTTTTTTGGAGAGGTTTTTGCTATAGGGCGTGTGTGCTCACCAGACAGACAGAGACAGAGAGAGAGAAAGCGAGAAATCACCCCCCAGAGGGGATGGCCACGCCGCAATCCCTTCTCCTCCATTCTCCTCTCGGGATCTTGGGCATGCACGCACATGCGCCCAGTGTGAGTTTAAGCCACCGGGTCCAGGACTCGAACCGCGGTCGACTACATGGGAGTCCAGCGACATAGTCATTATGCTAACTGCTGGTCCCAGAAACTCTCTTTCTTGGAGATGTAATTTTATATAAAGTATATTTTATGCATTGATTGTCCAATTGGATAAGTATATGTTTTGAGTGTTGTTTTAAAAAAAGTTTATTTCTTCCATGAACGAAAGAGAGAGAGGAAGCCATGTTGCCTTCATTGTAACAGCAATGACCAATTCATTTCAGTTAATGCAAAACTATGGGCCTGTATCATACTAAACACTTTGTAGGCATTACATTTTCTCATTTCATTTTTGCAACAGTTCTTGTCCAGAGTTGTGGAAACTGAGGTCTGGAGACTTCAAATAACTTGGCAAAGTCATACAGCCAGTCAAGACAGAATAGAGACTTGAACCAAGTTTGCCTGCCTCTAAGCCCCTTGACATTTATCATATAAATAGCCTGCTTTGGGACCAGCAGTTGGCGTAATGGCTGCGTCACTGGACTCCCACAGTTCGAGTCCCAGACCCAGTGGCTTAAACTGATGCCGGGCACGTGTGTGTGTGCCCAAGATCCCGAGAGGAGAATGGAGGAGAAGGGAATGTGATGTAGGCATCCCCCCGGGCAGTGATTTCTTGTTTTCTGTCTCTCTCTGTCTTTCTGGTGAGGGCACACACCCTATAGCAAAAACCTCTCAAAAATAGTCTGCTTCATATAAAGTTGGCCATCCGTGAATATTGGTTGAGTAATTGAGTAAGTGAGGAGTGAATGCTTGAAAGAATACACAAATAGAGAACTTTGGAATGGCTCTGAGTATAGCTGGGTAGGTTGTTAGGGTAAGTTTTAGTGTGCTCTTGCCTCACAAAGACCCCACTCTCACTCTCAGCACACCTTCACCCATACATACCTTTTTAAACTTAAAATTAAACTTTCTTTAATGATAGAGAGCGTGTGTGCATTAGAGAGAGAGAGAGAGAGAGAGAGAGAGAGAAAGCACCCTCAACAGGATCTCATCACACTGCGATCCCTTTTCCCAGCTCCTCACGATCCTGGGTGCCCACGTGCACCTGGCATGTTTTCAGGCAGACCAGGGACCTGAACTCGTAGCTGGCGATGTGGCCTCCTGCACTGCACTGCACTGCACTGCACTGCACTGCACTGCTTTACAGTTGTGCTGCAGAGGCTGGACCCATATCTACCTTTTACTCTGAGTGGAGCTTCTGCTTTGAGTCAGCCAGATAATTTCTTTTCATGTTGCCTTCGCCCCACCTCCATTCCAGGCCTGCCTCCAGCTTAGCTATTACACAGTCCTTTTCCTGGCTGGAGATCTTGAGATACCCTGGAACACATCCTCAGATTTACTATTTATCTCCTTTCCAGATGCCCAGAATGGAGACCAGCCAGAGGAGCGGGGAGACAGTTTGATTTATTGCCACCCTTGGCTCCTCTCAGAACCTTTGTCTACATGCAGAGCTTTGGCCAAGCTGAGCTGGATCAGAGCCACCCAGGAGGGACTGAGTGCGTGGAAGCACTGGCCAGTGATCGCTCTTCTATTGGGCCCTCCAAGTTCATGGCCAGAGGCGTGCAGAAGCCCTGCGTGATGCTCCTTTGTGTCAGCCCCCTGGAGAGTCTACAAGGGGAGGGATGCATGTGAGTGCTGACCAGGAAGTCTATGAACTCATTCCAGGCCACGCAGGAGAAGAAAGGTGCCCCAGGCGTTCTCTGCCCCCCTTCACCGGTGGCACTGCCTGTGTGCTCCATTCACATCAGGAGCCCAGTTCCCTTCTGACCTCTTTGACCTTCCTGTGAGTGTCAATCCTGCATGAAGAAAAGCTGAAATACTCACTTCCATTGCAGTGGAAGGACTGAGGCCGTCTAGAGATGGGATGATGGGACAGGGAGATGGACTGGAGAGTGCAAGCTCGTCCAGGTGCTGATGCTGGAGAACTGGGGCATCTTTCAGAAGGTGAGTGGCTCTTCCTGGGACCCCTGAGTCACATTTTGGCTCTGACAAGGCTGGTCCTTCATGCCAACTGAGGGAGAGAGGGGCAGAGGGAGTGATGTTTACTGAGCCTTTACTACTGTGTGCCTGGGCTGTACCAGGGAGTTGCGTTGAACTATTCCCATCTTACAGATGAGAAAACAGGCTTGGAGAGGTTAAGCAACCACTTTCTCACAGTGAGTGGTAAGCTAGAAATTGAAGCCACATGTATGTGACTCCAAAGCCCCTGCTGCTTCCACAGGAGTGGACGTCTCTCTCACACCTGGCTCTTTTCCTTCCTGTGTGGCATCGACCCCTCTCTTCTCTCTTGCTTCTGGACTACCTTCCTGCAGCCAGCTCAGATCGGTGGGGCTAGAGATGGATGGCAAAGCCTGTGCTGGTGTGTGTGTGTGTGTGCGCGTGTGTGTGTGTGTGTGTGTGTGTGTGTGTGTTCACATGTACTACTCAGATCGGTGGGGCTAGAGATGGATGGCAAAGCCTGTGCTGGTGTGTGTGTGTGTGTGCGCGTGTGTGTGTGTGTGTGTGTGTTCACATGTACTACACATGCACAGTGCGGGAAGTATGGAGAGGAGGAGGAAGGCTGAGGACCTGAAGATTGCATGCAGGCCTGCGGAGACGCCTCCTCCCCACCACACCCCTTGTTTCTGTTCCTGCCCAACTTCTCTTCCCTAAGTTCAGACTCCTTGGACAGCCTTCCCAGCTGTCCTAGGGCTTGGAGGGGGTTGCAGTTGTGTTACAGGCTTTATCTCTTCCCTCTGGGGGACAATTACAGATGACTTACATGTGGTACAATGTCAAATCAACTTTATTCTACCCAATTCCCCTTTCTTCTGCGTGCTAAAAAGCTTCAGGGCGAAAAAGACTCTTCCAGAAAATTACACCCTGCATCTCTCTTTCTGCTGCTCCTGGGAAGTCATTTAAAATGGAAATTAGAGCCCATTATTGCACATTTAATTACCCACTAAATGAATGGCATATTTAATGGAAATGGCAAAATTCTCCAACATGTGTAAGATTTCTAGTTCATGCATCTCCAGAAATGTTGCAAAATAATTCATTAACTAGAGTTGTGAGCTGCTGGGGCTGCCTTGGGAGAAAAGCAGGGTCAAGGAATGGGGCCAAGAGTGTGGGAGGTAATTCACTGATGTTCCTGCCCCCTGGGACGGAGGCAGTGCAAAATTTGCTATTGCTCTGAGTTGAAAGTCCTGCTCTCGACCAGAGGTGGAACATAGAGCCCAGCACAGGGTCTTGGAAGGGCTGGTCCTTTGCTGATGGGGAGAGGAAGGTGAGGCCAGCCCATCTCCAGGCCTTCTCTCTACCCCAGATTCCCACGTCGGCCATGTAGTACCGGTCAACATGCAGAAGCAGGTGTCAGGTGGGGCAGAGCTTCCGAAATGGCAGGAACAAGGGAACAGTTTGTAAGGCAGTTATTGAGGAGTAGGCTCTATCACCCCTCCCCCTCTGACCAATGTACTGTGTGCTCTCAGCTTTGACTCCAGGCTGTTGTTACATTTCGGAATATTTGTTCATTCACTCAACCATCTAGCATTTACGGAACATCTGCTATTTGTGGAAAAATCTGTTTGTTAATCCAACCATGTAACCAATCAACCTTCTTATTAAATACCTATTATTCATTCATTTGCTCATTCACTCATTTGTTCTAAGCAATGACCTAACCAGACAACACGTATTGAATACCTACTGATTCACCTATTCATACAACCTATCATCATTTACAAAGTACCTACCGTTTGACTACACATCCATCTACCCCTTCACTTACCCTCCTACCAATAGCCAAATATTTACTGAAAACTACATGCCTATTCACATGCAATGAACAAATATGTATTGAATACCTACTAGATAGTAGGCATTGTGCTTCTACTGCATATTATCACTTAGTTAAGTGATAATATTAATAGCTAACATCCATTCTGCGTTTATAATATATGGGTCCAGAGCTATGCTAAATTCTTTGCATATATAAACTCATTTCTTGTGAGTTTCCTGTATCATGCAAAAACCAGCATAGAAATTTCTCAATGTCACACTGCCTTTGAGTGATAGAGTTTCAGGGCTGGAACCTAGGCAGACAGACTGGAGAAGGTGCATTCCTAATCCAGAAGCTGCCTCCCTGAGTAGGGTGGAGATGGGGCAGGCATACATTGCACGGTTCTCTGGCAGGAAAAAGGGAAGATGATTTGGTTCTTTCTGGAGGAGATAGAAGAGTTGGCATTTGGGCTTTATCTTGCTTGTCGTTATCATCATTGCCAGAAGGTGCATGCATGAGAGAGAGAGAGAGAGAGAGAGAGAGAGAGAGAGAAAGCATGCCACAGAGAGAGAGAGAGAGAAAGCATGCCACGATCATTTTCTCTGTGTCTCCATCCTGTCAAGAATTTGGGCATGCATGCAGATGTGTCTACTGTTTTTTTTTTTTTTAAGCCTCTGGGGTTGGGAATTGAGTGCGGTCAGCCATGTGGGATCTAGCTCCCAACACACAGTACTTAACCACTATACTATGGGGCCAGCCTTGAGCTTGATCTTATAAAAGACTTATGAGTCCATGAGCTATGGAGTGGGAAAGAGAGGCATCTTGAGCTTGTATAATGCTGGGAACTGGAGAATGTGAAGACACACCAGACACAGTTCCTCCTGCTAGGCACATGTGTATGCATGTGTGCGTGCCCAAGATCCTGAGAGGAGAATGGAGGAGAAGGAATTGCATGGCCATGTCCCCATGTGAGTTCTCATTTTCTGCCTGTCTGGCTCTCTCTGGCTCTCTGGTGAGCACATGCACCCTATAGGAAAAAAATCTCTCTTAAAAATAAAAACAGAAAAAGATACAGTTTCCGCTCTTGAGGTGACTTCAGTCTCGTAGGACAGGTACTTGGACACATATAACTTTACCACAAGGAAAGGTGGGAATGGATGGCAGGTGTGAGATGGTGTGTGGTGTCATACCAGTAGTACAAATGCCATCTGGACCAGAGGGATGGAAGTCCTCCCGGTTGAAGGTTATTAGAGATACAATCATGAACAGAACAGAAGGCTGATTTTGAATCAAGGATTTCCCAAGAAACATGGTGGTGCAGAGAACATTCCAGCAGGTGGAGGGGCAGAAGATGCGATGGGCTAGAAAACAAGTGGTGTTGACTCACTCCCATTTCAGCCTCAATATGTATGTGAACAGTGAGTTGGAGAAGATTCTGGAAAGATGGTATAGATTGCAAAGGGCCTTGAACCCTCAGTTATGGAGATTCAGCAGTGGAGAGCCACTGAAAGCTTTTGAGAAGGGGAGAGTGCTAATTATTCTCTTCCTCCTGGTTGTATGTCCTAGACTGAC
>NW_006159803.1:8240410-8259220 GCF_000334495.1 Tupaia belangeri chinensis | reverse complement strand
GCGTGCATGGAGATGTGTCTATTGTTTTTTTTTTTTTAAGCCTCTGGGGTTGGGAATTGAGTGCGGTCAGCCATGTGGGATCTAGCTCCCAACACACAGTACTTAACCACTATACTATGGGGCCAGCCTTGAGCTTGATCTTATAAAAGACTTATGAGTCCATGAGCTATGGAGTGGGAAAGAGAGGCATCTTGAGCTTGTATAATGCTGGGAACTGGAGAATGTGAAGACACACCAGACACAGTTCCTCCTGCTAGGCACATGTGTATGCATGTGTGCGTGCCCAAGATCCTGAGAGGAGAATGGAGGAGAAGGAATTGCATGGCCATGTCCCCATGTGAGTTCTCATTTTCTGCCTTTCTGGCTCTCTCTGGCTCTCTGGTGAGCACATGCACCCTATAGGAAAAAAATCTCTCTTAAAAATAAAAACAGAAAAAGATACAGTTTCCGCTCTTGAGGTGACTTCAGTCTCGTAGGACAGGTACTTGGACACATATAACTTTACCACAAGGAAAGGTGGGAATGGATGGCAGGTGTGAGATGGTGTGTGGTGTCATACCAGTAGTACAAATGCCATCTGTGGAGGACCAGAGGGATGGAAGTCCTCCCGGTTGAAGGTTATTAGAGATACAATCATGAACAGAAATTAAGGCTGATTTTGAATCAAGGATTTCCCAAGAAACATGGTGGTGCAGAGAACATTCCAGCAGGTGGAGGGGCAGAAGATGCGATGGGCTAGAAAACAAGTGGTGTTGACTCACTCCCATTTCAGCCTCAATATGTATGTGAACAGTGAGTTGGAGAAGATTCTGGAAAGATGGTATAGATTGCAAAGGGCCTTGAACCCTCAGTTATGGAGATTCAGCAGTGGAGAGCCACTGAAAGCTTTTGAGAAGGGGAGAGTGCTAATTATTCTCTTCCTCCTGGTTGTATGTCCTAGACTGACACCCTGCCCTGCAAATGGCCAGCTTCTGGTTGGGTTCAGTCAGTGGGAGAACCAGCCATAGATGAGAGTGTGTGAGGAGAGCTGCTCAGGAAACTCCTTTCTGCTTCCTCCTGCTGGTTGTAACTGTGTCTCCCCAGAAATCTATATTTTTTGAAGTCACTCCAAGTAATTTTAATATTCAGGTAGTTCTAGAAACCATCAATCTATACTGTTTGCAAATCACTTTCTTATTTAATCTTATTAATTAAAACCAGTATGTTTTAAAAAGAGTGATTTATTATCATCATTTTAAAATTTTGAGTATAGAGAGACAGAGAGAGAGCCAGCTGCCAGGTCAAAGTCTCGAACCATGGTCGGCCATATGGAAATCTAGCGCCTTTAACTACCATGCCACTTGCCAGTCCCAAAAGCAATATTCTTATTTGTACTTTACAGTGGAGAAAACTAAGAGAAAACAAAAGAGTTGTGACATGTCTAATATTATCAACTTCTAAGATGAATGATTGGAATTAAAACATGCTTTTGATTCTATATTTAGTTTCTTGGGGAGAGCAGGGGTCAAGAAGACTAGTTCGGAGATCTTTGTAATAATTGAATCATCATACTGTTTTTTCCTAACTTATTTCTTCTAATTTCTGCATTGCCAACTACTGCATATTGATTCTCTAATGCCCATTTGTTTTAGTCTACTTTCTTTTGCTCTTAACAGAAATACTGGAGTTTGGGTAATCTATAAGGAGCAGAGCTTTATTTAGCTCAGAGTTTTGGAACTCCAGGGTCAATGGGTCATATCTGCTGAGGGTCTGCTCACTGGTGGGGGCCCTCAGCACAAAGCATGACATGGTGAGACAGAGTAAGAATATGTGTGTTTCTGTCTTATTTCCCCTTGTTATAAATTTAGTCATGGGGACCCCACCTTGATGACCTTGGTCTGAATCATCTCCCAAAGGTCCCACCTCTTAATCCCATAGTTGGATTGAGTTTTCACTCCTTTAATCCCATCACAACCAAACTGAGGGGATATTCAAACCATAGCACCATTTTAGCTAGCATCTGCTCCACACAGCCTTCCCCCACCCCCCATGTTTCCTCAACTAATCATGATCTTCTAATCCTGAGGCTTTATGTTTTTTCTTTCCAGTTGTCTCTGAACTTTCCAAAATGGGCAGTATTATATAGTGACTAGTGCAGGATTTCTGGTTTCTTTGACACTCAGTATCTCACATCTTCACTCAAACATTGTACCTTGTCCTCAGCCTGAATGGATTCACTCATGAAACTCCCAGACGTCGTTTTCTGATCACGTCACACCAGCCTTCCAGATTTATCACTCACCATTAGTGGAGCCCTTGTTCTTTCAGGATCTCCCTTTCCTCTATCTATTTTTTTAACCCCAATCCATCAACCCATTCATGGTCATACTGCCTTCCTTCCCAGCTGGGAGTTCTCTATAACTGTTACAAGTCCCAGTCATCAGGCACTGCCTTCATCATCCTCTTGCCAGTGTCTTCAAAGATCTCTTGGGGCTGATTTATCACTCTCTCACCACCTGTCTCATCTCTAGCCATTCATTGCCATCATCCTGTACACGGTGTAGAAAATCACAGAGTCGTGCAGGCTGGCTCCCCTCAAAACATGTGGGTTCCAATTTCAGTAAGGCCCTTTCATCTGACCCCCACTCTGAGTTTCCTTTCCCCACACCTGCCATTAGCACCCTCTCTCCCACTGAAGGCTCTCAGGAAAAAGCATCCCTTTTCATCAAGTGCAATTCCTATACCTTCGTCTTTACTTCTATCCCCTCCTGTTTCTTCCAGAGTCAGGACATTCATAACATCTTGATTATCTTTCTCCCTTCATAGCCAAATATCCCAAAAGGGCAACCTGTACTTTTATACCATTGATTAGTCATTGCTTAAAAGTTTTTCTTCCCTCTGCTTGCAGTGGGCTTCTCCTATTTATCCTATTTTCCTGATCATTCCTGTTCATTCTCCTTTGCAGACATGGTTACCCTGCCCTCTCCTAAAATGCTGGGGCTTCTCAGGCTCCATTCCTTGGCCTTTTCTCACTCCATATTTTCGATGCGGGTGATTTCATTGTATGAATTACCATCACTATTCATGTCTCCTATTTTTTTTTAAATCTCTTGTAAAGATCTCTCTCCTGAGTCCTAGTTTTATGTCCAGCTTCCTGTGTTATATCTCTACCTGCATGTACCACAGATATTTCTATCTCAGTGTGCTTAAAAAGAGAATCTTGTTATCTCCCTCCTCCAAACCCATTCTCCCAGGTCTCCCATCTCTCTGTCCTTGGACAAGTACTGTAACCTTGCCAATTTTTAGTGTTCACATCTGAAAATTAGATAACAATGGTGCTTATCTCATGGGGTTGTTGGGAGGATTAAATGAAATATTTGAAGATATGTTAGTGATTGTTCAACAAATACTAGTTATTATCTTATTAGGGTGAATAAGAAGAAGATGGACCAGCCCGTCCAGGTAGGCCGACATCATTTCTAGAGGGAGGAAAGGACTCTGAGAATAGGCTTTACTATATTTTCTGCTACATGAAGGCCAGAAAGGAGAATCATTACATAGTTATTATGTGCCAGGCACTTAATATTACCTAATGTAATTGTTATAATAATAGTACAAGTTTGTATTGGTTTTTATTTATTTTACTGAAAAAACCCCCTGATGTTCCAAGAGGGAAAGGAAATTTCTCGAAGTCTCTCGTTTGGTGATGGTGAAGCCAGGACCTGAACTCACATCTGTGTGACTTAGAAGCCCATACTCTGTCTGCCATGCCCTTAGCCTCTGATATGGGAGTGCTGGTTTCGGAACAAGCTCTGCTCCAGGGCCTCAGCTCCATCTTCTCAGGTCCCGCTCTTGCCTCTGCTCCTTCCCACCTGCTGATTTCTTCAAAGAGGTCCTGGGTAATGACTCAGTTGGGCGCCTTCCAGCCTCACTTTCCACATGAGAGGGAGAGACTTTTAGGGTGGATAACGGCTTTCAAAGTGTAATTTAACTTAATGCGCTGCTGCACTGTTACTAACTGTGCCCCATTGTGTGTGCCTCTGAGACAGCCGATTTGGAAACTTTCATAAAGAAAATGTCTAAACCCAGGCTACTGTGACTTTCGTAAACAAACGGGATGAGGCTGAAACCATCTGGCCAGGGCAGGCATTCACAGCCTCAGTGCCAATAGCTGAGATTCCAGGCTCTGAAGAAAATGTCAGAAGGCAGGTCCCCCTCTCCTGCAGTAGTGTCACTGAAGGCCTTCCTTGCTGAGGATCCCTCTGTCTCTGTGTTTTTCCCACCCCACAGCCTTGTCATGATGGAACAAAGCTGCCAATGTCTGCAGGGGAATTTCTGCATGCATGTGGGCTGAATTTTTCACATTACTAAAAAGACAGCTCTGAAGAAAGACTACCAATAAGTATTCTTCAGGATAAGTGATTAGAGGGGGGCTGGAAACAGCTGGCATCTGGGGACAATGAGTCAAGTTGCAATTCAACCCTCATCAGACTGGTACATAAAGAAAATGCTTCATACCCTCAGGTAGGGGCTCCACTTACCTTCTCACTTACCTCACCAGTTTCTGACATCAATCCCACCTTCCCTTCCCTCCTACACTAGAGCTGTCACTGAGGGGTTCCACTGGGTTCCCTACAGGGAGCCACCCTCCTCCTCCTCTCTGTCACTCAAGCCACATGCTTCTGCTGCAGAGGCAAGTCTGTGACCCACCTCTGCCCTGTCACATCTACAGCCTGTGCACCTCTGAGATTTTTGAGGGCCACAAACGAAATCTCAAAGCAGCTTGCTTGAAACTCTCACTTTACAATAGAATTGTGGAGGCAAAGTAAATACATTTATGTATTTAATGTTAAGAAATTCTCTTTGTAAGCCTGTCAGCTTGGATACCTGGACTTGGAGGTCAAGGGCCTTTGGTGCTGTTGTGTGGAGTGTTTGTGACTACACGAAGTGACTGGTACCTGCAATAAGTTTTGAATGGACAAGGAGAACCTCTCCTGCTCTCAGAGAAGGGGACTCAGAGAGCAGACAACATTGGGCCTGAGGTCCTAGTCTCTGCCTTGCCGGCCTTGACCTTCTGGGACTAGGGAAACAGAAATCCAACTTGTACCATAGCTTTGTCCAAACCAGGTTGTATTAAATTGTTGGGAGAATGATGGAATATTTTTCTATGTTTGTCTGTGACTTTTCATAGCCCAATAGTTTTGTTGGGCCTAATTGTAATAGCCAAGCCCTTCCCACCCATGGTCAATCCATCAGCCATTTATCCATTTTTCTTCTCATCCATCTGGACTTGTATTTTTTTCAAATTAGAAAAAAAAAAAAAAAAGCAAAAATCCAGAGAGTCTGAATTTTGGTGAAGGTTACAAGGCTCTTTGTTCCAGCCTCTTCAGCCTTGTCTCTCTTGACCATCTGCTTCATAGTCGATATACCCTGTTGAACAGGCCGTGTTCTCACCTCCCAGCTAGGGCACATGCTGTCCCCACTGCCTCACACTCCTCTCCTGTGATTCCTCTACTATGTCCATCGCCCACTCATCCCTAAGAAACCTCTCCTTACATCCTCCCCATTTCTATGTCTGGGTAAATGTCTGTCTTCATTTATGTTTCTTTAGCATCTTGAACTTACTCCAAGAAGACTTGCATCACCCTGTAGTGAGGCCATCTGTGTCCTCTCAGATTGGATAAATCTGCTCGTGGTTCGTCCATGGATTTTAGCTGTAAAAGAAAAAAAAACTGCATTAGACCCTTGATATAAATGGCAAAAATATTGAAGACTATTGCAATAAGGGAGAGAGAGCAAACTCAACTCTGAATACAACAGGGACAAGGCAAGATTTATAGTGAATAGTCAGGAGCCAGCCGCATAGCTCAGTGGTTAAACCCTGAGCATATGAAGCCAGATCCCACATGACTAACTGCAGTTAGAATTCCTGTTCCAGTAACTTGAAAAATACTCTGGGCTTCAGTGTGTTCTGGCTGGAAATCATGATGGGATGGAGAAATGGGGATAAAAAAGGATTGTGGTATGATAATCCTCCATTAGGGGGTGCTTTCTCTTTCTTTTTCTTTCTAGTGAGTGCGTGTGCCTTTTGACGATATTTTAAAATGGTTAATACAGCTAGTGATCAAGATGAAGGAGTAGATGAAAAATTACTAAGAAGAATTTGGGCAGGCATTATTATGGTTTGGATAATAGCTTATCCCCCAAAGTGTCACGGTTTGGATTTCAGTCTTAGTGGTTGTCCCCCAGAAATTCTTGTGTTGGGACTTGATTGTATTGATTATATAGTAAAGGTGTTGTATGAAAACTAAATTCTTCAAGGCGTCTCAGGGTGGGACCTTGGGTGTAATATTGTCATGAGGGCAGGGCCTTCATAACAGTTCTGATGAGTTTGTAAGTAGGGGGAATGAAACTGACAAGCAGAGAAAGGCACCTGGATGCAGACCGTGCTCTCTAGTCTGCCTTCAGCCACTTTGCGATGACTTTGGATTCCTCAGCTGCCAGATCTGGGAGTCAAAATAAACCCCCTATTCCCTTAAACTCACCTAGTCTCAGGTATTTCTGTTAACAATGCAAAAACAGACTAAGACAGGTATCAAGGGTGAGTCTTAGAGTCGGGGTTGAGGACTTTATTAGATATGGAGGGTAGGGGATTCTAGATAAACTGGCTTAATAGAATTCTTTGCTGAAGCTGGACTCTGCAAGTCAAGGAGGAGAGCTGAGCAGAGCCTGAATAAGTTTGGTCACGGAGAGTCCTTGTCACAGCTTAGGGTTAGGAAGCTGGTAACTTTGGCTGAGGCTGGTTCTCTGCCTTGTCTTGGGGCCGTCAGGTGGCTGAAACTTCTTGCACAGTGATCCTGATGAATGAGTTTCCCTAAAAGTGACAACTCACATACTGATCTGTGGTTGGTCATGGGTGTCACAGCTGCCCTGAGGTTAGAGGGGAATGACTCAGTTTCTCTTTGTGCATCAGTTGAGTCTGGAGTCATGGCCAATCTACCCCACTTGGCTCTGTATTCAGGTGGAGTGGGGAGTCAGGGAGCTCATATTCAGCCATTCTTGAAGGGGAAGAGTATGAAAGTAGGAAATCCCAAGGAGGTGTTTTGTGTAGGATTGTAGAGACAAAGGCAGGCAATCCTGTTGCCTGGAGGGTCTGCTGTAAATGTGCTGTCTCATTGCATGTTTCTCAAGCCTTGGAGCTTATCTTTCTTGTCCAGGTGGAATTTTAAAGCCTATTGGAGCAGAGAATCCTGGGACAGAAGCAGGAACATGTCACAAGCTTTTATGGCAGAGTCATCCTAGGAATTTTAATTTTCTTATCTTCACACTACTATGTATTTACATATCCTAATGATGAGATTACACATTTCAATTAGTATGTAATTACTAGTTCTATTACTTAAAGAAAAATACTTGGGGATAATTACACAATTATGAAATACAATTGGAAAATGACATATAATTAAATTTAGAATAGCTTTGGAAACACTCCTCCTACCTTCCCACCCCACCCTCTCGTACAAAAGATTTCTTGTATTTATTCTCTCTCCTCTTTCTCCTTTTCATGCACAAGTGTAGCCTAGTCTGGTCCAGTGTGACCAAGGGGTAGGTATTTCCCTGGAGGGCAAGGGACATTGCAGCTTGGAGATGTAACACCTATGGCCTCTTGGAGGGTTAGAAACATCATTTGATTTTGAAAACTCTGCCTGCCTGAGGTTCTGGCATCATGGGCATTTTTGTAGGCCCTAGGTGGTAACTGCTTAACCTTTCTGCTACTCAACTGCTGGGAGTGCAGGAAAGGAGGGGCAGGGTGTGATTGAACAATTCCAGGGGTGGGAAATTATAGGCTGGACCCTTGGATGGGACCGGAAGAGGCCAATTCTCAGAGATCATCTCCCACATGATGACAGAAGGTTACTGTTTTAGTAACACTTTAACATTCCCTGGCTCTTTAGTCCTTAACATCCTCTGATAAACACAGGAAGATGGGTATAGTGTTGGAACTCCTTCTTTTGATCTCTATTTCCACTTTGCTGAACTTTGACTTTAATGTTCTGGGTTCCTGTCTCAGTCTTTGCATTGCTTCTTTTTCTCTGTGGCTCATAGATCAAATTTTAAATAATTAATGAATTAATTAATTTTAATTTGACCAGAGAGGGATAGAGAAAGAGATAGAGAGAAAGTAGGAAAGCAAGCCACTAGGTTCAGGACTTGAACTATGGTCGGCCATGTAGCAGTCCAGTGCCCTTAACCACCATGCCACCTGCTGGCCCCCACACATCAAATTTTATTGCTCTTCAGAGTTCTAACCCCTCTCCTGAACCTTCTTCTCTCTCGAATAATTCAGATGGGATAGAGGGAGCAGGTATGAGAGTAGCAGGGAAGGCAACTAGATGGTGCCAAGTAGCCAATGTGGCAGAGACTGGCCACTGTTGGCCTACTAAACTTCCATTTCTCCAGGCTATACAAAGTATCTCTCCCAGACTTGCTTGCAGCTATGTGGTCCATGCAACTGAGCAGAAGCAAGATACCCTTCTACCAGACTTGACCCATACAATCTCCTGCCCCTCCATCTTCTACTTCTTCCTTCATCTGCTGACTGTTCAAGGTAACTTCAAGGTCACTCAGAAGAAAACAGGGAACCCACTGTCTCTAGAGCAGAGTGTTCACTATCATTCCCTCCTTCCCACTATTTAGAGCATGAATAAAAATAAAAACTTGATTGTATTAAATCACTGCAATTTCTAGGTTTATCTGTTACAGCAACTCCTTATAAACTGTCATAGCCTTACTAATATAAAATACAACTTAGACCTTAATATTTGTCCTCTCCTCTGGTTGGTCTAACTAGGACACCTACTAATACCCAGAATGAGTAGAGTTGGTTAGTCTAGGGGACTTCTTGGTAGCCTCTTTGACATCCATTTCACCTTCCCTTGGTAATTATCGCAGTTCTATTTAGTTCCTTAACTCTTGTCCACACAACCCATATGCTCCAAGGGACCCTGTCCCTACTCTCAGCCTCAAGGTTGAGCCCAACTGCCCTAAGAATAAATTTACCCCGTTAGCTTTGGGATCCAGACTGATGTGACTCAGTCCTGGTCTCAGGATTAATTCAGGAAGAACTATGACCCAATTTAGTCCAGTGAAACTTAAGGACAAGTTTACTGAGATCTGCGTAGAGAAATACCTCTTCATTCTTAAAAGAGAGCCATAGATATGGTGTTGCTGATGAATCCAAGGTTCTGAAAACAAAATGAAGACCCAGATCCTGCCCATGCATGAACATGGGAAACATGCCCTGTCCCTCAGCCTTAAGTGCCCGGGGCTTTGGTAGGTGTGTCCCTACTGGGATTCATTCATTTCCTCCTCCAGCTGTGCTTCCAAGCTCACCAAAGGCTCCACCTTAGCATGCTTCTGACTACAAGTATCAGAAAATGTAACTCAAATGAACTGAGAACAGTAAACGGAATTTATTTGATCATGTAACTGAAAAAGACCAGGATTGGAACATGGTTCTAACCTGGTTCTAACTCAGTGTTTTTTGCAACATTTTTGGCATACTGTCTCTCTAGACTGCCAACAAGGAAGCTATAGTAGTACCAGGCCTCAGAGACAAAGACAGGAGCTTACACTAGGCCATTCTGATGAATGTTTTAGGCCTTCTCAAGTTCTTTGATATGAACCTACAAGCTTAATCTCAGTTTACTCCCACAGTTGGCTCCTCACATCCACTGCATCTATATAATACTTTCTAGTCTTCTGGTTTTAATGACTTGCTGGAAAGCTCCCCATGCACATTGGGCAAGCACCTCAAAGACAAAGAACCTGAATGGGAAGCTCTTCTTGTGTTCTTATGCTAGAGATTCTTGTCCTTGGTTTTATTTATTTATTTATTTAGTGTGTATGTGTGTATTGTTTTAATTCCCAGAGACTGTGTGTGCTCCAGAAATAGAGAGGTACAAAAAAAGAGGTATAAAATGCTCTCCAGTGGGGCAAGGTCATGCTGCAATTCTTTTTCCTCCATTCCTCCCTCTTGTCCAGATTTTGTGCATGCATGTACATGTGTCTACCATAATTTCCCACTTTCCAGGAGCTGGGACTCAAACAACCTGGTTGGTCATATGACATCCAGTTCTTTTAACTGTTGTGCTGCAAGGCTGGCCCTATTACACAGGTCACTGCCTCAGTGCACCTTCCCTCTTCCTTCCCTGTGAACAGCTTCATAGTCCATTCCTCCTCACTCCACATTTCTGCACACCTTCCATAGCACTCACCACACTACATTGCCGTTATTTGTTTATATCTACCTGCTGCGCTAGATGACTAATACCTTTCAGTCATTCCATTAGCACTTATTTATTGAACACTCAACGTGTGCTGAATACTGTGAGGGTATTGGGGACAAAGAGAAAAAACAATGCTAGTTGACAAGCATATGCTACTTACTATATCCTAAGCACTATTCAGAACACTTTGCAGGGACCAGACGGTGGTACAGCACTAAAGCATGATGCTCTGTGAGGCGATTTCACAAGGAAGGCTCCTCAGTCAAATTAAGTCTGGAGACTTCTCTGAGTATTCCAAGTACACATATACCCAAAAGCTCAGGGTGGCTAAAGGCTGGGGGTGGGAATCAAGACCCTGGGGAGAATGCATTTTCTTTCTCTCTCTTGCACACATATGCACCCACATTTGGTCACGGAAGAAATAAACATTAAAAAAAAATCCCACTTTGCATACATTAACTTGTGGGGAGTAATTTGCGGGGAGCCGTGGGAGAGAATGTGATCTATATTGGACACAAATGAGGACAACAGTGAGGTGCACATCCTCTTCTCAAGAACTTGGAAATAAAGGGAATGCAGTCACATTAGCATATTAAGGAATGAAATAGCAATATATACACACAATTAATTTGGCATATCTAATTGATGATAGAGGCAGACCTTGAATCCAGGTCTTTTAGTTTCAAATCTATGACCTTTTTGCCACCTGTTTACTTCTTGCCAGCCTCTTCACCCTGTGATATTACTACTAATAATTCTATCTCATTTGATTTTTGAAGAAGATCCAGGATGGTGATAAAGCTTTGCAAACTATAAAGCTCTATACGAATCTGAATTGTTCATATATATATATATATAAAACATATATATTGTTCACATATATATATATTTAGCATCTGTTTTTGTCTAAAAGAAGGCACCTGGAAGTCACCCAACTTCCATCTGTTCTGAACTACACAAGAAAATGTTGTTGCCCCATGGGGTTAAAAGTCTTTGATTATGGGGACCAGCAGATGGTGTAACAGTTACGTCACTGGACTCCCACGTAGTTGACCATGGTTTGAGTCCTGGACCCAACAGCTTAAAACTCATGCTGAGCATGTGTGTGTGTGTGTATCCCCAAAATCCCAAGAAGAGATCGGAGGAGAAGGGATTGTGATATGACCAACCCCCCTGGGAGGTGATTCCTTGCTTTCTGTCTCTCTCTGTCTCTCCGGTGAGCACACGTGCCCTATAGCAAAAATCTCTGTTAAAAAGAGAGTGAGAAGCCCCACAGGGGTTGAGACCTACTGGAGGCTGACCAGAAGGCCCTTATGAAGACAAGCTTGGAGATGGCTCCTGACTTCCACTCATACCTTCAATCCCAGGGCAGAAAAACCTTTAGGCTAGGCAGCAGGGCTCTGCCTTTCCCAGTTGGCAGCGTGAGTCAGCAGGCATTCTCTCTGGGTTCCCTGGCCCTGCGTTGACAGCATCGACAGCACAGTAGTCTTAGGGCCATGATGCCCTGTGGGGGGCTCCTAGAACAACCCCAGACTGAGGGCAGGGGAAATGACTTGACTTTTGGGATTGGTGGCAGGGGGATGGGGCAGTGTAGAGGGAATCTCTTTTTATCCTTTATAAAGACAAACTGGTGAGTTTATAAACTTCATCTTTTATAAACCCTGTTCAGTGAGGTACCAACAGTTGGCTGGAAAACTATGGGAGTTTACAAGCTCAGTACAAGCTCAGTCTGTGTGCAGCATTTCCCGTCCCTCCAGGGAAGGGGGATAGCCTGGTCTTTCCCCGGCCCTGGAGGAGAGGAGGGCATACCTTCAGCTGTGGATTCCTGAGAGCTTCTCACCCTGCAGCCTTTAGCTGGCTTCCCTCAGTGACACTCAGAGCTATTAAAGGAGTCCTCCCATTCCATCTCCTACCTTTAATTTTTCATTTTTTAAAATTAAAAAAAGTTTTCTTTTAACAATTGCCATGGCATCAGTTCCAAGCGTGTCAAAGATAATGAAGAATCCAAGGTCAGGATGCTGCTTCGAAGAGAAATTGTTCTAAATTGCAGATCTGATCATGTCATTTGCTCTCCAACTCCATGTTATTCCTCTTCCCTGGTTAAGATAGTCCAGAATTTAGGAGAATTTAGGAGAATGTCTGAACTCCTTTTTAAAGGATCCATAGTCTGCAAGCCAGCGGCTGTATTATTTTCCAGGTTCTTTTCTCACTAATCTTTCCTTTTATTGTCTGCTCCAGCTAAACCAAACTTCTTTCAATGACATAGAACATGGAATTCTCTTTGTCATCCTCAGGCCTTAGGAGAAGCTGTCTGGGATACCCATTCCTTCCCTCTTCTGCTGTCCAGCTCTTCTTCCTTCAGTTTAGACATGACTTCCTCCAGGAACATCTTCCTGTCTCGGACACTAGGTCTTCTTCCCATTCTGTGCACGCTGAACATGCAACTTGAAGTGTTCAGCATGCACAGAATGGAAAGAAGACCTAGTTTTTATGATCACAAACTTACTTATTTCCCCAATAAGTCAGTTTTAACAAAAGTCCCTACTGCCGAAACCCCCATGCATATGATGTGCTGAATGAATGAATGAACGAAAAACTGTCCAATTTAGAGATAACTCAGTTTTCAGGGGACCCAAGAGGTGGTGATTACTAACACTGGTACTTTCCAGTGGGTGCTTCTTAAGACTTCACCCCCCTTTCCTCTGATACCTGACTCCCACAATTGCTCTGCACATACAGCCATAGTGCTGCTGGAGGGAACACCAGCCTCTTCAGGGGTTCTCAGAAGCTCTGAAATTGAGTGTTTCTGTTTGGTCTTAGTATGTGTGAAAACAAGACACCCTGGGGAAGACACTGCCTTTAGGCTACAGAATAATGGCTTGCAGGGACTTTCCAGCTTAGGCTTGAAACAAACAACTCACTTGATTTTTTTCCCTACTTGATATTTTTCTGCTTCCTGGCAGTTGATGAAACATTTGAATTCTGCTGCAAGGTCTTGGGAGAGTGTGGCCCTGAAGCTTCCCTAGGTTACCTGCTGACCAGTTTCTGGGAAGGAGGTTGCTGGTGGGAGGACAACTCTTGACTGGTTTGGTAGCTCATGGCCCTTCTGCTGGGGTATGTACGATAGCAGGTGTGGGATGAAACAGTTTTTTTTGGGCAAGTTCAGGAAATAAAATACTGTTGACATTCTGTTGAAGATTTATATGAGAGCCATTGCAGAAGTTTCAAAGCTAGCCCATGAAGGAAGTAGGAAAGGTAGTCTTAGGATGGCAGCTAGTGAAAGTGTTGACAGGAAAAAACAAATTCTATAAAATATCAAAGGAGGCTTATTTTAAGCTAATATGAGTGACCACATTTTAGGGAAACAGTCTCAGGAATCCTTGAGAAAGTAAGCAGAAGTTACAACCAAAGCTGAAAACCAATACATGGAGGTTATCCATTGGTTTGGCCCAAGGAGGTGGGTTATCTTGAAGTGGGGGTGGGGGGAGGTTGAGAGAGGGGGGGAGCAGGAGAAGGGGAAATTACAGGTCATGGGTAGATTCAGAGATTTTTTTTTTCAGTTTGCTGTTGGCTGAAAGAGCAAGACTTTGCTTATAACTTGGAGTCAGTAGAAAGAAAGGTTTAAGTTGAGCCTTCAGGTAGATAAGGAACTTCACTAAGCATCAAATGATGTTAGATCAGAATTAGGATGTGAGAAGTAAACCATGAGTACTGAGGCCAGGGGATCCATTTAGTAAGATGGAGGGCATAAAGAGGTCTTGCCATGCTCCTTAGAAGGGAATTTTATAGTAAAGAAAATACAGCCAGAGTTCAATCCTCAAAAGCAACTGATTCCAGGCAACTGCTGGTCCTGGGCTTGCCCTCAGACTTGTTCCTTAGGATGTCAAACTGGTTAAAGTTTAACCGTGGGCCCTTGCCCGCAGCAAGTTACCAAGTGCTTGGTCGAATTGAACAGTCTGGTGTTCTGGTGGGGCAAATATTGACCCTGTAAAAGTTTGCTTTTTAATTTTTATCCTTTTATTTTTTTCAAATTAATTAGGAATTTTATTATGGCACGAAGAGACTTCTGCATACACAATGCGTGCCTTTATTTATTTGTTTATTTTTAATTGTTAGAGGGTGCAGGCACACACTTACTAGAGAAAGAAAGAGAATGGGAAAGTGAGAACGGGAAAGTGCAGCATGGGCACGCTGCAATTCCTTCTCTTCTCCTTCTTTTGGTATTTTGGACTTGCATGCACAAATGCCCGGCATGTCTTTCTTTTCTTTTCTTTTCTTTTTTTTTTTTGAGAGGTTTTTGCTATAGGGCACGTGCGCTCGCCAAAAAGACAGAGGGGGAGAGAGATAGACAGACAGACAGAAAGCGAGAAATAACTCCTTGGCGGGGATGCCCATGCTGTAATTCCTTCTCCTCCATTCTCTTGGGATCTTGGACATGCATGCCTGGTGTGAGTTTAAGCTACTGGGTCTGGGACTCGAACCACACTCGACTACATGGGAGTCCAGTGATGTAACCATTATGCCAACTGCTGGTCCCAACCTGGCATGTCTTTCAAGTTGCCGAGTCTGGGACTTGAACTGAACACTTGGCCGTGTGGAATCCAGTTGCCTTAACCACAACACCACTGGCTGAAACAATAACAAATGTCTTTGAATGGCAAATGTGAGAGAATAGCGTGCTCACTGGAGGGAGACAGAGAGGGAAGGGAGAAATCACACCACAGGGGAGATGTTTATACTTTAGTCACTTCTTTACTATTCTCCCCTTGCAATTTTGGGCATGCACCACATTGGTGTGATTTTTGTGCTGCTGGGTCCCAAACTCAAACCACAGTGGGCCATATGGGAATCCAGCATCTTAATTACCCTGCTGCCTGCTGGCCCAGTAATATGCATTATCTGTGACCCTTTTGAAAACCCCTTGGATGTAGTAGGCTGTCAATTTGCTCTCTTTCGCCATCTCTTTGGTTTGCTGTGCACATTTTTTATCAAGAAGGCCTGGTATTTTATTGTTGGAAACCATCTGTCACCTATAACAGGGAAGGCATAGAAGCCCTATAGCAAAATCTTTCTTTTCATGTTACTTTCTGGCTGGTAATGGCATGTGAGGAATTACAAATATTGATATTTGGAGCCAAGCATTTGTGGTGCTTTGCTAAGAACACCTTCTACATATCTTCTTTAAATAACAATAAGCTAATTCTTGGTGAGGAAATTGGAGGTGAATAGAGCAGCAAGTCTGTTCTGCCCTCTTCAAGGGAGAGGGAAGAAACCTGGGATTTGGAATGAGTACAATTGAGGAATATTGCCCGGAGGAAGAAATCTGCAAAAGGTGATGAAGACTTGCTTTAGGAGATGAAAAAGATTAGCCTTGGAGAGAATCCTTTGGAGGGAGGAGGATAAACAAATTAGGCTCCCATTGAAAGAAGAGGATAAAAATTCTTTAAGGGGACCAACAGATGGCATAATGGTTATGTCACTGGACTCCCACATAGTCAACTGCAGTTTGAGTCCTGGATTCAGCAGCTTAAAACTCACACTAGAAGAAGATACCTTAATGGCTCCTGAGAACTAGTGATTTCAGGGAATAAAGAAATGAAGATTTTCTACTGATAATTCAGCTTTCATTGGTAGGAGCTCCCTCAAGCCTTCTCTCTGCCTCTGCCTCTGTATCTGTCTCTCTCTACCTCTGTCTCTGTCTTCCCAGTTTTCTAATTTTTGCTTTTTTTAAAAAAATAATTTTTTAAAATTAATTTTATTTATTTATTTATTTATCTATCTATTTGATTTTTTTTTAGGTTTTTTCTTCTCTTTTTCTCTGTTTTTGTTGCTGTTGTTTCTCTCTCTCTGTTTCCTTTTCTGCATGCTCCTGGATGCTTAGATTGAACTTCAGATTTGGGAAGAAACACACTTTCCATCAGATGACTAGAAATCACTGCAGGACCACAAGAAATATGGGAAAGCAAAAAAAAAAAACCCTCTCCTCCAAGAGAAAAGAATAACTCCTCTTCATCCACAGACAGTTCAATGGAAATCATGAAGATGTCTGATAAAGAATTTAAAACATTCATAATAGCAAAGCTAACAGAGATGGAAGAAAAGAGAGACAATGAACTGCAGAAGAGAAAGGAAAAAGGAGCTGACAAGTTCTGGGAGGTGAGGAAATTCTTGCAAGATCTGAAAGACGAATTACACACTTTACATAAGAATCCAATGGAACTGTTAGCATTGAAGACTATAATACAGGAAATCAAAATCTCTCTAGAAAGTATGAAAAGCAGACTAGATCCTACAGAAAATAGAATCTCAGATGTAGAAGAGAAAATTGCTGGCCTAGAAAAATTCACTACGAACACTGGGAAAATTACCCCAAAATTTGAGAATAATATATGAGAAATACTAGATACCATCAAATGTTCAAACATCAGGATAATTGGCATCCCAGAAGGCAAAGAGACTAATAAGGGCATTGATAATCTATTCCATGAAATCCTGCAAGAAAACTTTCCAAACCTAGAGAGGCACTCAAAGATCCAGTCCCAAGAAATACAAAGGGCTGGGTACATTATTCTTGGTTGAAATTGCTTTTCCCTTAACACTTTGAATATATTTTCCCATTCTTTCCTCGTTTGCATTATTTCCGATGAGAGGTCTGCTGTTAGTCTGATAGGATATCCTTTGTAGATGACTTGCCATTTCTCTCTTGCCAATCTTAGTATTTTGTCTTTGTCTGTGATTTTGGTCAGTCTGGTTATAATGTGTCTTGGAGAAGATCTTCTAGGGTTGATTCTACTTGGGGTCCTTTGTATTTCTTGGGACTGGATCTTTGAGTGCCTCTCTAGAACATTCTCAGATAAACAAAACCTGAAGGAATTTACCAGTACCAGACCAGATCTCCAAGAAGTTCTCAAGAGAGTGCTATGTCAGGAAAATTGAATGTAATCACACAGAAATAAGAGTTCAAAAACTAAGAAAATGGCCAACTTAATCATAGGGACGAGTCTGGAGTTGAATATTATATCCCAGAATTCAATTGGGAAGACCAAACCACATTAAGTACATGAGACTAAACTGGTGAAATAGCATTCTGTGACTTTTGACTAAAATATTGCTGCTTTTCTTCTAGGCTTTGTTGTCTGATTTTAAGAGTGTTTGTCCTGTCTTGAGCTGTCAGTAGGTTCATGTACCTACTATTTGAAAAGAATACTAACCTGTTTCCAGGCTTTAAGTTTTAAGCAAATTTCCTTAAAAATTCAAAACTACTTTTCTTGAAATTACCAGCTGAACTTGCTATTGAAAGTAGTTATATTATTTAAGAAATTATGTTATCAATAAAATGTGGGGAGCACTTTGGACATGGAAGTAGGCAGGCAGGGAGGAAGAGGAAGCCTTGCTATGGACACCTTCTGCTCTCTGGGTACGTTGAATTCTGTCCTTTTTCCTCAGTGTGGTCAAGAGCTCATCTCCAGTCCCTCCTGCTCTTTCTCACTCACTTTTCTTTTTTCCTAGGAAAGGGAGAAGGAGGATGGTTTTTTTTTTTTTTTTTCTCTCTTCTCCACATGGGTTTTTACAAAGAGGAGTCAAAAATAAAAATGCCCTCAAAGTTCAGCCAGGACCTTCCCTTTGTTCCTGAATAATGATGTCTGGGTAGGCAGCAAATCAGAAACCAAATTCGCCTCAGAGAGTTCATTAAAGACTTGTGCTGATAAATTCTCATTCTAGTATTTTTGAATGCCTACTATATGCTGAGCTCAGAGAGCCCAAAGGAAAATGTATAGATAAGAAACAAACAATGACATTGAGCTGTCGCTTAGTCCTGAAGACATCCATGGTAATAGAGTCCCTCTGATTTCTGAACACCTTTTCCAGTCTTCTCCTTTCCTTTTCCCACACTGCTGTAAGTCTCAGAATAAAGAAAGAAAAGCCAGCTCTCTGGTTAAGAGCGGAGACACCTGCTTATCCCTAGCTCTCTTGGTTTATCATGAGGACTCTGGCTTTGGAAGTACCTCTGCTTTGGCTCCTGGCCATTGTGGGATGAGGTCATGCAGCATGAAGCCAGTGCTATCATGGCCACCAGTCTGCCAGGGCCTGTCTTGGGGCTCAGCCAAGCCCCAGCTCTAGGAGGCAAACTGCAGATGGTTCTTCTATTTCTAGATCCTGGGTTGTTGCCCATGGATGAGCCAGTGACCTGGAAAAGCCAGTTTTCCCTCCAACCTGTTTCTGACTCCCTCATTTCTCCACATTGTTCTCCCAGAACTTCACTTGGACTCTGGGACTGGCATAAAATGACCCAGAGTTAACTGAGCTGGACCTTGGTCTGGGGACACAGATGCTGACATCTCATGTACCTACTAAGACTTTGGCCACCAAGCCTGGTTCCAGTCCTAACAGACAAGTGTTTGTTACAAAGGGGTCCCTCACATTTTCCATCATACTTTGCTTTAAGTCAAACATTTTTTGTAGTATTTAATTTTTTTAATTGACATGTAATAATTATACATATTTACGGGTGTGTTGTCAACTCAAACACTTATCATTACTT
>NW_006159803.1:8222759-8240379 GCF_000334495.1 Tupaia belangeri chinensis | reverse complement strand
AGGGAAATCCTTTCTAGCTATTTTGAAATAGACAGTAAATTTTTATTAACTATAGCTCCCCTACTGTGCTGTACAACACCGAGACTTACTCCTCTTACCTAATTTTCTATCTGGTAATCAGCATCTTCCTATTTTCTCCTCTCCCTTTCCCGCCCAGCTATTGTGCCCACTACTGTACTCTCTACTTCTTTAAGCACAACTTTAGTTTCCCCATGAAGAAGAGTGTGAGATGTTTTCTATTTCTGTGCCTGGTTTATTTCACTTAATAGGACCTCCGGGATCAACCATGTTGTCTTAAATGACAGGATTTTATTCTTTTTAATGCCCAAATATTATTTCATTGTATGTGTGTATACCACACACTCTCTCTCCCCTCTTCCCTCCTTCTTCCCTCCCTTCCTCCCTCCCTCCCTTCCTTCCTTCCTTCCTTCCTTCCTTCCTTCCTTCCTTCCTTCCTTCCTTCCTTCCCAGAGGGCACATATGCTCACTAGGAAGAGATGGTGAGAGAGAGAAATAGAGAGGAAGAAAGCACCCCTCCATGGAGTGTGGTCACACCACGTCCCTTCTCCTCATTTCTCTATTCTCTTAGGTGTTGGACAATGCATGTATGTGTACTTGGTATGTTCCTCAAGTCTGAGGATTGGGACTAGAACCATAGTGTCAGTCATGTGGGATCTAGCTCCTTCAACCACTAGGGCACAGAGCTTGTCCACATCACTTTTTCTTTATCCATTCATCTGTTGCTGAATGCTTAGCTGATTTCATATCTTGGTTATTGTGATTAGTACTGCAGTAAATATGGGTGTTCAGCTACCTACAATATACTGATTTCCTGTCCTTTAGATATATGCCTAGTAATTAGTGTGAATTGACAGCACTCAGAATGGGAAAAAATTTTTGTAAACTATGTTCCAGATAAGGGACTGATAACCAGAATTCATAAGGAACTCAAGCAGTTGTTCCAAAAAAAGATGATCAATCCTATTAAAAGATCGGAGAATGAGTTGAAAAAACCACTCTGTAAAGATGACATATGAATAGCTAAATGGCATATGAAAAAATACTCAACATCCCTCATTGTAAGGGAAATGCAGATCAAAACAACAATGAGATACCATCTAATACCATCTAACCCCAGTCAGAATGACTAAGATTAAAAAAAAAAAAAAAAAAAAAAAGGGAAGGTGGGGGGGGGGGGGGGGGAAAGGGTACCCAAAGGACAGAAGAATCCTTAATTGGAAAAGTGCTTGCACATTGATGTTTATTGCGGCACTATTCACAATTGCTAAGTCATGGAGCCAACCCAAATGCCCACAAAAAGATGAATGGATAGAAAAACTGTGGTACATATACTCTATGGAATACTATTCAGCCATAAAAAACAAAAACAAAAACAAAAACACAACAAAACCCTGGCTGTTGACAGGAAGTGGATGAATATGGAAGATTTACTGCTGAATGAAGCAAGCCAGGCTATGAAGGAGAGACAGTGTATGTTCCCATTTAATATATACCGAGCGTCCACACTCTATGACTGAAACTGATTGACTAAAGGATATAGAAACACAGTATATGGATGTAAATACCAGATATAGTGTGTGTGAAAGAGGAGGGCCTGAGGAAGGATATTTAGGGAAAAAATAGGGAGGCAAAGCATTAATGGGACAAAGAAATGTGGTATTATTTGTTGAAGATATTTTATAATTTTATCAACTGGACTAGGGAGAAATGTTCACCTGTTGATGTATTCATTTTGTAAGCTAAATAATGTGATTGAATGTATCAAAGAAAATGAAATTTAAAAATGTGAAAAAAAATATGCCTATTGCTGAATCATACTGTAGTTCTATTTTTGGTTTTTGAGGAACCACCATACTGTTTTTCATAATGACTGTGCTAATTTGCATTTCCACTAATAGTATAAAAGAATAATTTTCCTTCTCTGTATCTTTGCTAGAATTTCTTTTTTCCTATTTGATAATAGCCATTCTAATGGGGGTGAATGGCTGTCTCATTATGGCTTTAATTTGCATTTTTCTGATAGTGATAGTGAGCAAATTTTTTAAAATGTTCTTCTCAGCCATCTGTGTGTCTTCTTTTTAGAAATGTCTGTTCATATCATTTGCCCATTTTTAAAACAGATTATTTTTGAAGTTGAGTTATTTGAGATCCTTGTATATTCTGGTTATTAGTCTTTTGTATACTTTGCAAGCATTTCCTCCCATTCTATAGGTTGTCTCTTCACTGTATGGATTGTTTCCTTTGCAGGTTTCTTAGTTTAATTTAATTCCAGTTGTCAATTTTTGCTTGTGTTGTCTATGCTTTTGGAATTTACCCAAAACCTCTTTTTCAAGACTAATATCCTAAAGCATTTTCCCTTGGTTTTCTTTTAGTTGTTTCCCAGTTTTAGAAATTATGTTTAAGTCTTTAATCAATTTTGAGTTTATTTTATTTTATTTTTTTTTTTTGAGAGGTTTTCACTATAGGGTGCGTGTGCTTGCCAGACAGACAGAGACAGACATAGAGACAGAAAGCGAGAAATCACCCCCCAAGGGGGATGGCCACACCGCAATCCCTTCTCCTCCATTCTCCTCTTGGGATCTTGGGCATGCACGCACACGCGCCTGGCGTGAGTTTTAAGCCACCGGGTCCGGAACGTGAACCGCGGTCGACTACAAGGGAGTCCAGCGACATAGCCATTACGCTAATTGCTGGTTCCCTTCTTTTTTATTTTTTAAGAATTATTTTATATAACTTTATTTATTTATTTATTTATTTATTTATTTATTTATTTAAATTTGACCATAGAGTGACAGAATGAAAGAGAGAGAAAGAGAGAGAGAGAGAGAGAGAGCCGCCAGGTCCAGGACTCAAACCATGGTTGAACATGTTGGAGTCCAGTACCCCTTAACCACCACACCTCCTGCCACTCCCACGTGTTGGTTATTCTTAACTGAGTTTTGCAAGTTGGCATCCTTAGTTTCCCAAACAAATCAGAAAACTATTTTTTCTAGTTTTTTAAAAACGCAACTAGTATTTTATTTGTGACTACATTGATTTTAAACATGAATTTGGGAAAAATAGAGCTCTTCATTTACTAATCTTCTTTATCTGTTTTGCATAAGCTTTTAAGAATTCAGTAGTTTTAAACTTCTTTCTTTAGAGGTGTGTGCATTCTTTACTGCTTTATTTACTGGAGCTTATAGATGTTGTTGCTATGGGAATAATATCTTATTTTCTGCTGCTTTTTTCTTTTGCTATTATGAACAATGTTTTATTTCTGCTTATTTTCTTTTTAAATATAGCACGTCTGTAGAAATACTGCTTTTTGGTAGATAGATCTTATATCCCTTGATGAACTCTTATTAGATCTTACAGTTTGTTTTGAATCTTTTGGAATTTCTTATACATAAATATATGACTTGAAAATAATACAAGTTTTATCATATCCTTTATATAGGACTCAACCATGGTTGGCTACATGGGAGTCTAGTGACATAGCCATTACGCCAACTGCTGGTCCCCATATCCTTTATAATTATTAATACTTCTTATTTATGTTGTTATTATTATTAGCTTGAAATAGTATCACCAGAAATGGTGATAGTAGAAATCTTTTGTGCTTTTTTTTTTTTTTAATCTTTTCCCTGGTGTGGTATTGTTGAGTAGTTGGAGTATAAATACTTTATTAAGTTAAGGGAATTCCCCCCCCCCCTTTTTTTTCCACTTAGTATTTTTATCAAACATATATGTGGAATTTCCATTGCATGAATTTTATTTTCTGGATCTATTGAGATATCATTTGATTTTTCTTGGTCTAGTATATAAATTATATTTATAGATTTCTGTTGCTAAATGACCTTAACATTACTGAGATAAAACTTACTTAATCATATATATTAAGTTTCAATGTGCTGTTGAATTCATTTGGCATATATTTTTGTTTACGATTTTAGAATCTAGAGGCTATTGTTTTATTTTCTTCTCTTCAGTTTTACTAAATTTGGGAATCAGTGTAACACCAACCTAATAGAATGAGTTGTGTAGTTTTCCCCTTTCTTTTACTTCCTGGAACAAATTTTCTAAAAAGGTGTACTTTGTTTTATTAAAATATCTTTAATACAACCACTTAGCCCAGGAACGGCATTTCCCCCTTAGAAGTAAGGGAGGGGTATCCTTTCTGTTGTATTATAGTTACTCATTTCTCAATTTCTTTGTTATTGTGTTATTCAAATTTCTAACTTTTCTTGGGCCAGATTTATATTTTTCTGCAAATATATCTATTTTGTTTTAGTTTTCATTTTATTTGTAAATAGTTTATGATGTTCTTTTTCGACAATTTTTAGCTCTCTGGTATCTGTAGGTATTCTGAGCTTTATATTTTTGTATTTTTTAAAATCAGTTTTTGCTGGAGCTTGGGACATCTTATCAATTTTTGCAAAGGTCCAGCTTTTGGTTTCATCACTTGTATCTATTTTGTAGTCATTCTGTGGCTTCTGTAGTCATCCTTTTGTTGAAGTTTGCCCTTATTTTGTTTTGTTTCTTATATTTGATCAACTGCTCTTTCTCTAACTCTTCTGTTCAAACCTTAGCTCATTTATTTCAAATTTTTTTTTTAACTAGTAAGTGCATTGAGAAATATACATTTTGGTAATAGGGCTGCTTTAACCATGTCTCTCTAATTCTGGCATGTATTTTTTTTTCTCAAGTGTTTTGTAATTCCTTCTATCATTTCTTATTAACCCAAGGATTATTAATAGTATATTATTTGCTTTACAGATGTGCAAGGCTTTAAAGCTGTTTTGTTAATAATTTATCATTTTAGTCCTTTATGTTATGATAATAATGTGTGTAATAATGATTTTGGAGGAATGCATTGAGGCTCCTTTTGTGACTTAATAAACGGTGACTTTTTCAAATGTTCTGTGTGTGCTTGAAAAATATGTTTTCGCTGCTTATTGATTGATGGTTGTAAAACTCTCATATAATTATTATTTCAAGTTTATGAATCATGTCATTTGAATCATGTCTATCATTTGCTTATTTTTTGTGTGCTTGTTCCATTAGTTTCTCAGATGGTTGCAAAAAAGTTTCAAGCTACAATTATTCTGTTTTTCTCTCTAGTTTCGTTAGATGTTGCATTTAGTGTTTTGGAGCTATGTTTTTAAGCACGCGTATGTTCATAATTGTTATATCATTATGACTACATTTTATTTTAAGAAACGGCTCTCTATAAGAAGTCTTCTGGCTTCAAATTTAATTTCTGTGATATTAAATTTGCTCCCCAGTTTTATTGGTTCGAACTGCCTCACATACTTTTCTATCATTTTGTCATCTCTCTGTCACTTTTTGTGTTATGAATATTCCTTTTAGAAAATGTATTGCTGGATATTGCTTCAAAAGAATTCCAGTCTGTGAGTGCCTATCTTTTGATCAGTGAATGTAATCTGTTTTCAAATTGGACAAGTTTATTAGGGCTGCCATAACAAATCACCACCTCAACAGGGTCTAGTCATACTTTGACCTACTTCCCTCAACCGGCTAGATTATCAACATCTTGGCTATGCATGTGTTTCAGGTACACTGGGCTAGAGATACAAACTGGTCAGCCATGTAGCTTCCAGCACTGCATTCAGTAAGCTACGGACTTAACCACAGAAGTTGAGCTTGCTTTCTTCTTTCTTCTCTTTTCCTCTTTCTTTCTTTTTCTTTTTTGATAATTGTCTAGATTTAAGAAAGTGATGGAGAAAATGTTAATAGTGATGATTAAACTTAAAAAATATATACTGTGTATAGTGGTTACATTTCAAATAGCACAAAAATGGAGGAAATGGTCTCCAGTATTTGAAAACTATTATCTGATTCAGCAATGAAATTTTTCATGCTGCTGACAGACAGGTGAATTCTGACACCTACCTTCATTGCTTTACTTCCACCTTATTTATTTAGAGAGATTTTTACTATAGGGCACATGTGCTTGCCAGAGAGATAGAGAGAGACAGACAGAAAGGTAGAAATCACCCCCCAGGAGGGATGGCCACACCACAATCCTTTCTTCTCCATTTTCCTTTCAGGATTCTGGGCACACATGTACACATACCCAGCACGAGATTTAAGCTGCTGGGTCTGGTACTTGAACCTTGGTCAACTACGTGGGAGTCCAGCAACATTATCACTATGCCATCTGCTGGTCCCCTACTTTACAGGCCAACACTTATGATAGAATTATGCTAATTTATCAACTGCAATCTGAGATTGGCTATGGCTACAAAATTTGGCAAAAATCAATAAAAACCGTTTCTGTGAATCTATTTGTTATGGCAAAATTATAATAAAAGGATCGTATATTATTTTGTAAATTGGGTACAATACATTTTTATCAGTAAAGCTTGTGTGTGTGTGTGAGAGAGAGATTTTTGCTATAGGATGCATGTGCTTGCTGGAGAGAAGAGACAGAGACAGAAAGTGACAAATCACATCCACGGGGGATGGTCATGCCACAGTCCCTTCCCTTCTACCTTCTTCCTGGGATTCTGGGCACCTATGCACTCACGTCCAGCATGAGTTTTAAGCTGCCAGGTCTGGGACTTGAACCATGGTCAGACATGTGGGAGTCCAGCACTTTAACCACCATGGTACTCGCTGGCCTTATCAATACAATTTATAATAAATTTGTGTATGCATACATTTTGTTTCCTGAAAAGCTGGTTGTTAAAACTTTGCCAACACACTAATGTCTATGGATAAAGATAAAAAGTTAACCATCACCATATTAATATGAATGACTCATCTCAATAGAAGTGAAAACCTTAAATCCCCAAATAATAAACACAAGATGATATTCTTTAGAAAGTTGAAAATAATTTTTATAAAAGTTTGAAATAACACATATACTAATATCTATTTGCATCTTTTGCTCACTTTATTATAGAGTCATAAGAATTACGTATCTATTCAGGATTCTGGTTGCTTATCAGATTTGCAAGTATTTTCTCCTATTCTGGATGCCTTTTCACTTTCTCACTCCTTGACATTTTGCCTCAATCCCTTGAAGTCTCCCTGGAAGCACATTTACTCTGGCACAATTTTCAGTGCTCAGGAGAAGCCAAGAGTCTCAGCAAGGAGGAAACAGTTAACCACTTAGTCTGAGGGAAGCAGCCGTGTTCAGGTGAATGGTAATTAATTAAACAAAAGTTCTGAATTAGATCAGGAGCCAATTTTGGCATCAGCAGAGATTCAATTAGCCGTGATTACAGCCAGAGACTGGAAATGTTGCACCCTCAGGCCCCTCAGCCCCAGCACTCAGGTCCAAGGGCGGTGTCTGGTCCAAAGCGCAGAGCCTCTCAGACAGCTCTTGCCCGGGGGGCTCTGCAGCAGGGATAGCAACAATGCTGCAGGCTGTATTTCAGCTCTGAAAAGTGGGTCGCTTTCCTTGGCCCAAGCCAGAAGATGTCTTAGCAAGATCTGTGGCCATGGCCTTTTCCCGGGACTTGGCTAAGGGGCTCTGCTGCTAAATCGCTATTTCCCTTTGGCAGATTATGTGTTTTCAGTGCCTGCTAGCATCTCCTGGGCAGACAGTCATTTCAGGAAGGACACTTTAAGATGTCATATTGAAAACCAGAAAGAGCTGGGCAGAGCTTCAGAGAGACAGACAGCCCTGAATGGGATGCTGGAGGGCCTTTGATTTATTTATTTTTTGGACTGTGTTTCTGTTTGTTTGTTTGTTTGTTTGTTTTCCCCTGTGCATTGAGCACCATTTATTAAACATATGAACAACCCCTGAGATGGTCACTATTATGTTCTCCATTTTATGTACAAGGAAACTGAGACATAGGCACTAAGTCAAGGAGCTAGGACTGTTTGACTATGGAAGGGTCTTGTGCTCCTCCTATAGAAAGCTTCATCTGGGAATAAATTAATGCATTTATTAGGCTGATTCAGGAACCACACCTGAAGCAAATCTGCTCACTGAATAATTAGTTCCTGTTCTTCTTTGATCTTTCTGGCAGTTCAGTTCATACCCGAGTGTCCGTGCCCTGCAAGGGATGTCTGATTTTTCTCAGCCTTCCTGGAATACCTTTTCCTTATCTCTCACCTCCTATCTTATACTTCCCTTCACCCTGGCTCCTCTTCTCCCTATATCAAAACAAAGTTCCTAGAAGTAGCTGTGAAGTTGCCTCATCCAGGTAGTCTTCCCAGGCTGAGCTCACTAAATTCTCCAGTCTTCCCAGTGGTCTGTCAGTCTTGTCAAGCTTGGTTTAGAGTTGCAAGATAGGTTCAATAGTCTATGTCCTATGGGCTCATATATGCACCAAAATTTAAATGTTTATGGCAGCATTATTCATAATTGCCAAAAAGCAAAACCCACCCAAAGATTCACCTAATGATGAATAAACAAAATGCGACATATTTGTACAGTATTATATGGGTACTAAAATGCATGAAGTACTGATTTATGTGTGGGGATCTTATATGAGAGGTCTTCAAAAGGTTCAGGGAAAATGATATGAAAAAAACTACACATGAATTTCAATTTTTTGTGTGTGCCAAAATATGGACATATTTTAATTCCCTTTTCCCTGAACTTTTTGAAGTCCTCTCATATTCCTGCCATACCGTAAGTGCCCCAGATGCAGGGCCTAAGATGTCTTCATCCACATCTTCCTTCTGTCCCCAACTCTTCCTGCCCATGGATTCTGGGGCAAGGGATAGATACCATGGAGGGAGGACCCTCCTGACCTGGACACTTGCAAGATCCATCACAATGTGCTGTATTTGGCAAGGGAGGGAATCCTCTTTAAACAGAAGTTTGATCCTGGAAGGGGTTTAGCAACTGTATCCACAAAATATGTCAAGAAAGGGGAGCATAGGGACAGCGGGAAGTGCTCAGAACCCATCTTCCTGGGTGGGGAAACCTCTTCACCATTCTGTCCTCACAGATGAAAGCTTAGCCACCGTAAAGGGACAGAGGTGGGGTGGAAAGGCATGAGCAGGACTGGGAATGGAGCCAGGGGTGCTGGGAACATCTTCTGGAGCCTTGGCTGGCATTATTTGTAATGGGAGCAGGATCACGTGGTAGGATGTAGCTCTGCACACATGCTCAGTCTGCTCCATCCCTCTCTTCCATTTTGCCTCCTGGCCAAGATCTAGTTTAGATGGGACCCACCCAGAGCACGGAGGAAGCAGCAGACAGGGAGCTGGAGTAACTGGCTTCTACTCTAGCAGTTGTGTGTCCCCGGGCAAGGTTCCCATTTACAAAGTCCTGGAGGGTAAGAGACATCGGTCCAAACCACACTCTGGACAGAGCAGGTTATCAGCACATTCTAACTCATTTGAAAACCTACCTCACCAACCTTGCAGACTTGTTTTGAATCTAACAAGGCCATTCAGGTGAAAGATCTCAAAATCTAAAGTTTTATAGACAATAAAGCTTTAAAGCTTTCATGGATGTAAGACACAATTCCTCTCCTGGTCAAACAGTAGTCAAATATTGACCAGCTTTTATCCTTGCTTGTGGGTGTTGGCGTCATAATGATCACTTTCCCTAAAAATGGGAATTGAGTCTGGGGAGATCTCTGGTCTTTCTACAAAGCTCTGAGCCCCTTGGGGGATGAGAACTGGGGAGGAGTAAATGGTTATAAAATATCCTGTCTGGATGGTTGACAGAAACCTCTCTGTCCACCCAGAGTCAGAGCCTGAGCCCTAAAAACCAAGTTCAACTTTGAGTCTTGCTAAATTTCCTTAGCCCTCAAGTTTCTAAGTCCTTTCTCAGCCTGCTAATTGGTTTTGTTATCATCCTTTTCAGTTTTCCAGCCACATTTTTGTACATATACTAACAACACAACAATTTTGACAATTTTTAACCATACAGAGACCATGGGAGCTCTCTGAAAGTCCTTGCAGAGATGAGATCATGCTTCTTCTCACATCATGCTGAGAAGGAAGGGAGGATCTTTAGCTAGATGAGGACAGAGAGGTGCATGAGTGAGCAATTATGTAGAAGAGACCAGATGAGTATTTAGATCATTTGTCTTCCAGGTCAGAACTTTCTCCTTCAGTCTATCTGCTTTTGATGTACATGGGGCCTGGGAAACGGTGGGGAGTTGGCAGGAATGAGGCCTGTGCTTCTAGACCCATAGTGATCTGAGTCAAAATAAGACAGGCCAGAGGCCACACTGTGTGAATCTGCCTCGTTCCACATCCTGTGCTTGAGGATAGACAATCCTGTCTGTAGCAAATACCACTTCAGCTCTCATGAACTGACTCTATACCCTCCTTAAAGAGAGAGGCTGACCTGTACTCTCTTTTCTACAGACCCTCCTCCAACCTCGATACAACTCCCTCAGAGGCCTAGCCTGAAAAACGGGCAGGGCAACATAAATAAAGAGTTCACCGCAGCATCTGCTTCTGAACGGGGCATGTGTAAGCCCCACCTGCCAACTGACGGCAGGTTCAGATCCCTAGGTTGGTCTGGAGACACAGCAGGTGTGTGTGCACACACTCAGATCCTGAGGAGCTGGAGAGCTGGGGAAGACAACAGCTTGTCAAGGGCATGTGCTCTCGCTCTTCCACGTGTGTGGCCCGCGCACACAGCGTCATATAAAAGTAAAAAGAAAGAGGTGGAAGAAGACCTCTAAGATGACCCAGAGATGAGGAGGGTCCTGCTTCAGAACAGAATCTATCCAGGAAGGCTGTGATGGTAAAGATTTTTCTCACAGACTGGGAAGGTTATCCTTCAAAGCTCAAAGAGAGACAGCAGAAAGATGCTCTGTTACACAAGCGAAACTCATCGCTGTGACTTCATTGGAGGCTGAAAATATAGAGAAAGCCTCAGAACCTTGGATCTGGAAAACCCTGCTGGGCTGAATAAGAGGTGAAATGAATTGCTCATGGGAAGTGATGCAGTTGAAGAGAAGAGGCTCTGCATGGGCTGGCAGGAGAAAGGCCCATTTCTTTTTAAAAATGATCAGATCTAGGTACTAGATGCTACTCCGATCTTAATTAGTGTGGTCCCAGACACTTTCCTTCTATGCAAACTGAGAAGACCATGTGACACTAAGCTTGCCCTGCCCCTCCCCCCAACACTCTAGGATGTGGTCCATGGAGAAGGAGAAGGCCAGAGTGGCAGATGAGGGAGCTGGATGTGTCACAGCACACTCTGTGTGCTTTGTTCAAGAAGACCTCCCACGAGAGCGCCTTCTCTGGAAATAACCATTCGGGTGATTATTAGAAACTTGAATTCTAGGAAGAACCATGGTCCGGCCCAACATGTCATTCCTTACAGGCATAGTTAGTGGTACAGATTGGAAGGTAGTTGCAAAGTTACTGGTAAATTACATAAACTTTGGAACAAGATGAACCTGGGTTTGAATTCCAGCTCTGCTATTTACAAGCTCTGTTTTTAGGGCAAATTACACAATCTTCCTGTGCTTTGATCCCTCATCAGTAAAATTGGGATAATGACACATTTCTCCCAGGGCTGATGCGAATGATACATTAGAGAATGTACACAAGGCACTCAGCACAGATCTTGGCAAGTCGTAAACCCTCATTACATACTTAGTTCATATTCTTCTTACCATGATCACAAGTTCATGGCTGGTATGGTGGGAAGAGGACACAGCTCAATTCAGCTGGGACAGGTGGAGAAGCGCTGCCTTTCCAGGCTTGGCCTGTTCCCTGGACGTGGAAGACTTCCATGAAGTTAGAATCCCAAGGACTGTCTGGTAGAAAGAGGATATTTGGCTAATTAATGGCCTAAGAGATGAGAAGTTGAGATAGGCATTTCAGACTCATGCAAATAAATCCACAGAGCTATTGAAGTGTAATTAAAATTTTTACTACAATATTTATGGAGATATTTTTATTCCTTGATAGTTATACTTAAGCACAGATGACTTTGAAGGAACCGTTGGGGGAATATTAAATGTTCTAACTAATTAAATAATGCAACGAATTCCAATTATGCAATTGACATCTACTGGGCTACACAAGATGTCGCTTTCAAAAAAATAAATAAATGTGGTAGGCCCTATTTCTTATTTCCTTCATGTAGCTAGACTATTTGTTAAAAAAAAAAAGTTATCACTACTTATAAATAAATTAAAAAAAAAAAAAACAGCTCTGAAAAATGGTGTCTACTGGCCATCTGTACATCCTGAGAAGCTGATTTGTGTCTCTGGAAAATGAAGCTTCATGGCTAAGACACTACATAAAGTATTTAAGAATCAGTGTCCTTGGGGCAGCTGGAGGTGTGGTTGTTAAGACTGCCAGATCCCACATGCTGACTGCGCAGTTCCAGTCTCAAATATAGCGGCTGGAAGAAACACGCTGTGTGCCTACATGCCCCAAATTCTGAGAAGAGAACGGAGAAGGGTTGCAGCACGGCCATATTCCCCCACCCCCATGGGGTGCTTTCTTACTTCCTCGTTCTCTCTTTCTTTCCCTGGCAAGCATGTGTGCTCTTGAGCATCTCTGACATGAGTTGGAGAGGGTAGAGACGGTCGTGCTAGGGGACAGGAGACCACCAAAACACACAGGCCCACTGGTTTCGAGCTGGTAAGACACCCACCAGGGCACACAAAGACATTGGTGATACAGCAATGGGCGGGGCCTCCTGACTGCAGCTTAGAATTCAGATGTGGATTGACAGGGCATGGGCAGGAGTTGTTAAAGGCACATGCCAAGGGCCAGCCCATTGCACAGTGGTTAAGAGCTGTGCATAGGAAGTTGGATCCCACGTGGCTGTCTCTGGAGCTTGCAAAACACCAGGTGTGAGAGCCTGCCCCAAATCCTGATGGGATGGAGAAATGGAGGGAAAAGGATTGTGATGTGACCATGCCCTATGAGGGGGTGCTTTCTCATCTCTCTGGAGATTGCACATTGCCGAAATTAAAAAAGCAAACACCTAGCCCAAAAGCTAAAGAACAACACTGAAAAAAAATGAAGAGAAAGAGAAATAAACAGGGGACTTAGCAGCATTTAGCAGCTATCCTTTCTAGTTCTCCTGCTTCTAGCTATGTCTGTCTCAGGTCGTCCTTTTCTTGTCTTTTATCATTTGTGAGCTGACCTAGAACACCTGACTTTGTGAAGGAGGGACAGAGTGGGATAAAGAAGCAGGCTCTCCTGAATCTTGGCACAGATGTTCCCTCCTACACCGAGGTATGTCCTGGGAGCGGCTGAATGCCTTTAGGTTCCAGGAGCTCACACTTCGGGGAGTCTCATTCTGCCCAGAGGGTCATGGGCTGGAATTAACTACCTGTCAGCCATGATGACTTGTGTTGGAGGGGGCAGAAAGAAGTCTGAAGAAGGCTGCCTAGCATCAGACATCACTAGTTTCAGATATTTAAGGGCCATTACCTGCAACTTCTATATTGGAATCTATGGAAAAGAGCCCCGGACTTGTGTGTGTGTGTGTGTGTGTGCATTTTTATTATAATGAAAAGCACGTGAATATGCATAAGAGAAAGGGGGGGCAGATCACCACCTATAGAGCCTAGTCATGCCAAAATTCTTTGTCCATCAATTCTCCATCCCCTCACTATCCTGAACATGCACACATGTATTTGCACACTTGGCATGGAAGTCTCTGGGGCCAGGACTTGAACCCTGGTTGGCCATGTGGGATCCAGCTTCCTCTGCTCACAGCTTAACTGCTGTGTGTGGGGCCAGCCTGAGCACATTTTTGATTAGTTTGCTTTGAGTTTTTATTTGTTTAGCTGTGTGTGAGAGACATGGACTCCTGCAGGGTCCCCACAGACCTTGATCCTCCTTCTGATTGCAGAGTGCACTGTCCACCATGTGGCTCACTAAGACGTATGAAAGCCCTTGAGACTGCCTGAGGACTGGCATCGCCGATCTGGATAGGGCCACTTGCCTTAATCCTAAAAGCCTCCCGAGATGGATCTCCAGGGACTCTTGCCAGCATGTATTTCAGAACCTTGCACTCTGCAGTGTGCAGTTCTCCCTTGGCTTGAACAGAACCTTCCATGATGTGGATCCCCCTAAGGGGACCCTGGGCCCTGCGTGCAGCTGCCAGCGATGTGCTCCCTTGACCTTCCTCGGTCTCCTTGTTTGGGCTGACTCGTATGTCCCTCTGAGAGCATGAGGTGCTGCTAAGGCTGTGATGGGAGTTCTTTAAAGTTCACTTTTGAAACAAGGACATGAAGTTACCTGGAACTCCAGGCTCCCAGCTTGCTGAGCTCTGCAGCTCTCTGTGGGATTGGCTGCGTCCGTCCCAAAGACTTACGCCAAGAGCTGTGCATAGGAAGTTGGATCCCACGTGGCTGGCTGTCTCTGGAGCTTGCAAAACACCAGGTGTGAGAGCCTGCCCCAAATCCTGATGGGATGGAGAAATGGAGGGAAAAGGATTGTGATGTGACCATGCCCTATGAGGGGGTGCTTTCTCATCTCTCTGGAGATTGCACATTGCCGAAATTAAAAAAGCAAACACCTAGCCCAAAAGCTAAAGAACAACACTGAAAAAAAATGAAGAGAAAGAGAAATAAACAGGGGACTTAGCAGCATTTAGCAGCTATCCTTTCTAGTTCTCCTGCTTCTAGCTATGTCTGTCTCAGGTCGTCCTTTTCTTGTCTTTTATCATTTGTGAGCTGACCTAGAACACCTGACTTTGTGAAGGAGGGACAGAGTGGGATAAAGAAGCAGGCTCTCCTGAATCTTGGCACAGATGTTCCCTCCTACACCGAGGTATGTCCTGGGAGCGGCTGAATGCCTTTAGGTTCCAGGAGCTCACACTTCGGGGAGTCTCATTCTGCCCAGAGGGTCATGGGCTGGAATTAACTACCTGTCAGCCATGATGACTTGTGTTGGAGGGGGCAGAAAGAAGTCTGAAGAAGGCTGCCTAGCATCAGACATCACTAGTTTCAGATATTTAAGGGCCATTACCTGCAACTTCTATATTGGAATCTATGGAAAAGAGCCCCGGACTTGTGTGTGTGTGTGTGTGTGTGCATTTTTATTATAATGAAAAGCACGTGAATATGCATAAGAGAAAGGGGGGGCAGATCACCACCTATAGAGCCTAGTCATGCCAAAATTCTTTGTCCATCAATTCTCCATCCCCTCACTATCCTGAACATGCACACATGTATGTGCACACTTGGCATGGAAGTCTCTGGGGCCAGGACTTGAACCCTGGTTGGCCATGTGGGATCCAGCTTCCTCTGCTCACAGCTTAACTGCTGTGTGTGGGGCCAGCCTGAGCACATTTTTGATTAGTTTGCTTTGAGTTTTTATTTGTTTAGCTGTGTGTGAGAGACATGGACTCCTGCAGGGTCCCCACAGACCTTGATCCTCCTTCTGATTGCAGAGTGCACTGTCCACCATGTGGCTCACTAAGACGTATGAAAGCCCTTGAGACTGCCTGAGGACTGGCATCGCCGATCTGGATAGGGCCACCTGCCTTAATCCTAAAAGCCTCCCGAGATGGATCTCCAGGGACTCTTGCCAGCATGTATTTCAGAACCTTGCACTCTGCAGTGTGCAGTTCTCCCTTGGCTTGAACAGAACCTTCCATGATGTGGATCCCCCTAAGGGGACCCTGGGCCCTGCGTGCAGCTGCCAGCGATGTGCTCCCTTGACCTTCCTCGGTCTCCTTGTTTGGGCTGACTCGTATGTCCCTCTGAGAGCATGAGGTGCTGCTAAGGCTGTGATGGGAGTTCTTTAAAGTTCACTTTTGAAACAAGGACATGAAGTTACCTGGAACTCCAGGCTCCCAGCTTGCTGAGCTCTGCAGCTCTCTGTGGGATTGGCTGCTGCCGTCAAAAAGAATAGAGCCGTCATTCTGCAAGCGAGTTTCTATGATAATAGGGTTTTTGCCTCCCAGAAATTGGAAAGGTGCTAATCTAGTGACTCAGAGCTACATAGAAGGAAAAACCCACCCTGGAAATGAAGCTGCATTGTATTCTCATCTCCTAGTTTCCGTGGGGAGGGCAAGCTAGGGTTTCGCTGTTCAGAGCAGAGTCCTGTTGTCCTGGCAACGCTTGTAGGAGTGACCCTTTGCCTGCCTCTCCTCCAGGTAGTTTTGTGACACTGAAAGCAGGGAGAGGAGGTCACCAGGAAGATGGCCAGGGCCGCAGACATGGCTAGAGGCCATGTAAAAAGAGAGCTAGTTTGTGACTGGATTTGTAAAGGAGAGTCCCTCCCGAGACAGAGCAGTGAGTGTGCGAGTGTAAGTGCAGCACAGGGGGCATGTGTGTGTATTCGGGTTGGGGGTGTGTGCCCGTGTGGGTGGGTTAGCCATGGGCGCGGTGAGCTGGTGAGTCTGGGTCTGTATGCATGTGTGCACGCATGCAGATGTGCCCTCACCTCAATCCTGTTTCTCTTTTCCTGGCTCCAAGTTATTTTTGCTTTTTCTATCTGCATTGCATCCTTTGAGTTTTTTCTTTCTTTTTTTTTTTTTTTTAACTAGGCAAAGAACTTTATTAACCTTTGTTCCAAACTTTATTCCCAGGCTTCTTCAGCTTAAGTAACTGCAAAGAATGAACTGTGTATAAGCAAAAACTGAAAAGAGCTGCAGTGTCCAAGGGGCTTAGGCTTAAAAATATTAGAGATCTAGATTTTATCAGATCCATAAACAAAACAGAATTTCAAAAAGCAGTTATAATATAAAATAGCAGCTCCCAGTAACTTCGTCAAATTTATCCCTTTCAGAAGTTGACTCAATTCTGTTTGCCTCATTCTTGGAAGCCTCATCAAAATTCTCCACGAGATTGGAACTTCATCCTCCTCCTCCTCTCCAGTAGCAAGTGGTGCTTCTCCGTCCACAGAGGGTTTGGGCAGAGCTTCAGCCCGTCTCCCTAAACTAGTCAGACTGTGTGTCCCGAGCTGGGTTCAGATGCTGGGGAGCATTTCTGTCAGCTGCTTTGTCTCAGCGCTGCCTGTAATGGTGAAAGTATTCGCTGCCAGAGATGCTTGAACTTTAGGGTTGTTAAAGCGGATCGCTGTTCCCTGGTTTTTAAACATATTCACCTCTTCAATACCAGAGAGATTGTTTACCCCTAACTTCTTTAAGGAGAACTGAAGTTTCTTATCTGTGGTAGCTGTGCTGTGAACCACCTTCTTTCTGCGAGCGGTTCCTTTCCCACCACCGTGCACTTGTGCCTGCAGCTTGGCGAGCTTTTCCTGGTTCATGATAGTTTCTTTGATCTTGTCAGAGCGGCAAAGGGGCTGCGCGGGGGGACTAGGGTTGGCGTTCAGGATGTCTCGGGCAGACCAGCTGAGATTAGGCGCACAATGTGCCCGTGTGGGTGGGTTAGCCATGGGCTCGGTGAGCTGGTGAGTCTGGGTCTGTACGCATGTGTGCATGCATGCAGATGTGCCCTCACCTCAATCCTGTTTCTCTTTTCCTGGCTCCAAGTTATTTTTGCTTTTTCTATCTGCATTGCATCCTTTGAGTTTTTTCTTTCTTTTTTTTTTTTTTTAACTAGGCAAAGAACTTTATTAACCTTTGTTCCAAATTTTATTCCCAGGCTTCTTCAGCTTAAGTAACTGCAAAGAATGAACTGTGTATAAGCAAAAACTGAAAAGAGCTGCAGTGTCCAAGGGGCTTAGGCTTAAAAATATTAGAGATCTAGATTTTATCAGATCCATAAACAAAACA
>NW_006159803.1:8207895-8222174 GCF_000334495.1 Tupaia belangeri chinensis | reverse complement strand
ATCTGGTCAGAGCGGCAAAGGGGCTGCGCGGGGGGACTAGGGTTGGCGTTCAGGATGTCTCGGGCAGACCAGCTGAGATTAGGCGCACACACGCGGGGGACGCAAGATGGCCGCATCCTTTGAGTTTTAGGGACCCGAGCTGAAGTCTGAGAGCTGGCCTTCTATGGCAGACACCTGGGGCAGAAGACAGAGCTGGGTCTTGCTACTTGCTAGGGAGGAGTTGGAGTTTCAGCTGGGCCCTGGCTGGAAAAATGCAGCCCACTTACTGTTCCTAAAGGGGCAGAAGACGGGACGCTGCCTCTGCTGGAGGGCACCTGGACTGCCCAGTACCTGGACGGTACCCTCTCCAGGTACTCAGGGGTGACGTGCTCTCCCATCCTGTCTCCCCCTATCACCCTGCTGTGCTCCCTCTGCTTGATGAAGCTCCCCTCCGACTCTCCGCACCTATCCTCAGCTCCCAGCCTGAGTCACAGCACCCCCTCCCCAGGTGCTCCTCTCCCTCCTGCCCACCCCACACTCTCTTCATTAGCTTCGTTGAAGATAATAATCCTGCTGGCAATTCCATTGTCTCCTCTTAATTCCAATTTCCTTTTGTCCCAAGGGGCAAATCAGCACAGTGAAAATAGCGGAAGTGGCCGGCTTCCCCCTGCCTCTCCCCTTCCCCTCCTTTCCCTCCTCTGCCCCACCAGAACTTGGAAGAAAAGACTCAAGCCACAGCAAGCCATGCCTGGGGATGGAGCATCCTTGGGGCCTTGAGGACGCCCCTGGAGGTGTCTGGCCATCAGTCTTGGAGAAGTATGCCCTGTCACCACCCCCTTACCCTGTGTTCTGGGGTTGGAAACTCACTGGCTATCTGGCCTCCCTTTGCTCCCTCCCTTTCTCATCAGATCCATCACATACATTAACCTCCTGACTATGCCTCAAATCCTCCCCCAGCTCACCGTCCCCGAGTCTGTCCTCAGGTGGCCGGTGCCCAGTTCATGCCACCATTACTCCCACCCGGGTGACTGTGGCAGGCTCCCCACTGGCCCCTCTAGGCTTGCACCTATCAAATCTTCACCATCTTACAAGCAGATGCAGCACATGCTGATCCTTCCTCTGAGTGCCCATCCTGAGGGGGAGCCACATGCATCTTCTGGGCACTGTCCCTGTGCCCCTGGTCATTTTCTGAGCTCCCACTCCCCCTTCAGTCTCTTGGGCATCCTTTTATCCAGGAAGCCTGCTCTGACCTGCAGGAATGGGCTGGCTGAGCCTCAATGTGCACCCATAGCAGTGTAGTCTGAGCCTGTGCAGAGCATCGGGCAGGCTGGATTCTAACGGGACGGCTGCTCTGGTTTTCCCACCAGGAGCAAAGGCTCATGGCATTGGAGGGCAGGGGGATGACAACAAACAGTGCTGTCTAGCTGGGAGTTTCAAATTGGGAAATAAGCACAAGGGTTGGATAGGACCACCATGCCAGTCTCATCACCGATGAAGCTAGATTGGAGAGAGTGACTTGGTCCCAAGACAAGATGAGCTCTCCCCTCCTGTGCTGAGCTGGCCCTCCCAATACTGCAGCACTGAAGGACAGCTGCAGGCCTTGGGTGTAGGGCAAAGTCTGCCTTGGATGCTTCCTAAAGGGGGGGGGGGCATTGTGCCTGAACTGAAGCAGAGGGCTCCAGAAAAGGCAGCTGAGATATGATGGTTACATATCTGTTTGATGCTTTTTTCCAATTTCAAAACAGTTAAATAGCCACTGCTTTTTTTATCCCTTTTCTTTTTAAAAATAAATTTGCAAGAGAGCACACAAGCTTGCTGGAGTGAAGCACCAGGCAGAGAGAGGGAAGAAGAAGAAAGCACCTCCCAGTGGGGTGTGGTCACACCATAATCCTTTGTCTTCCATTTCTCTATCCTGTTGGGATTTGAGGCCCACGTGCCCAGTGTGATTTTCAAGCCGTTGTGCTGAGATTCCCCCTGTGGGGTCAGCCATGTTGAATCTAACCACCAGTCCACAGGCCGCCCCACCACTGCTTCTTCTGAGAACTCAATAAACAGGAAGAGGTGGGAAGAAGCAGCAGTCTGTTCAGTCCTAGTGAGTGCGCCTAAATTCCTACCATCCCGGCTGGTAGGAGTGTGGGGAGGACTAGGATGTTTCTCTCCATGTGAGCTCTGTCTGGTTTACCCTCAAGTCCCAGCACCCAACCCAGAGCCTGGCACATTGCATGTGATTAGAGTTCATTAAGTGGAAGGTCTTATATTTATTGATTTTATCAAGCCTTTGAGATAGAAAGGATTTTAATGATGAGGAATGTGAACTGAGAGTCAAAGCGACTTACCCAAGGTCACAGAGAGATGTCTTCTGTCACCTATCTTGCCTTTTTTTTTTTTTTTCTTTTTTTGGAGAGGTTTTTGCTATAGGGCATGTGCGCTCACCAGACAGACAGAGAGAGACAGAGAGACAAAAGGTGAGAAATCACCCCCCAGGGGGGATGGCCACGCCACAATCCCTTCTCCTCCATTCTCCTCTCAGGATCTTGGGCATGCATGCACACACGCCCAGCGTGAGTTTAAGTCACCGGGTCCGGGACTCGAACCGTGGTCGACTACGTGGGAGTCCAGCGACATAGCCATTACGCTAACTGCTGGTCCCCTCTCTTGCCTTCTTACTACAAGATTTTGCTTCCTGGCCAGCCTCAGTTAAGGGCTAAGGTCACTAGGAGGGCTGTTGGACATAGGTTGCTGGACACAGAGGGAGCCTGGAGTTAAGTAAGACAAGAATATGACCCCAGGTGGGTTGCATGGAAGCATGGGCAGGGGATGGCTATACAGCTTGAGATGCGGGTAGATCAGGAGGGAAGAGAACTTGCAGGAACAGGGACTAGTTAGCTTGGAAAGAAAGTCATTCTCTGAAGGCCAGGGACAGGAAAAGAATCAAACGTGTGCTGGATCTTCCCAGAATGTAGAACTTAAACCAATAAGAAGTGCATTTTGTTTGGGGCCCTAAATTCCACAGATATTTATAAGCACTACAGCATGCACGGTGGTGCAGCCGTACCTGTGATGAAGGGGCATTTGGCCTAATTATGCATCCAACAATACCATGCCAGCAATGCCCAGGGCAGGTATTCACCGCGGGTGTGAAAGCACAGAAGGCTCTCTGGCTTTGCCTCAGGCCAGGTGAAGGATGGGGTGGTCAGAGTTCAAGGAGGCATTTTGGTTCAGTAGGAGAGTTTTCCAGGGAGACCAAATCAACAGAAAGACAACCGGAAAACATGGTGGCTAAGCAAACAGCACACCGCTTCCAGCTTAGCACCCCTAGGATTCTCAGCATGGCAGACAAGTTAAAACAAGGGCGATGGGGATGGGTGGTAGGAGTGGTTAGGTCTGACTAGCCCAGGCCTCGCCTCCCTAAACAGATCAGATGCTGCTAAGGGCTCCTCTTTATCTGCTCCTTTGTTTGGTCCAATACTGCAAAACCAGACTAGGTACTGCCTGCAGTCGGGGTGGTGGGCTGGAGGGGAGGATTACCTGCCTCTCTCAGAGGTTTGCTCTGTTGCAAACCTCTGTGTACCTCTGAGAAGAAGGGGTAAGAGATGTCGAGAAAGACAGTAGGACCCTGAGCACTGGGCAGGGAGGCATGCACCCCTGTGGAAGCAGCCTGTCTGCTGCCCGCCCCCCTTTGTTGCCACGTCCCAGTCCGGAAGTGGAGAAGCTGTAGTTTGACACCCTACCCCTCCCCTCTCCATTCAAAGAACTCCCAAAGGAGCTTCCTCCTAGCAGCCTCTCTGGCCAGTCCGCTCCAGAGCAATGGCTCTGCTTTCTCTGGATGATGAAGAGTGAAAAGCTGGGTGCCAACTCATGAACCTTCCCAAGTACGCAGCGAGGACTCTGAGGACAACTTTGGAACTGGCTCTTTTGGCTTCTTTTCTGAAAAACCTATTTCGAGCTTTTTCAGTGCTCCAAGAACTTAATCATGTTCTCCTGAGAGTCTGAACTCTGCCTCTCTCCGTTTGATCTCTTGTCTGAGTGCTCTCTATGCCATCCTGATCCTGTGCTCTCGTAAGAGATTGTCCTCCAAAACCACTTCTGTGGGGATTAGGAACATGGTTTGCCCCTAGAAGCTGAGCTCTAAAATACAGGACTTTGGAAAGGAATGCTCTTGCTTTCTCTCAATAGGTTTGGAAATCCAGAAGCCTTAATGATGGGCCAAACCCACATTTCCCCAGACCCGCCTTGTGCAGACGCTGCTCTGACTCTTCCGGCTGAACATGCCCACTCAGACTGAGTCCTCTCTTAAATTCCCTTGGCTAAAATGCTGCTGATATTGGGACCAGCAGATGGTGTAATGGTTATTTTGCTGGACTCTTACATAGTCGACCTTAGTTTGAGTCCTGGACCCTGCAGGACTTCCGCTGAGCGCGCGCGTATGTGTACCCAAAATCCTGAGAGGAAAATGGGAGAGAAGGGATTGCAGCATGATCATCCCTTGGAGGGCGATTGCTTGCTTTCTGTCTCTCTGTCTGTCCGGTGAGTATACACACCCTATAGCAAAAATCTCTCAAAAATAAATTAATACATAAATAAAATTTGCTGATATCAAATCTTTCTCAGCTAAGGCAGATAAAAAGCAGCATGCAACCATTGAATTTATCTGCTGGTGCTCTATAGTTAGAATGTTTTCAAATGCATTTTCTCCCCAGTTGTTCTAACAACTCCTAGGTGGGAAGACAAAGTGTTGTTTTTCCCTTTTACAGACAAGTAAGCAGAGGCTCCCTGAGGTCACAGAATTAGAAGCCAAGTGGAGGCTCAGAGCTAGACCTGATTGATTGCGTTAAGGAAAGGATAGGCTGATTAAACGTTTTCAAAGCTCCGGTTTGTATCTTGGTTCCCTGCCTTATTTCTTTAGAGTCACAGCCAGTGTATATGGCTATTCTAGAAGGGCCCTCCTTTATTTCTCATTTTATCTCTCTATGTATTTATTTATTTTTGCTGTAGGGCATGTATGCTCACCAGAGAGTGACAGAGAAAGGAAAAGTGAGAAATCAATCCCCTCCCAAGGGGGATGGCCACTCCACAATCCCTTTTATTTCCATTCTCCTCTTGGGATTTTAGGCACACATATACAGGTACCTAGCATGCTTTTCAAGCTGCTGGATTTGGGACTCGAACCGTATGGTTGGTCAGGTGGGATCCAGCAACTTAAACCTCTGCACTGCCTACTGGTCCTCGAAGGTCCCTTTTAAAATACTGCATGTTTAGTGATTTAAAATGGAAAAAAAAAATAGGCCTCAAATACTTAGATGCTCCTCCCATTACAGGGAGGAGTCTATATCCCCTCTCCTGGAGTTTGTGTGGGGTTATGACTGTTTTGGCCAATCAGTACAGAGGAAGTGAGGACCTGAGACTAGGTCATAAAAGAACACACAACTTCTGCCTGGTTCTCGTAGAACATTCACTCTCTGGGCACTTCTTCTGGGGATACTCTTAAACATTCAGTGGGAGGCCCAAACCAAATGGAAAAGCCACAGGTAGGCAACTGGTGGGTGGCCCCAGCTGAGCCCAGCCTTCAATGCCTCCCAGTCCAGGCACCAGACAGGAGAGTGAGGAAGACTTTGCATGACTGGCCCCCAGGTGTTCACATCAGTCCTGGCTGTTTGAGTTGTGTTTGATAAGGGCCCAGACGTTACAGAGCAGAGATAAAGCCATCCCTGCTGTGTTCTGTCGGAAGCCCTGACCCATGGAGTCTGTGAGCATAATAAAATCATTTCGGTTTCATGCCACTTAGTTTGAAGTGGTTAGTTACACAGCAACAAATAACAGGAACATCATGCCAGACCCAAAGGTTAGGGGACTCGCTTCCTCGGGTCTTGGTATTCAGTTTCTAATCACTCACGAGCTAGGTGTGGGCTGCTGGGTACAGGCACAGATTGGTCCACGGGATCGATCGCCATGCCTGGACATAAAATCTGGGCCACTTTACCTTTCCTTCCTGCCAATTACTTGGCTAAAAGGGGATGTAAATGGTGCCATTAATCACTCTTCACTCTCCTTCCTCCCTTCCACTCTTCCACTGCCTGAAGGGAGCTGATCACAGGGCTCAGGGCTCCTTAAGGAGAGAACCTGACCTTGGTCCCAGGGGCCTAATCAATACTGCCGCTAAGCCAGCTCTTAGGGCCTGTTAGTTCCTCGCTGTTTACAAATAACTCTTATCGACCACAGGAGAAGATAATTGCAAGTGATAAATGCCCACTTTGACACCCAGCTCTCTCTGGGGTCCCAGCAAGATTGCTCAGCCTTGGTGTATGTGTGTGTGTGTGCACATGCACATGCGCACGTGTGTGTGTCTGAATGGGGAAGATGTTGATTCATAACCATCTGGGACTGAATAGGGAGGAGAAAGAAATGCCAAAAGGGGTATGTGTGTGTGCCGATGTGCGTGTTGGAGAGAGTCTGGGAGGGGTGCTGACTCTTAAGTCATCCCATCTCTAAGTCCTGAGTGTGCATCAGGCAAGGCTGTGACAGATGGAGAGGACCACATGTCTGGGCTGCAAGTTCTTTTTACAATTGGGGTCTTTTCATGGGCAGAGAGACCTGAGCGACCTCCTCCCCAGTTCCTCTCTTTAGCTCCTCCAGGAGCCGAGTGAGATGAAAATGAATGGTCAGTGCTGGCCATGATCACCCGGAATGAGAAGGAAGAAAACACTCAGCTGGGCAAGAGATAACTTGGGCGATCAGTCAGGTGGCCGATTAGGTTATGGCCACATAACACATGGAAAAAAACCTCTTTATATAAATCGTAGCGCATCATGATGCTGTTTCTCTTCCAGTCTCCCTGTTTCTTTCATTTATAGTTTATCTTGTAGACTGTTCTACAGTGATACATAGAGAGGACCCTTATTTTTTTAATTGGTGTATATAAAATTTCATTTATGGAATTCCATACTTATTTAATTAGCTCCCCATTGATGGATATTTAGACAAGTGTTTCTCAGCTTTAAAGTGCATGAGGGGAGGGTAGCAGGTGACGTGGTGTTTAAGGCTTTGGATTGCCACATGACGCCCATAGTTCAAGTCCCAGACCTGGCAGCTTGACCATCACCGCAGATAAATAAACAAATGTTTAAATATGATAATAATAAAGTAAAGTGCATAGGAATCACCTGGTGATCTCGCTGAACTGCAGGTTCTGGTTCAGTAGGCCCGTAGTCTGCCTTCTTGACAAACTCCCAGGTGGTCTTTCAACCACCATCTTGGAGTAGATGAAATCCAGACTGTGTTCAAGATTCTTCCATTATAAACAATGCTGTAATAAGTACTTTTGTAAGGGCTTTACACAATGTGCGAGTCTATCCCATAGGATAAATGTATAGAAACAAAATTTCTGGGCCAAGGATATTTACCCTGGTGAATGGACAGGCATTGCAATCCACCTTTCATAGGGTGCCTGCTGACTCAGGGCCTGCGACCCCCACACTCTTTGTAGGGAGTACTGGTAAGCCCATGTGTTTCAATTTCTCCTTAATATTTTTATTTTATGAATTTAGATGTTATATCATGATTGCACAGAGAACCAGGACTGTTAGACCTTCATTGTGAATTGCACCCTTTTCTAGAAGGGTGGTTTTCTAGAAGGGTGGTTTTCTAGAAGGGTAAGTTTTGTTTTGTTTCGTGGGATACTTATTTGCATTCTGACTTCAAATAAAGCCCTTGGCTGGTATGTTTTGTCACACTTTCCTTTAAATTCATGTATTTTCTTATGTCCTATTTTTCCAACTTCAAGTAAATTTATCAATTAGTTCACTTCCATATGCATACTTCAATCTGCATGTTATATAAAATGGCACATTAATTTAGAAAGGCATGTCCCGTCCCCATGATTTGATGAAATCATTTTGCTCAACCTCTTCGTGTGCATTTTCGACACTAGGGTTTCCTTCCCCATCATTAAAGATAATGTTCTGAGTCATTTATCCCAGTTTTCTAGAGCACATCGTCTTCACTTTCTTCCAGAAGTTCAGACACCTTGAATTTTCTGTTTGTGTGTAATAATGTCACTGCCAACGTTGTCCCAAGCTACGAATGCCTGTTTTTAACATTCAGTTGTTTTATCCATTCGTCTTACAGGTCAGCTGCTGCCTGTGTTGCTTTTTCCCTTTCATTTAATTTATGATATTTTGTGGGTAACATGTTGGTATAGACATAAATGCATAGATATAAATGTCAAATGCTCTATGAGAATTACAATATCGTTGTAAATTCCCTAGTCCTTTCTCCATCCTTTAATTACTTTTCTCAGACAAGGTAACCACTTTGAATGATTTAGCTTTCCTAGCATTTTCTCTAATTTCCATTTTGTAAAGCTTATTTACCTCCTGTTCATTCACTTATTCTTCTGAGAGACAGAGACAGCACCCTGAGGTCAACACCACAACTGGCCTCCAGCGCCAGCCAACCCTGGATCATGGGCCCACCATGCTTGTGTGCTCAGGGAGGTCTCTGGATGTGAACCCGGAACCCTTTCCCACAACTCAGCCTCCCAGAATGTCATGTTTTACTGTTATGCTACTATCTGGCCTTTTCTCTATATTTCTCAATTGTACACATTTTTAATGTTTTAAAAATTTAGATATAATCTAAATTACCTGTGTTTCGTACAATGAAAAATGAAGATTCTTTTTTTCTCTATTTCCTTTCTCAATTCTCCTAATATAGTTCTACTATAATGTTTGGGTCAAATAGTCAATTTTATATTATTATGATTATATAAATTTTTTTTTAGAGTTGAGCCATGTGGCAAATCATAGTTATAATTCCTTCCTGTTTAACTTTCTGCTTCTTTCTATGATTACAACTAATTTTTAAAAAATCTGTGTTATCATTAATTTACCCCTAGCTCTCTGATAGACATGTAATTCTTCTCAGTATCTTAAAAATTCTAGTAAAATTCTGGCATGGTGGTTAAGGCACTGAACTCCCACAATGCTGGCTATGGTTCAAGTCCCAGATATGATGGCTTGCTTTCTCATTTTCTCTCTCCCTCTCTCTCTGTCTCTCTTTGGTTAGCATGCACACTTTATAGCAAATTTAAAAAGTAATAATAATAAATAAGATTACATAGATAATTCTTTAAAATTATTCTAGTAGGATATCCCCTTGAAGATCTTGCTCTCTGCCGTAGTTCAGACTGGCCACCTCTGGACCTGCTGCTCTGAAGGCATTCTGGGAGCTTCTTTCAATCATCCAATGGGACCCTCCTTTGCTGTCTGCTGTCATGTCTTCTATATCTTCTGGATTCCAGAGCCTTCTCTTGGTTTACTCTTGTTTTGCTGGAGGCATCTTCTAGTAGCTTTCTAAGAAAAATGTGTGGAGAGTCAGCTTTTTGATGGGTCTGGATTGGTAACATAATGCTCTTTGAGGTTCTGGGTTCATATTTGGAGGGATCCTGAACGTGTTGGGGATGCACATGCTTTCCCTCTAGGGCTGGCTGAGGCCGGGAGTGGTTCTCGGAGTCAGAACTCATTGAAGGTGCTGCCACTCTCTTTCTCTCTCTCTCTCTCACTTGCTCATGGAAAGAAAGAAACTTAAAAAAAAATTGTCATGCGGTTTAACATTCTGAAAATTGTTCTTGTTCTATTTCCATAGTAAGTTATCATGAGATGATCATTTTTTTCTTGATATAGAATCCTGGGTTCGAGATGACTACCCCACGGAATCTGAAGGCCCATTGTCTCTGAGCTTCAGGAATAGCTGAGACGTTGGTCTGACACCGGATCATTTGGCTGTGACCCCAGCTCTCTGCTCCTCCTGCCAGTAGATTTTAGAATTTATTATGCTTATTCCCCTTCGTTGTGCTGGGCTCTTGGTGACAGGACTTTTTTCTTTTTTTTAATGTTCAGATATTTTATTTAACTTTATTTTTTAATTTGACCAGCTCATGAGTGAGAGACAAAAAGAGAAAGCAAGAAGGAAAGCCACCAGGTCTGGAACTCGAACCATGGTCGGCCATGTGGGAGTCCAGCACCGTCAACCACCACACCACCTGCTGGCCCTGGTGACAAGACTTTTAAGCACAGCACTTCCTGCCTTTTTGATCTAGGCAATTAGCTTGCACAGCACTATTTTTTTGGGGGGGAGGGGCAGTTTCATTTCTTTTATTCTCTCTTCTCTTTCTCCAAAACTTGTGTTATATATGTAATTGGACATCTGACCTCCAGAACAAATTCTCTAACTTTTCTCTCCTATTTTCATCCTCTCTCTCTCTCTTTTTTTCTCTTCATTTTCTATCCTTCTATCAATTTTTAAATTCATACTGTTATATGAGGGGGACTTCAAAAAGTTTGTGGAAAATGGAATTAAAGCCCTGAGTTTATTTTGGTACAGACATTTTTTGAAATTTATGTAGGGTTCTTTTTTTTCATATGCATATCCCACGAACTTTTTGAAGACCTCCCCACCCTAAATACATATACACTAACATCTCGACTCTCCCTCCACCCTTGGTTTGTCTTCATTTCCATGGGCACATGCAATGGCTCCTGTGACCGCTCTGAGGGCATTCGCTGTAGTGTTTAAGAGGTTTTCCTGTGCTTCCTACCTGGATTCACTTTCTTTTAAATTGGTTTCCTCTGTTTGGTGTCTTCATAGCAGAGACTGTCTTAAATCTGTTGATCTTAGGCTGGTTAGGTATTTAAGAGTGAAGTATTACAGTGTGGACTGTAAATTCTGGTACCTGGGCCAGATTTTTGAGCGAGGAATTTCCTCGCATGAGTGTGGGGAGTTGGTAGTTCACAGGACAGGAATCGGGCTGCTTCACTGAGGATCTTCTACGCCTGGCCCCTCACCATGATATTATCTTTTCTCTTGACCAGTCAATTTCCTAAGAGAGCCATCTGTCCTGAGATCGTAGAGAATATTTCTGAACATGCCCATGTTCAGTCTTTCTGGGTCTCCTCCAAAACATAGACCTCCTAGCTGCCTGGCTACAGGGGTGGGGGCCCAACTACTACTTGTGCAGACTCTGAGTTAATTTACTTGTTTTCAGTCGCATCTACACCTTGCGTTGAAGGTCCTTGTTGCCTCCCGGTCCTGAACCTTTCTGGAAGCCTGTGTGGTAAGCAGCCTTGCTTCTCACCTTCCCTGGTCTGTCACCCTCAGTGTAGGCTGTTGCACTAAGCTCTTGTTAGTCTCCTACATCTCTTTGTGCTTATTCCACTTTTTTAAACTCCCCACATTTACATCTTTGTTTACATCTCTTGCCTGCTTTCATCTTCCCTCCTGTTCTCTGTGTTGTAGTTTATGCCTTTTTTCCTCCTTCTCCTGTCACCTGTTAAGTCACATCTGGTAGGAAACAGAGATAAATGTGTTCAGGCCCATGTTTATTCAGAGCAGGTCCATTTCCATTCCTTCTGAATCACTTTGTTTTAGGTGCGGCAGAGGGATTTTTCAAATAGTGAGCCTGGTCTTACCTCTCCATGGCTTCAAATATTCACGCTCGTGACATTTCCTTGGGATGAGAGCCTCAGTTCTTTGTCATGGCTTGCAAAGCCTGCATAATCTGTCTCTTCTGCATCTCCCCAAACACAAGTCTGTACTCCCCTTGCTTACTCTTTTCCAGCCAGGCTGAACTTGGTTTTAAAGAATTGTTTGTTTGATTTATTATTATTATTTCTTAATTTTCATATATTTTTAAATATTTTTATTTCAATTTCTTTTATACATCCAATCACATATGTCAAGCAAGCCAAGCTATGAAGGAGAGACATTGCATGTCTCCACTCAATATATACCAACTGTCTGCACTCTATAGCCATGTTGAATTTTGAATCTAGCGATGCTGTTTCCTTTTCTTGGAATACTCTTTCCTCAACTTTCTCTGCTCTGGTTAATTTCTGTTATCTTTTAGTACTTGTTTCTTATTTATTTCCCCAAGAAAGCATCTTGCCTTCAGACCCGGTCAGGTCTTCTGTTACATGTTCCGGTAGCCCTCTGTATGTAAGTTTAGCCTGCTAGTTGCTGAATGCCTGTATCCATTCATCCTTCCTTCCTTCCTTCCTTCCTTCCTTCCTTCCTTTCTTTTTTTTGGAGAGGTTTTTGCTATAGGGTGTGTGCGCTCACCAGAAAGACAGAGAGAGACAGAGAGACAGAAAGCGAGAAATCAACCCCTAGGGGGGATGGCCATGTCACAATCCTTTCTTCTCCATTCTCCTCTCAGGATCTTGGGCATGCATGCACACACACCCAGTATGAGTTTAAGCCACTGGGTCTGGGACTCAAACTGTGGTCAACTACATGGGAGTCCAGCGACATAGCCATTATGCTAACTGCTGGTCCCATGAATGCCTGTATCCTTCACCAAGGTCTAAGCACTTAGCTTTCCTGGTGACTTTTGCTAGAGGCAGGGCTGAGTTCTATAAGACCGGGAAACCCATCTGTCTTCCTTAGTCCTCATGTCACAAGCACAGGGTTTCTTTTTATTTTAAATTATTTATTTTATTCATTTTTATTATTATTTCCAAACATGACCAGAGAGAAACACACAAACAGAGAAAAGGAAAGTGAGGGAAAAAAAGCTGACAGGTCTGGGACTTGAACTGCAGTTGGCCATGTGGGAGTCCAGCACCTTTACCATCACCACCTGCTGGCCCTGCAAGCACAGGAATTCTACAAAAAGGCTACTTAAAGTGCAACTGTTGAATGAATGAATGAATGAATGAACTAATGTGTATGCAACTAGATTCAGAAACTGTTAGAAACACAGAGGTTGTGTGGCTCAATATCTGCCTTATACAGCAGAAGACACTGAGGCTCAGAAATGGAAGAAGTTTCCCCAAACACACATGCACACATTTTTCATACATGCTGCTAAAAAAAATCCTCTGAGGTCGTTCTCAGCACACTCTCATACTATAGAAGAATTGAAGGGTCAGAAAACTAAAGAAGCTGTTTAATGTCAGTCAGCCAGTAAGTGTCAGAGCTGGGAAGAGCACTAAGGTCTAGCTGTCTCCAAAGCTCCTCGATGTCTTCATGACACCTTTGGTGATAACATTCCACTCAAATTTAGACGGGACGTGCCAAGAATCAGGGAAGTGAGCATAAGAGCCAGCTTTTGTTGGTATAACCCCCGAGTCTCATGGCTTACCACATCTACCATCTAGTTCTTGTTGTAGGCCTGCGGCTCAGCTGTAACTCTGCCAGGCCTGGCTATCGTGGCTCCAGGCTAAGGCTCAAGTTCAGGTCTGCTTCGAGTGTGTGTTCTCATTCTAGCTCTTAGCTGAATGGCTTTCATACTCTGGGGCATTCTGTTCTCATGGGAGATAGCAGAAGCTCAAGAGGGCTGATGGAAATACGCAGCCTTCTAGAAGTTTTTGACTTTATTGCTGGTTCTACCCACGTTCTATTCACTGGGTAAAGCAAGTCTCATGGTCAAGCCTGATATTCAAGGTATTAGAGATATCCCTTCATGGGGGTGGGGCTTAAGAAAATAAACACTTGCTGAGCAATTACACAGTCAAGCACAGTGAGAAACAGTGACTTCCACAACGAGGACTACCTTCAGGCCCATCTGTGGGAGTTTGCCATTCCAGGGCCTTGCCTCCTGACAAGACCCCTACTGCAGCTCAGGTAGGAAGCACCTTACTATCAAGATCCAAACGTGTGCTTGTTCATGCACCCAGACCTCACTGGCTAGGCAGTGTCCTTAGTTGCCGCGGAATGTTCTTTCAAATAGCAAACCTTCCCTCTCTCTGACTTCAAATCCTCACACTCCTGATGTTTTCTTGGGATGAAAACCCCAACTCTTTGACATGCCTTGCAAGGTCCACAAAATGGGGAGTAGGCATCTATTCTGATCTGTTGGTGCCCATACTACACTGGTTGTTAAGCATTTTAAACACTATTCGTGAACAGACATAAATGCAGGTTCCATATTTAACCCTTTTCCTATCTCAGCACCTCACTCTTTTCTCCAGGACGGAGCAGTTCAATAGTCAGGATCTGCCATATCCACAGGGAACTCTAAAGGAGGAATGCAGCAGAGCTCGGTTAAACAAAGCACTTCCTACCTACTGAGGTTATAAGTTAAATGGGAAAACCCCTTTCTTTATTCATTTAATAAATATTTTTTCTATACTTTTTATTTTCATATCAAAAACTTGCTGCAAGGCACAAATACTCACCAGAGACAGAGAGAGGAAGTGAGAAACACTCCCGGGGGAAGACTACATGCAATAGCTTCTCCATTCTCCTCTCAGGATTTTACACACACACACACACACACACACACACACACACACACACATCCA
>NW_006159803.1:8118940-8207506 GCF_000334495.1 Tupaia belangeri chinensis | reverse complement strand
TTTTACACACACACACACACACACACACACACACACACACACACACATCCATCCAGCATGTTTTTCAAGCCACTGAGTCTGGGACTTAAATCACACAGTAGGCTATGTGGGATCCAGCCGCCTCAACCACCATGACACCTGCTGGCTCGATATTTTAGGTATCTTTAAATGCTGAGTATTCTGTGCCTCTTGGGTGGGTGGGTTGGTGGAGGGTGGGTCACTTTGCACAATGGACAGCAGGGTTTGGAGGAAGCATGCTTTTATACCATGCAATGTCAGCACTGGGTGGGGACTTAGTGCCTTTGCAGATCAGCCCTTTTAGACAGAGGGAATGTCACTTCACCCAGTAAGCCACGTGGCAGGGTTGGGACTAGATCAACAGCTTGCTGCTTCCTGGTTAAGTGCTCTTCACTGTCCTTGGAAAACACAGAAAACCAATTCTGAGAGCAAACCTCCTGGGGTAGTGAGATGGCAGATGCTGTAGCTGGCTCGGAGGGTGGCATTACCCGTCCCTGGCTGAGCACACACAAGCAGGGCTTCCCGGGTGCTCAGAGGTGGCCTGAGCTCTAAATCCGTTTCCTAGAGGCATGACCTATCTCCAGGTCGCGTGATTGCCCTGGGTGGGGAGGCGAGGCTGTAAGCCTTTGAGGTTGATTTAATCATACCACGGTATGTGTGGGAGCCCACGTTCCCTCTCCCTGCTTAATCCAAATCATATTAAAAACAAGAATCTCTCGGGGCCTCTGTTAATAATAAGTGGTTTATATGGCTGCCTCCAGTGGGGTACTTGTTCACCTTTCATTCATTCTCCATCCTCCTCCCTCCTCTTCTCGTTCCCACCTCTCCTCCTGCACTTGTGGAAGGCAGGAGGAAAAAATAGAAAGTTGGTTAACATACGTTGGTTTAAATGGGTGGTTAAAATAGGATTATTCTTTAAGAGCTCATTGCCTGGGCTTCCTTAAGCCCTCCACCACCACCCTAGCCTGGCTTTTGAGCTCCTAGCCTGCAGGGGCTTTCCAGGGAGGAGAGATTTGCAAGCCTGGTGAGCAGTTACTGGTGTAAGCCCAGGATGCTGGATGGTTTGCCCACCTTCAGCAGAATTCTGTGTGCCAGGTTCTGGGCTCTGGGTGTGAAGAGCCCTCACTTCCGACTCTGGAGCTTGGCAGGACAGAGAGCACTGGACAAGGAGTCCTGCTCTGCAAGCTCTTGTAGTTTGAATTTAGACAAGCCACATCACCTCTGGGTGGGCCTCTAATCATTTTCCCGGCTTCTAATATGGATTTGCACTCAGGCAGGAATGAGCATAAGGAGGGATAAGGGCTGGGAGATAGCCTCTGAGAACTGTTGAGTGGGGGACCTGCATTGCGGTGGGGACTGTCTTATTATCATCGCAGGTCCTGCTCCTCTGAAAAAGACGATTGGGAAGAGCAGAAAGGGGCACTCTCCTCTCTTTTATTTCTCTCTTTCTCTTTTTAATTTGCTGTAGGATGCAGGTGCCTGCCGAAGAGAAACAGAGAGAAAGAAGGGGGTGAGAATGTGCTTTCTGGGGAGATGGCTGTGCTGCAATCCCTTCTCCATTCTCCTCTAAGGACTTTGGACACACACACACACACACACACACACATACATACACACACATACACACACATACACACACATACACACACATACACACACATACACACACATACACACACACATACACACACACACATACACACATACACACATACACACACACACACACACACACACACACACACTCACACACACACACACACACGAACCTGGAGTGTTTTCCAAGCTGCCTGGTCTAGAACTCAAACTGCACAGCAGGCCATGTGGGATCCAGCTGTCTTAGCCAACACACCACTGATTGGCCCACCACCTCCTCATCTCCATGGTAGTGGAGGTAACGAGGGGACCTGTGGACAAGCAGAAGAAGAGCCGGCACCTGATTCCCTGTGTTTTGCAGGAAGGCGGTGCAGTGATGCGACATCTGAGCTGGGCATGCTGGTGGGTCCCAGCCCTGCAAGCCTGCCTGGCAGCTGGCCCCTCCAGCCCAAGCACATCAGAAAGACCTTGGCGTGCACACGAGCTCTAACCGTGCGGCTCCTGATCAGGCTTTGTCTCAGGGACAGGAAGCAAATGGGCGGTAGAAAGAGCTGGGTCTGGCTCAGGCCAGGCAAGGGCAGCGCCCCACCCCCCACCCCCCGCCCCGTGTGCAATGCCAGGGAAAGATTGTGTCCTCTGCTCCTGCCTCAGCCGTGGTGGTCTCAGTTTTGGAACTATCAGCTCCCAAACATCTTCCTTCAGCAGGGATTCAATCCCTGCCCCATGTGGACAGATGGGCCCTTTGTTTCTGGCCCCTTTTTCTCTTCTCTGGACATGATGAGTATTAGCTTGATACCTATGGCTTTCCCCAGCTTCGCTGCCCTCAGCGTTTCAGGATGTTTGAATTCTAGATGAGACCGGAGTCTAGAGGGGTCAGCCAGCCCAGTCCCCGGTTCCCTGCCCTCCCATGCCAGCCGGCTCCTGTGCATGCTTTAAGACCAGGTTGAGTGCTTCAGAGCCCAGGTTTGAAAATAAGAAGCCCAACGACTCCAGAATAGAAACACCACATTTAAGTGGGTTAAACTCCAGCCCTGACATCTAATTAGCATCTTTTTCAGCTCCCACACTTGAAGAGTACCTGTTATTTCTTTTCTTTTACTCACAATACACGGTAAGCCAGGAGCATTCTCCCAAGCTCCCGAACCTCTCATCAGAAGTCAATCACTTTGGAAGCATGATAAATACTCCTGCAAGCCTGCCGAACGGTGACTGGTGGCAGATTGCAGCTCAGGAAGTGCTGAGCTTCCGGAGAGATGATGAGGAGATGGTGGCGAGGACAGGTACCCTGCACAAGTCTCAGTCTTTAATCTGCCATATCCCCAAAGAGGTCACCACTTCTCCCAGCGAGCTCAGGGATCTAACGAAACCCTAGATCATGTGCAAACAGCAAGAAAAGAAGGCAGTGGTGCCATTGCGTGGGCTCAGGAGTCTTCCTGGCTGGGCCTTGCCGGGAGCTGCTGAGAGCCGAGTGGTGGAGTGGAGAGTGTGGGCGTGGCGGCAGGTGGCACACGGTCTCCCACAGGAATAGCAAGTGCAGTGGTATGCAGTGCATGAAGGAGAGCGCCAAGCAGGGCCCGGACTTGTTTGGGAAGGTCATGGAAAGAGACCGTGAGGATGAGTCGGAGCGAAGCCGGGGCAGGCGTGGGGAGAGGATCCAGGGCAGAGGTCAGTGTGTGTTACTGCCCTGAGGCAGGAGGGAGCAGGGAGTCTCTGAGAGGAATAGATCCCTCTCTCCCTACCCCTGCTACCACCCCACTTCCAGCATTAGCCCACTAAACCCACGGGCTTCTTCCCATAATAACCTTCCCACCACACTAACCTGCAGAAAATGACCATCAGGTTCACTCATCCAGGGGCAGCAAGCTTCTCCCAGTGGCCCACTGAACACAGCCATGTGCGCTGTGGTCCCCACGGCCCCTGTTTCCCTCCACTTTCCTGCTCGTGGCCTTAAGGTAGCCACACCAGGCCTTCACTCTCGGGCAAGTACACTCTGTGTTCGTCTGTCTCAGCACCTTGCTTCTGCCTGCAATCACCCCCTCCCCACCCCCACAGGTCCATTAAAACCTACAAACATCTTACTTGGACTTCAGGGGTCTTCCTGAATGCTGATTCTCCATGAAGATTTTGACATGAGCCCCCCACCCCACTGGCATGCATGCCCTCCTGGGCCACTGGACACAGTACAGTTGTCATAACCGTTGGGTCAGAGCTGATGCGCTGAGAATGGCTTAGATCGGAGGCTGGGGGAGCCTAGCTGAGGTCCAGAGTCAGGCCCCCTCTAGGCAGGCCAAAGAGGGCCCATTGGTTAATCTGGCCCCATTTCCATAGAGACAGCCAGACCCCCTTAGGTGTGTGTGACAGGTGACTATGGAAGGCAGGCCATGCAATGGCTCGCAGCTCAGGAGCCGCTTGTTTTAGGATCTGCCAAGATAGAGGTGAGTTTCTTTGGGATAAGCCTCAATAATAATCTAATTACTGAAATTACACTGGGATAGGAGCTTTTAAAAAAAGCTTATTTATTTATTAAAAAAAAACCAAAAGTTACAGGGCATGTGTGCATGCCAGAAAGACACAGACAGAGAGGGGAGAAAGCACCACAGGGTATGGTCATGCTGCAGTGTCTTCTCCTCCATTTCTCTATCTTGTCGGGGCTGGGGGCACACACACACATATGCTGGGAATATTTCTCAAGCTGTTGGGTCTAGGATTTGAATCACATGGTCAGCCATGTGGCATCCAGCTCTTTTAACCACTAGGCCACAAGGCCAGTCCTAAGTTTGTTTATTTCTTTCTATGGGAGAGAAAAACATACAGAGAAAGAGCGATACTCCCACACGGTCCTCACTCTGATCCACTGGGTTTCAGCCTGCACAGACCACACGAACGCCTGGCGTGCTCAGGGAGGTCCTTGCCCACCTGGGTCCAGTTGTGCGATGGCTGTGCCATTGCACAGCCCCCAGAAGCTTTGCACTCAAAGAGAGAGCCTGACTTTCCAAGTTCTCTTCTTCCCTGTTCCTTGTTCTCTGCCCAAGACGATTAGGCATCAGGCACATGGCTCTATTCCTTGGCTGATGGAGTTATTTCATGTTTGATTCGTTCCTGACCCTGAGGGGCAGACCCAGAGGGCTGCGTGCACTCCTACCGCCAGCCTCCTTGGGCCCGCTCAGAGAAGAGAGCGCTTGAGCCTTTTCCTGCACCTGAGGCAGAACCGTGGGCACCAGGTAACACCTCACTCAGCTTTGGGGCATTTCTGAGAAAAGCATCTTTTTGTTCAGAAACGATTATGCTTGCTATTTAATGTTGTGGAGTCGCACAGATCTGTATGCCCATTCTGACACTATGATTTATTAAGTGTAAAACTCTGGGCAGATCACATAATCTCTAAATCTTTGTGTTCTTTTCAGTGCTTTGGGCAGACCTATTAAACGCAATGAGGTATTTAAATACTTAGGGCAATGCCTGGCCCGCTGAAGTGCTCATTTATTGACATAGCATCTATTTTCTGAGTGTCTACAGAACATACAGGTACAGTTTTAGATGCTGGGAAATGGTGGACAATGAATTCTGACCTACAGAGCTCACATTCTACAGGGAGTGGAAGACAGACTACCACAGTCCCCCGTACTGATGGGGGATCCCGTCCGAGATCCCCAATGCATGCCTGAAATCTGGGATAACACCAAGTCCTTTGAAGCTCTGTTTGTGCCTATCCATACATACTCATGACAAAGTTTAATCTGTAAGTTAGGCAGAGTAAGAGATTGATGGCAACAGTAATAAAATAGAATTTTAATAATGTAATACACGTTACATGAAAATGGTTACTCACTTTCAAAATACCTTATTGTACTGTAGATAATTAGCAACCTTAGCATATTTTTATTTTCTTTCCTTATTAAAGTTGAGAACTTTCCACATTTTTACTTAAAGGAAGCATTTTATGGCTTCTCTGGCCTATCTGAGTGACTAGCACTTGGGGCCATTAGTAAGTAAAATAAGGGTTACTTGAACAATTGATTTGATAATCGAGCCGGCTACTAAGTGCCTACTGGGTGGGGCGTGTTCACAGAGTGCCTGCCCCAGACAAAGAGACGATTTATGCCTCAGATGGGATAAGCGAGACAGTTCAAGATTTTCATCACACTTCTCAGAATGGCAGCCCCCTCCCCCCCTTTTATTACTATTTTTAATATTTGCTATAGGGCACATGCACTGGCTGGAGAGAGAGGAGAAAAGAGAGAAATTAAGGTATCACCCCCCGGGGGGCGGGGGGATGGCCACACCGCAACCTTTCGCCTCCATTCTCCTCTTGGGATTTTGGGCATGCACACACATGTGCCTGGCATGTTCCTCAAGCTGCTGGGTCTGGGACTCAAACCATGCAATGATGATGTTCGATTCACCTGTTCTAACCACCATACCTCCTGGCTGGCCCCAGAATGGCACATGGTTTAAAACTTGTGAAGTTTGTGTCTGGAATTTTCCATTTAGTATTTGGAAATGCTATTGACAGTAACTGAAAATGGAGAAAGCTCAGTTGGATAAGGGAGGGCTGTAGAAATAAAATAGAGTAAGGAGAATAGGGGTACTGGGAGGGGTGGGCTGCAGTTTAAGTAGCCAAGGCAGGTCTCAAAGAGAAAGGGACATTTGAGCAAAGACACAAAGGAGGCGAGGGCATGGGCTGAGAGCGCCCGGGGAGCAGAGTGTCCCTAACATCAGGGAGTCTGCAAAGGGTCCCTGGGGCAGAAGGTCCTGCCTGTGTCTGAAAAGAGAAGCCTGCAGGGCAGGAGCAGAGTGAAAGAAGAGGGGACAGTGGAGGTCAGGGGACACTAGAGTGGGAGTCAGTGCCAACCAGGCGGGGCTTTGCAGGTTACTGGGAAGTTTCCAGCTCTTTCTCTGAGAGGAGCCAGGGCTTCTGGGAGGGCTCCAAGCAGGTGATCTAATCTGACTGATATTTTGACAAGGCTGTTCTGGGGGTTCTGCTGAAACTATTCTCTCCAGAAGCATGGGAAAGAACAGAAGGGGGCAGAGGTAGGGGCATTCATCCAGCTGAGAGATGACAGAGGCTGGACCAGGCTGCTGGCAGTGCAATTGGCAAGGAGTGGAGGGATTCTCAATACAGTCTGAAACTGGAAACTATAGGGTTTCACATCAGATTGTATGTGGGGAATGAGAGACAGAGAGAGGTTAACACTTTGGGCCTAAGCAGTAGGCAGCGTACGACGTGGCAAACCATGAGGTTGGAGTAGGTTTTGGGGATGAGAGCATTCTGTTTTGGACACATTGCCTTTGAGAGGCCTACTAGACACCCACATGCAGATGTTAGAAGACAGCTGCCTCTGGGGCTCTGGAGCCCAGGAGAGTGAGCTGGGCTGGAGACATCAGTTGGGAGTCAGAGATGGGATTTAAAGTTGGAGGGATGAATGAACCACCCAAGGGTTTGGACATGAAAGGAGGGAGGACAAGGACCAAGTACGGAGTCTCTCCAAGCAGGACTCGAGCTCTCAGCAGCCGCACCTGTGCAGGGCTCCCCAAACTTCCATCTAGAATTCAGAGGGGGATCCCTGAGCTTCCCTAGGCAGTATTACCCTCTGCCCTTCTCTGACTGTCTTAATGCGTGAGCTGATGCCTGAATTATTAGATGGAGCTCTGCTTTGGGTAACCGTGAGACAAATCCTCCTGCTTGATCAGCATGACTATGTGGCTCTTCTACTAAAAATGAAAAATCCAAATAACAAATATCCGTAATGTTTTATCCTCTCCACGTCAAACTCTCTCCTTGTTCTGAACAAATACTGTGACCCTCTTTCTTCTCTAATCTCCTTTTCTCGTGGATGGCTGAATCTCCTTTCAGTAGTAGTCTTTACTTTATATCCTAAGATTTCTCCTTGTGTTAAAGATGTAGATTTAAATCTCTTTTCAAATATTTGTTTTGTTGGGCCAGCTGGTTGCATGGTGGTTAAGACAGCTGGATCCCACAGAGCCAATTGCATGTTTAAGTCCAGGACCTAGTGGCATGGAAAACACGCCAGGCGCGTGCATGCCCAAAATCCTGAGAGGAGAATGTAGAAAGGATAGGGGCATGGCCATCCCCTCAGGGGGGTGCTTTCTCACTTTTCCTTTCTCTCCTCTGTCTCTCTCTGGTGAGCAGAACTGCCCGGTAGCAAATGAAAAATATATGTATGTATGTTGGGAACCAGCAGTTAGCGTAATGGCTATGTCGCTGGACTCCCACGTAGTCGACTGCGGTTCACGTCCCGGACCCGGTGGCTTAAAACTCACGCCGGGTGCGTGTACGTGCGTGCCCAAGATCCCGAGAGGAGAATGGAGGAGAAGGGATTGCGGCGTGACCATCCCCCCTGGGGGGTGATTTCTCGCTTTCTGTCTCTATGTCTCTGTCTGTCTGTCTGGCGAGCGCACGCGCCCTACAGTGAAAATCTCTCCAAAAAAAAAAAAAAATATATATATGTATGTATGTTTTGTCTTGTTTACTGTCACACCAGATACTCAGATATGGGCAGCATACGATGTGGAAAACCATGGAGTTTACCACTCAGATATATTTGGCGTGTATGAGCTACCTTTTGGAACTTGGCTTGCAGTACAAGGACTGGCTCACCTGTTGAGGCCCTGAAGAATTTCTGGAAAAATGCAGGTACAGGAGCTCAGTAGTCTCCAGTGAGGGAAGAATCTTATGCAATTGATGCCATAAGCACTGAGATATACTTAGTTCCTGGCTTCCAGCTGGTGGCCAATTCCCCTCATTTCTTTTCTTATGGGGATCTTGAATAAATGATAAACTGCAACAACAAACAAAGACAATGTAAAATTCAGAGTCTTTTTCTCAACAGTCATTGAGGTAGCTGAGGGGCTGTAAGAGGGCTGGACCCAGAGTCAGGGCTCCTCTGCCATTGTGTTCTTTTCCTACATCTTTCTGGGGACCACCAGAAGAGTCACATGATCCCCTTGTATGCAAAGCATTGTATTTGGGAAAGATGTGTTTCAGAAAGTTATGTTTTGTGAAAAGGGACATGTCCCTGTGAAAAGATGCAGTTTTTATCAGAGCCTGGGCTGTCAAGAGGTACTATGACTTTTAGAGCTTAAGAGTCAATTTAGGGACCACCAGTTAGCGTAATGGCTATGTCACTGGACTACCACGTAGTCGACCGCGGTTCAAGTCCCAGACCCAGTGGCTTAAACTCACGCTGGGCGCGTGTGCGTGCATGCCCAAGATCCCGAGAGGAGAATGGAGGAGAAGGGATTGCGGTGTGGTCATCCCCCCAGGAGTGATTTCTTGCTTTCTGTCTCTCCCTGTCTTTCTGGTGAGTGCACGTGTCTTATAGCAAAAACCTCTCTAAAAAAAAAAAAAGGTCAATTTAAACGTTGGATGCAAATTAGGCATAATATTAACTCTAGTGTCAAAGAGCAAAAGGGATAGCTAGAAACAGTTGGGAGGTTTGCTTCTGACCAGACAAACCCAGGAGCTGCATTTCCAACATGCAGACATAGGGGATAGCCTCTCGATGGCTCCTTCTAGCGACATGAAAGTAAAAACAGAACGGAGTAAAGAGAAAGAAGCTGGCCTCCGTTCCTTTCTGTTCAGCTGCTGTCCGTGACTCTCCACCTTCTTCTCTGACTGGGCCAGACTGTGCGCGAACTCTGGCAGCGGCCACTGAGAATTCCTGACAGCACGTGGGGAGGTGAGTGGCTGCTGTGGTCCAGCTCCCAGCCGCTTGCGATAAACCCACTGTCAGAAGGCACTTGCCCACCTCACTCTGGAGGTGCCACATTCTTAGTCACTGAGAGTAATATTTCCATACTTGTCCCTCTAATCACCTCCTCCTTCAGCCATGAATTAAAATGCACATGCAAATACATTCCTTACCAACACAGTGTTCCTCTTCACATGCAAATGCAATCAATAGATACCAAGATAATTTGCATAATGGGAAAAGAAAAAGGAACTCTTGGTCATGTGACTTTTGGAATGAACTCTTCAAAACCTCCTGTGTATCTCCCATGATCTGAGCCTGTCTGGAAGTCTGGAGCAGCACGTGCTCTGTCGTGCTGCCCCCATCACAAAGGCTCTAAGATCCAGCCCACTTCTCCCAGAAAGCCCTCCTTGTTCAACTGTCTGCTCCCTTACTTTGGCCCCTCAGCACATATCCCTCAAGTCAGGGCGAAGTCACCGTTTTGCAGTTGTGCACACATTGCTTTGAGAGTGCTTCCTTTGCAAACTTGAGGCTAGAAAGATGCCGTGTCCTCCTGTCTCTACTCATGCTTAGTAGCTTCATTTGAGACCATCTGACCAGGTCCCATCCTTGTTGGGTTGGGAAGACTGACATCCTGAGTGGAGAGATGAGTGGGCGAAGGCGACAGTGATAAAAGCAGTAGAGCCTGGCCTAGAATGAAGGCTGCCCTGCAGAAGCAGCCCAGCTGGTTGGGAGATACTGGTCTGTCAACGTGGATGTTTTCTTCCTTCAGGCTGTTGCTGCTATGCACTGTCTCTCAGCCTCAAAGCCCTGTGAGTCACTTGAGAGATGTTTGATATTAAACAACTCACAGAACAAAACTCGGTTGCTATTTGCCAGGTGAGGGCTGGAGAGTTCCAGAACTTAAAGAAGATATCCTATGGGACTCTGGGTCAGAAATCACCTACATTTTTTTTTGAAAGCTTTTTCCTATTTTCCAAAATCCTTTCCAGAGGGCCTGGGGTGAGTCATGCCCGTAAACATTAACACACCAAGCTGGTCCATTGATAACAAGACTCTTTCTACATTCTGACCCTGGTATAGTATCTTTGTGACATATTAGGTTGTCTGGACAGTCATGATGCATTTTTGCATTAAACCCCCCCCAAAACAGAAAAATACATCGTGACTTTCCTGACGACCTAATATGTTATGTTAAGTCTCCTTATCTCTGTTAAAGTACATCCTTTGGCTGATCTCTTCCGAAAACATAGACCTTCCTTTCCAACCACTAACCTAAAATTGTGAAACCCACCTACAACCTGCAAGCCCCTGCTTGGAGATGTCCAGTCTTTTGGGGCCAGACCAATGGAAAAACTCTTTTCATTGAACTCTAAACCTTGTCTCTCACTCTTACAACCAAATAAAAGGTGCCCCTGTATCTGATCACAGCTTTCTCTGGGTCTAGTCATTCATATTTGTGCTTAGAATTAAACTGTATTAATCATTATCTCTGTAGAGTTGGTGATTTCCATTGACAGTTCAGAAGAACACTTCAGAAAAAGAATATTTAGGATCTTCTTTTCACATAATTGCAATCATCCATAAGTGTCTATTGAAAAGATGGAAAATGACAAGAAGTACCATGAATCTAGTAGCAGTGCATGCATTTTGACAATAGCTTGTATATGTGATCATGTGTTTTTCAGCCCACCGATTGGCAGATTCTTCAGTGACTCTCCTGTGCAGAGAGAGAGAGAATCCCTCACTGGGATGTGTCACACCATGATCCTTTTTTGTTTCATTTGTTCATCCTGTCAGTATTTTGGGCATGCACACACGTGTCAGTGTATTTTACAAGCCACTGGGGCCTGGACCTGCACTGTGGCCTGCCATGTGGGATCCAGCTCTCTATTCAAGGGTCTTAGCTACTGCACTTCAAGGCTGGCCCTCAGCTGGACCTCTCTCTGAACTCACAGTGTCACTAATCCCAAGGATCGGAATTAACACATTCTACTGCGGCTATGGCTGAATATGGTGACAGCCTACTCTCCATGGCTTCCTTGTGTACAGAAGGGCTGTAGGTTTCACCAAGAAGTTTGTTTTTCCAGCAGAGGGAGCCTAGGTATGTGAAGAGGGTTCCTGGACCTAACCACTGGAGTCTTTGCGATGTCGTCTAGGGACCTGTCCCTGCGAGCTCCTGGATGCATCCCTGAGAGTTTCTGCCTCTGACTCAGCTTCCTCCCTCCAGTACTGTTAAAGCCTCTTAGCCGAGAAAGATTTCCAATAAAGGGGCCTGATATTTTGAAAGTCTAAGCTTGGTAATTGGGCTCTTGTTTGGCCAGACTCCGGCTGGTGCATTTCTCTTCAGTTTGATTGTTTTTGCCAAAATCCAGGCTCCTCCAAGGTCCCTGGGCCTGCCAATAACTTACAGCTGAAGTCGCCTGGGGGCAGGCAGTCTTCAAAAACCTGGCACTTGCAGAATGGGCTGCTTCTGGGATGCAGCCTTGAGGAGGTGGGGGAAGTAAGGCTTCACAAGAATTCCAAACCTCTTGAAATTGAGAATCTGGTATTTTATGATTCTCAATAAGGTTAAAAAGCCCAAAGGGCTCAAGAATCACTGGGTTAAAAGAAGTGATTAGAAAACTGGGAATGGTTAGAGGTAATGGAAATGCTCGCTCCTGAGGAGAATAAGATGAAACAGATTTTAGTAACTCAAGTTTTGCTTTTGTAATAGGACTATTTATTTTTTAAAAATAATTATTTATTTAATTTTATTTATTATTATTATTTGTTAATTTGATCAGGGAGAGACAGACAGAGAGAGAGAGAGATACAAAATGACAAAGCGAGCTGCCAGGTCTGGGACTCCAACCATGGTCCGCTATGTGGGAGTCCAACACCTTAACCACCATACCTCCTGCGGACCCCAATACGACTATTTATTAACAATATTACTCCTTGACACTCATGTGGACCATCTACTTTGTATGTATTGTTTCACTTGACCCTATGGCTTTTTGAGATAGATATCACCTACTCATTTTATATTAATAGATAAGGAAAAATGGGTGTTCAGAGAAGTTAAAAGACTTGTCTAAGGTCACACAGCCAATAATGGTGGCATCAGGATTTAAATATGGTTTTATTTACCTCCAGAAGAAAAATAAGATATGTAATAGAAGCTAATTATAAATAAGGACAAGCTTTCTCCACAAGGTTGACTCTGTGGAGATGGTACTGAAGGGATGCTAAATTTCACTACTCCAGAGAGAGTGAGAGAGAAAGTGAGAAGTCATTCCCCCAGTGGGGATGGCCATGGCGCAATCCCCTCTCCTCCACTCTTCTCTCAGGATTTTGGGTGCAATGCACATGTGCCCAGCATGATTATTAAGCTGCCAGGTCTAAGACTTGAGCCACGGTCAGCCATGTGAGAGTCCAGTGCCTTAACCACTATGTCATCTGCTGCCCCTCCCATGCACTCTTTCAAAATATCACACATTTTTTTAATTGCCAGAGGGCATCTGCACTTGCCAGAGGGAGACAGAGAGATAGAGAGAAACAGAGGCAGAGGAAGGAGAAAGCACCCTTCAGTAGGGCACATCGCACACAATCCTTTCTCCTCCATTTCTCCATTGTGTCGGAATTTTGGGAATGCATGCACATTTGCCTGGTGTGTTTTCAAATGTCAGGGGCTGGGATTCAAGCCATGGTCGGCCGTGTGGTATCCAACTCCCTCAACCACTAGGCCATAGGACTGGCCCCTATAACACACACATTCCATAAATTTTTTTGAAGACCCCCTTCATATTCTTTTTTCTCCAAAAAGAGCAATTAGCTCTCTAGGTGCGCGTGCAGAGAGCACGTGCCCTGGTCTATCTTTGGTTAAACAATACTCGCTGCTCGGGCGGGTGTGAACACTTCCCAGTGGATGAAACCACTCCTCTGATTGGTCCTATTTTCTTTAGTTTTTTACCACATGGACCACTTGTTGAAGACAGCAAGCATAAGGAACACTTGTGTTAAAATTCAAAAGGAAAACGTGCCTTGTTCGCCTCATGATCACCTTGATTGAATCAGCAAGCTGTACTGAGCTACTCAGAATTCTGATACAGCACATCAAGCATCCCTAGTACTTCGAAAGCCAATATTAAAAAGGAAAAAAGTGCATTTCAGTTTGGCTTTTCGTTTGTTGGGAGTAAACACCATGCATGAAGGTTTTGTTTGCAGAGAGATGCTTGAGAGTAGCAGCCTGAAACCTTCTCTCTTATTTTGTTTAGAAAGAAAACATGAAAAAATTTTTTCAAAGTTCAATTTTTTTAAGTGAAAAATGTAATCATTTCAAGTATCAGGCCATCAAAGTAGGTTTTGATGCTGTGATAGCTGGTTAAAATGTAATCTGCATTTTAATACACGCTCCAGCCCCACACCGACACATTGGACCGAGATGGTGGTTTTCGATTCCTGCGAGGACCTCAGAGACACCTTACTGTGAAATGGCTGGGCAGTGCTGATGTGCAGGTAGGCGTCTCAGTTTTAGGGACGGAGGACTGGCTGGGAATCCTTCTGGGCCACCCCATGAGCAAGGCTCTCATTCCTTTTAGCCTCAGTTTCCTGTCTTCCACGGGAGGCATCTGTATCTAATGTGGTTAACATACATGATCTTCCCAGGGATGACACTCCTGGTAGCTCAGGTTCGGCTCCCTTCCTTGGCGACCTTTTCTTCTCTTTCTCTATTTTAAGGCAGAGATTTAAGTATCTATTTTGGAGAGGTTTTTGCTATAGGGCACATGCACTTGCCAGAAAGACAGAGAGAGACAGAGAGATAAAAAGCGAAAAATCCCCCCTCCAGGGGGGGATGGCCATGCTGCAATCCCTTCTCCTCCATTTTTCTCTTGGGATCTTGAGCATACACGCACACATGCCTGGCGTGAGTTTAAGCCACTGGGTTGGAACTTGAACCGTGGTCAGCTACATGGGAATCCAGTGACATAGCCATTACGGCGATTGCTGATTCCTATGTATTTATTTTTAAAATTCATGATAGTGCATGTGTGCACATGAGAGAAGCACCCTTGACAGGGTGACCCCTTTTCCCAGCCTTCCAGCTTAGCAGGATCTGATGAGGCATACTCACACATGCCCTGCGTATTTTCAGAACCTACAGTTGACATGTGGCTTTCAGTGCTGCAGTTCAGTTTGCCACCCACTGCACCGCTAGGCTAGATGGACAACCCATGTCATTGCCACTCCCTCCCCAGCCCTCATGCCCCAAACTGCCTCCTGTCACTTTATCCTACTTTCATTGTATTCATAACCGTCTCACTAGCTTGCTCATTCATTGATCTATTTGATGACTACCTGCTGTCTTTATTGGTATGAGAAGTCTGGATGATTTCACCTGGAAAACCTGTTTACTTCTCATTGCCTCTCCTGTGTTTAGAATAGCCTGAACGAGACATTTGTACATACTCAATAAATATGTACTGAGTGAATGTGGAATGACTTTCAAACTCTTCCCCTTCTCTCCTAATTGGCCGTGACAGTCATTTTATCCCTCCATGTCTTAGTGTCTTCATTTGTTGCAAAAGCACATTGGTCTAGGTGAGTTGGTGAACTTCGGATAGTCTATGGGCCAGAACTGGCCCACCACCTGTTTTTGTGAATGAAGTTTTTTTTTTTTTTAAATAATTCATTTTATTTATTCATTCATTCACTTTAATTTAACCAGAGAGAAATACACAGAGAGAGTGAGAGTGAGAGGGAAAGTGAGAAAGCAAGCCACCAGGTTCAGAATTTGAACTATGGTTGCCCATGTGGGAGTGTGCAGCACCTTAACCACCACGCCACCTGCTGGTGCTATGAATGAAGTTTTATTGGAACACAGCCACACTCACTTTACTTATTGTCTGTGGCTTCTACCACAACTACAGTTAACTAGTTCCAGAGATAATGTAACTCAAAAACCCCAAGTATTTACTCTCTGGCCCTTTCCAGAAAGTTTGCTAAGAGTTGCTCTGGTTGAGCTCTGAGGTCCTTAGACGCCTGACACTGTTACTCATCTATGAGATACTCGTAGGATGTTCACGGCTCTGTGTGGTGACAAATAGCTGATTAACTTCCGGATCCTTCTTTGAAGTTGTGCACAAGGCCATGATATGCTTTTGTTTGTTTGTGAAGTTCACACTAGTGGTTTCATTCATTTCTCCATACTTTCCAGCTCCCTTTCAAAAATGATTTAGGTCCTCGTAGCATAATTGCCTTCACATTGAGATTTGCTTTAACTTTGTCTTACCACCAGCGACTTCAGTTCTAGGATGGAATTGTCTTAATGCTGCACGTAGAACATGCTTGGCTTTGGAATCAATAAGCGTTTCTAGCTGGTATTGCCCCAATTTCAATGTCGCAAAACAGCAGGTGAGAACCGGAGGTGGAGAAGGAGGGCGGCAGGTTCCTTATTTCTCCGAGTCTCTTCCCTTTTTAAGCTCCCCACCTACGCAGTTCCACAAAGGACTGTGTTTTGGAGGAGAGTCGGCGTGGTATAACCGAAAGAACAGAGAGTTTGGCATCAGAGAGATTTTGGTTCACGTTCTCTGTCACGTACTCGTCGCACGATTTGGAGTTAGGAATGTGACCTCTGTGCACCTCGATTTCCTCGTCTGTAAAGTGGAGCTGGACTGTCATCCTAGAAGGGAGAGTGGCTAAGCACCGTCATTCAGCAAATTGTATCTGAGCACCTGTGATAAATATCCCAGGCATCATTCCAGGCTCTGGGGATCCAGCAGTTAACAGAATAGACAGTGGCCCTGTTCCCAGAGGGCTCACATTCCAGTGGGGGATGATGGACAAATAAGCAAACAAATATTTAATGTAAATGATAAATGCAATAGAGAAAAATCATGCAGAGCACAGGGATAGAGAGCAATGGGAGAAAAGGAAGTAATGGAATTTAGTTGAGTGGTTAGGGAAGCCCTCTTTCAGGAGGTGCCGTTAGAATAGAGACCTGACAGAAGTGAGGGAGAGAGACACAGGGATACCTGGGGGAACAGCGTTCTGTGTTGAAGAGGCAGAATATGCAAAGGGAATGAGGCAGGAGCCTGCCTGGGATGTTCAAGGAAGGCACACAGGCCAGGGTGGCTGGAGCTTTAGGGAGGGGGGCAAGGCAAGAGGCTGGCAAGGCAGCCAGATGGGACCATTCAGAGGTCTTAGGATTTTATTCCGAAGGGAGTAGGAGCCAATGGAAAGTTTTGAACAGGGATGTGACCTGGTCTGATGTGTTAAAGAAATTCTGGCAGTTATGTGAAGGGTAAACTGTGTATTTTATTTCTTTACTTTTTTTTTTTTTTTGCCATAGGGCACATGTGCTCACTGGAGAGAGACAGACAGTGAGAGGAAAAGTGAGAAATCACCCCCTGAGGGGATGGCCATGCCGCAGGCCCTCCTGCTCCATTCTCCCGCGATTTGGGGCACTCGTGCACATGTGCCCGGCTGTGTATTTTCAGAACTGCCTGTTAGATTTTCTTGGCTATAGTAGAACCACAATAAACCTAACACACCCCGTGCAGCACCAGGCCTGTTTAGAGGGATTTACCTGTGGCTGTAACAAGACATTCAAGGCTGCTGTGAAAATGGTCTTGCTGCTGAAAGGTGACAGGAGAACTGCTTCCAGGTGAGTCCCAGCCCAGCCGGCTCAGGCTCACACGCAGGTCCGTCTTCCTGGACAGAGAATGGGACCTTGACCTCTGCTAGTGCTATGTCCCCGGGGAGGAGACTGTGCGGGATTCTTCTTTGTCAGCCGTCCACAGCAATTACGGGTACTCTGGCCTGGGCTGCCCTGCATTTGCCACATTTGAAATGGAGTCATCCAAACGGGAGACAATGACAAGTGCTTTAGAAAGACCAAACACCATGAAGCCTTTCAGACTGGCTCTCTGAAGTTCTCCCCTTTGGGCTGCCTGGCTGAGCTGCGTGGAGAGGGTTGGTTTATAGCACTTCGGTCTGGGAGGAGGGTCGTTTACACAGGAAGGGCTAAGGGGATGCAGAGCAGAGTGTGGAGGATTAAAAGACCATGTGAGCTTACAAAATCAGGGCTCAGAGGGGAACTAGCTGCCCTATGCCCTCAACTACCCCAGCTCCTAAGGGAAGCCAAGAGGGGGAGCTTTACCATCTGACCGCCAGTCCACTCTTGGTGTTCAGCCTCCTGTGGGGTCGGCTCCAAAGTCTGGGAGGAATCACTTCCCCCTCCTCCCCAGAGGACCCATGCTCATCCTCCCACCTCCTTTGCGTAGGTTCCATGTCGAATTCTGCCTCCAGAGCCCTGGGCCGCACTGTCGAATTTGCTGTCTTCTGTGCTTACGGCCTCTGCTGGGACATGCTGGTGGTAGTTCCAGTTGGGCAACCAACCATGCTTGTTTGTGTAAGATGGAGCAGTTTCCTTAGATGTGGGACTTGCAGTGCTAAAGCCGGGACAAGTTGGTTGTCCGAGGATCTGTGCGGACTAAGGGTTCCCGGGCCGGGGGCTGTTTGGTGGCAGTTTTCAACCACCAGTAAAATTGCATACCATACAATTCATCCATGTCAAGTGTACAAGTCAATGGACTTTAGCATTTTTGCAGGGTTGTGAAACCATCATTACAATCAATTTTGGAACATTTTTATCACCCCCAAAAGAAAGTCCATCCTTGTTAGGAGTCACCCCCCATTTCCCACCAAGAGCCCTCCTGCCGCTTCCCTTAGCCCTAGACCATGGCTGATCTACTTCGTATCTCTGTAGCTGACTCTTCTGGACACTTCATACTGATGGAATCATAATATGTGTTTTTTTTATAGTTGGTTTCTTTCACTTAGCATGATGTTTGCAAGTCCTTTCATGGTTTGATGTATGTCTATACTTGACTCCCTTTTATTGCTGAGTAATAGTCCATGGTATGGGACCAGCAGATGTGTAATCGTTATGTCTCTAGACTCCCACAGTCGACCGTGGTTTGAGTCCTGGATCCAGAGGCTTAAATCTCGTGCCAGGCACGTGTGTGTGCGTGCCCAAAATCCAGAGAGGAGACTGGAGGAGAAGGGATTGTGGCATGGCCATCCCCCTGTGGGGGGTGATTTATTGCTTTCTGTCTCTCTGGTGAGCACATGTACCCTATAACAAAAAAGTCTCTCTCAAAGAAAAAAAAAGTCCTTTGTATGGATATAAAGGACTCATTTACTTCATTTACCCACTCTTCACTTGTTGGGACATTTGGTTTGCTCCTGCTTTTGCCTTTGGGAATAATGTTGCTGTGGACATTCTGGTGCAAGTGTTTGTGTGGACATGTTATGTTCATTTTTCTTGGATGGATATCTAGGAGTGAAATTGCTGGGTCATTTGACATCTCCCTGTTTAATCATTTGGGAAACTGCCACCCTGTTTTTCAAGGTAGCTGAAATGTCGTTTTATATTCCCACCAGCAGGGTACGAGGGTTCTGATTTCTCCTTATTCTCACCAACACTTGTTATTCTTTTTTATTATAGCCATTCTAGTGGGTGTGAAGTGTTACCTCCTCGAGGTTGTTATGTCCCTGAAGGCTGATAACTGGGGGCTAGACTTAATTCCTGTATATATCTGAGTACTTGGAGCATTGACTGGGACACAGTTGCTGCTTCGCACATGCCAAGTGAGTTCAAGATACTAAAAGGAATCACATCAGACTCCCATTGCTAGAAGGAGCTTGTGTGCCTCAAAAGTGTGGTCTTCAGTGGGTTTAAGAAGGTGCCTGATGGGGCCAGCAAGTAGCGTAGTGGTTAAAGCACTAGACTCCCAGTTTGAGTCCTGGACCCAGATATTGAAATTCACACCAGGCCTGTGTACGTGCATACCCAAAATCATGAGAGAGGAATGGAGGAGAAAGGATGGGAGCGTGGCCATCCTCCCTGAGGGGTGATTTCTCACTTTCTCTCTGTCTCTCCAGCAAGCTCACGTGCCCTATAGCAAAAATCTTTTTAAAAAAAGCATCTAAGGAGTAGATATTGACGGCCAAGCCAGAGTGAAGGCTTTCCTCGCTGGTATGAGACACAATTTTGTTAATCAAAGAGCATATGCCTGATGCAAGACAAATGTGGATTCAAATACTCCTGCTGAGGCCCAGCACCCAGTGGTGGGAAATCAGAATAGGCTGCAGAGTCAGCAAAGGGTTAGCACATGGAGGAAGACATGTGACGTACTCAGCGTGGGTATTTACCTCTACAGTGCAGCCCGTGGGCTGGACAGTGAGGCAGGCAGCTCTGCGTTAAGAAAGAGCCCTTTGGCGGCAGCGAGAGAGCAGATCACACCTGGAGCCAGCAGGCCACGTGAGTGGGAGGGTGGTGGACAGGCCACAGGGGGAGGCCAGGCAGAGGCAGCGAGAGGAGGGGGGCTTGGAGGCGGACACTTTGAAGGCGACTCAACACCATGGGGCATAGATCCCTTCACAGATTTGATGAAAAGACCTTTTCCCAGAAATAAAATGCACACAATTTAGCACAGCCCTGGGGAGGCAAGAGCTCTGCTTAGAGCCCAAGACTGGCCTTACCTCGGCTTAGCCCCTGCCCTGCTGGCGACTTCCCATAGAGTGCATTCCCTCTCTAAGCTCTGCTTTTCTTCTCTGTGAAAGGAGGCCATACTGGAGGATCCCCAACTCTCTGCTTGGCCCTGAGGGTCTCTGCCTTCAAGGAGCCCTTGGGAACGTGCCCTGCAGTGGTCAGGTCTGGAAGTCTTCCACCTAGGGGAGGACAGAGGGAAGTGAGGACTTGACTTGAAGCTGACAGTGTCGGGAACCAAGTGTTAGGGACTGCCGTGTGTGCCATGTGGTTTCCATTGAATGTTGAGGAAGAAAAATGCACAAAATATGTTTCCCATCTTATAAATAATGCATCTGACAGAGGTGGCCCCGAGAATTATCGCCTGCTGTCTGGATTCATGTTTGTTTATAACTTTCTCAAGAGTATGAATTATTTTAGAACTCAGATCCAAGCATTTGGCTGAACAATTTGCTTTGGTTTATTACAGTCATCATATCCCTCCAGAAGTAATTATTCTCAGCATGCTTCCCTGGTTGTCTCTGATGTTCACAGCCATTTACACTATGGCTGGGATGACTAAGATTTCCCCAATGTTCTGGGACACTATTTCTGCCAAGGGTGGTGGAGTTTCTGGGAGGCCAAGTGCTACCAAGGAAACAGGTCCTCTGGGATCCAACTCATGTCTGAGACTAACGCAGGGGACCTAGACTGCATTAGGCAAAGCACTTCACCTTTCAGAGCTTTCACCCACTGAAATCGTAGGGGTGGAATAAATCGTTATCGTTCTCTTAGTGTTAGCATTTTATAAGACAAGGGGGCTTTGCTTCTAGGTTTTCTTTGCTACTTTATTTAAAAATAATTATTATATATGTGTGTGTGTGTGTGTGTGTGTATTTGATCATATAGAGATAGAGGGAAGTGAAAAGGCAAGCCATCAGGTCTGGGACTTGAACTGTGGGCGGCCATATGGCAGCCCAGTGCCCCAACCACCATGCCACCATGCTGGCTCCTTCTTTACTACTTTAAGACAATGATTCTTGAAGTTGATCATTAGGCCAGGCTAGGGTGGCTGGATAAGAATCATCCGAGAGGTTATTAAAAATACAGATTCCAGGCTGCCAGGATCAGGAATTCAAATTGAAGGCATCTGGAGTGGAACCTAAGAAGATGTATTCCTATCTTCTTTTTTACTTATTAACTGTTTTCTTTTGTTTTGTTTTTCGATTTTTGCCATAAGGGACATGCACTCACTGGAGAGTCAGAGAGAGAGAGACAGAGAGAGAGAGAGAGAAAGGAAAAAAATCATCCGCTAGGGCTCACAGTCAGGCTGCAATCCCTTCTCCTCCGTTCTCCTCTTGGGATTTTAGGCATGCACACATAAACACCCAGTGTGGTTGCTAAGCCACCAGGTCCAGGACTCGAACCATGAAGTCAGCCATGTGGAATTCAGTTGCCTTAACCTCTACATCACCTGCTGGCCCACTCATTGACTGCTTTAAAAATAGTAGTTTAAATAATTTTTTTGTTGTTGGACTGGGCCTGTAGCACAGTGGCTAAGCACTGTGCATGGAGAACTGTATCCCACAGAGCTGACCGTGGTTTGAATCCCGGCCCTGGCAGCACACTGGCTATGCTCTGAATCCTGACAGGATAGAAAAGTGGGAGAAGAGAGGATTGTGGCACGACTAGGCCTCATTTGCGGTTACGTTAATTCTCTCTGTCTCTCTGGCAAGCACACTTACCCCTGGCACTAAAAAAAGGTAGTAATTTTTCGTCTTGTTTTTGCTTGATTCTTGCATATTAATATAAGAAGGTGATTCTGATGTATATTTAAGTTTGAAAGCCATGCTTTTGGGTAAAGATTACTATATTTCCATTCAATTTAATAAACACTAAGAAGTACCTAACATGTACAAGATGTTTTGCCCCACAAGATAAAAAAGGCCCAATTTCTGCTTTAGTAATAGTCTGATAATGGAATAAGACAGACAAACACTGAGAGGTGACTTAATAAATATACAGACTAAACGCAGAGGAGCAAATGATTAAAATAGGCTGGAAGTGACAGGGCAGGAGTGAGCAGACAGATCCAGGCTTCCGGGGAGTAGCAATTTAACAGTGACCCAGACACTGGAGCCATTCTAATTAAATCGGGGATGACACCCGGGACCACTGTTGGGACTTAGCATTATTCTGGAAATTCTTGCTGATTTGCTATGTGCAGCCAGGATTAGATAAAACGCAAGCTTAAAGGAGGAAATAAAATTGTCAGATATTGATGATATGTTTGTGTATTAAGAAACGCAAAAGATTGAACTGAAAGATGATGAAGAATAATGGTGAGTTAGAGGCTGAAAATGTGATGTCGTACATCTGTAGCGTTAGAAAGCAGGTGAGCGACTGCCTGGGAACGGGGGCAGGGAGGGCCAGGAGGAGGTGGACGCGCACACAGTTTAACATGGTGATGGCTTTGCAGGTGCCTACATATGTCAACCTTATCAAACTCCCCCCCTTCAACATGTGTAGTTTATTTTGCCTTGTTTATATCTCAAAAAGGTTATAAAAGATGAATATAGTTCCTATATATCGGCAGTAACTAGCTATTAGCAAATACAGTAAAGAGGCCAGTGGGTGGCATGGTGGTTGAGGTGTTGGACTCTCACATAGCTGACTGTGGTTCGAGACCCGAGCCTGGCAGCTTGAAACTCACACGGGGCGCATGTGTGTGCGTGCCCCAAATCCCAGGAGGAGAATAGAAAAGAAGGGACTGCAGCATGGCCATCTGCCCTGGGGGTGATTTCTCACTTTCCTTCTCACTGTCTCTTTCTCTGTCTCTGTCTGGCGAGTGCATGCACCCTCTGGCAAAATTTTTTATAAAAGAAAAGAAAGAAAGGAAAGAACAAAAATATAGTAAGTATAGTCAGATGTAGAAAATATAGACAAAATATAGTAAAATATATTAAAAAGTATAGGGGAAAATCACATTTACTCTAGCACTAAAACCCATAAAACATCTGGAATAACCAGAACAAACATGTGAGACAAATATAAAACGTGACTGAGAATCTTAAAATTAGACTTTGAGTAGATGGAGTGGTGGGCCATGTTCCCAGGGTAAAAATCTGTCATGGAAGTGTCAATTCATACTAAATTGCTGTACAAATTTAAAACAATGCCAATGAAAAGGACAAAGAGTTGTTTTCCCTTTTGGGGATGGGAGGTGGGAGAAGGAATGGACGACTTGGCTCAGGCAGGCAGCTGTGTGCATTAACCGTGTCTCTTATTTTCTGTGTTCTGAGGCTTTGCCATCTGGGGCCTGGGGGACCCTCAGGGACTGCCCTTCCCCGGTTACCAAAGTCCTAGAGATAATACTCAGCCAGCCGAGAGGGTGCTTTTCAAAAGCAAGCCAACCAACCCAGAGTCCACACCCTCAAGACCCTTTATTGGGTTCTAACACTCTGGGTTACTATCCACTTATCCCAATTACTCCAGGGCCAGGTACCAGATGACTAAGGGCAGCCTATGCCCCAGAGCTGCTGAAATTATTCAGTGCAGCCAGTCTCAAGCCTGCTTACCCTCCCTGGCCTGTCCTTCCCTTGGAAACCATAATTACGGTTCTTGCACTTAGTTCTCCCCACGTTCTCCCCACATTCTCCCTCCACACTCCTCTTGACCAACCCTGCCCCTTCCCCATGTGTACCTCTAGCCTCCTACGGCATGGTTACCCTGTCCTTTTGGGATCTCTGAACACCACAACGTTTTCTTTTTGATTTTGCCAGAGGGCAGAGACAGAGACAGAGAGAAAGTGAGAAAGTGAAAAAGCACCTCCCACTGGGGGATGGTCACATTGTAATCATTTCTCCTCCATCTCTCCCTCCTGTTAGGATTTTGGGCATGCATGTACAAGTGCCTGGCATTTTTCTCAAGCCACCAGGACTGGGACTTGAACTGCATAGTCACCTATGCAGGTTTCAGCTGTCCTAACCACCACATCATGCCTGGTGGCCCCGTAATGTATCTTTCCAATGGTAGCTATTTCCTGATCTGTTGGCTTTGCCGTACCAAATATTTCATAATAAAACCCATATTTTATTACGGGTTGAAGAGAGATGGGGAGTGCTGTTCTTGGTAGGGTGGCCAGAGGAGGCTTCTTTCTTTCTTTTTAGAGAGATTTTTGCTATAGGGCAAGCGTGCTTGCGAGAGAGAGAGAGAGAGAGAGAGAGAGAGAAAGTGAGAAAATCATCCCCCAGAGGGATGACCATGCTGCAATCCCTTCTCCTCCATTCTTCTCTCAAGATCTTGGGCATGCACGCACACGCCCTGCATGAGTTTTAAGTCATCGGATTCGGGACTCAAATAGCAGTTGTGACTACATGGGAGTCCAGTGTGGTAACCATTACGCCATCTACTTGTCCTGAGGAAGCGTCTTTCTAAATTGACATTTGAGCTGAGCCCTGAAAAAAGTAAATAAGGGAGTCACGCAAATATCAAGGGTGTGAGTGTCCGGACAGAGGAAGGAGAAAGTGCCCAGGGTCTGTGGCCAGGGCAGGCATGACCTGTCCGAGGCTGATATGACTGGAAGAGAGGGAAGGAGGGAGGCTAGTGGGGAAGATGAGGCCAGAGTTGCTGCCTTCTGGGACTTTAAATCAGAGTGTTGCCACATAAGATACAAAACATCAGTTAAATTCGATTTGGGGCAGAGACAATGAATACTTTTTCAGTGAATTATGTCCCATGCAATATTTGGGACATACTTAAATTAAAAATGTATGCATTCTTTCTCTGAAATTCAGGTTTACCTGGATATCGTAAATTTTTATTCTCTAGCTCTGGCAATCCTATCTGGGGAAAGTGGTTATGAAATAATTTAAATATAAAAATTACAACCTGGGACCAACAGATGGTGTAATGATTATGTCGTCACATAGTCAACTGTGGTTCAAGTCCCGGACCTGGTGGCTTAAAACTCATGCTGAACACATGTGCGTGTGTGCCCAAAATCCCTAGAGGAGAATGGAGGAGAAAGGATTGTGGCATGACCACCTCCCTCGGGTGCTGATTTCTCAACTTCTGTCTCTCTGTGTCTCTCTGTCTCTCTGGCAAGGGCATGTGCCCTATAGCAAAATAATCTCTCTCTCAAAATAAAAATAAAAATCACAATCTAAGATTAGTTTTGCAATATGATCTCAACCATATTAAATATGTATAGGTAAATGTCTGGAAAGGAATATACTAAAATATTAACTCTCATTTCTCCTAGATAGCAGACTAATGGGTAATATTTACATTTTTTGCTGCCTTTGTATAGGTTTCTGTAATTTCCACAAGTCCTGTTGGGTCGTCAGGAAAGGCAGGATGCATTTTTGCGTAGAAAAATATGTCATGACTTTCCTGAAAACCTAATAGTTTGTCTAGTTTGTCAGGTTAGTATCCAGTTACCTAGAAGGGTCCCCATGGTACATGGAATGAACGCATGTTGGTTGTTGAATTGTTGAGTTAATTGTACACGTGTCATATTTGAAACGGATCTTCCGTTTGGCCTCAGGAGCAGAGTGGCAGGCAAGTTCCCTGTCTGTGGCACCCAGGTAGGGGAAGGAGGAGAGAATTTCAAGGGGGATCCTGGGTACCAATCCCTGTGTCAGCCCCGGGAGAAAGACGCTGGGTGGCTCTGTCTGAGGCCCGCATGTGGTGGTGCAGGTTTCATGGGGGGTGGCTGGGTGGTGCCCTTCTGAGACCGTTAGCCAAGGGGCTTCTGAAAATGGGTAGGCCCTTCTGAGTTGGCGTGGTCTGCCGGCGGCTGCAGGAAGCCTGCCTGGGGCCCCATGATGTTTACAAGACGGCCTGAGCTGACTGCTGTCTCCATTGCCCTGGGTTAAGTATCTGGGGAAAACGAGCCATTTCTATTCTTCCAAAAGCATCAAAATAGATCCCAGGCCAGTCCTTGAAAGGTATTTGGTATAAATGGACAGACCCCCCTAGTGGCTTGCAGCCTGCAAACACAGGAGATTTGAGTGTACTACGTACAAACCTAACACTTCAATAATTCATCCTCCTGCTGGCCATCGTGAGCTTCTAGAATTCCAGACTTCACTGTCTGTGTGTTCTGGCCCAGGCCAAACAAAACAAAACAAAACAAAACAAAACAAAACAAAACAAAACAACACAAACCCAGAAGAGCAAGAAACAAGGGTGAAGAACAGGAGGAAGTGCTCTTTGATGTCCGGCTCTGCAGCCCTCGACCTGGCACTGTTGAGTGGACTCGGGGTTCTGTTTGTGTGCTGTCTTCGCCCCTTCGCTCCTCCTTCGTCCTCAAGTCCCTGAGCTAGTCCGACGCCCAGGCCTGGCAGCTTATGCCCACATGTGTTTGTCAGCCCGGCCGGGAGCTCCAGTTCCATCCTGCCACCAGAGTGGAAACAAAGCCAAAGAAAATTCTCACTAAAAATGAAATTTCCCACACAGTAGAGCCACCCACCAGCGTGTCAGCAGGCCAGCGCCCCGGTGCCCAGTCTGGTGCCCAGTCTGAGTCTTTGAAGAAACTTGGGGGAAGGGAATCCCTGGGTTGCTAATGACATCACAGGGGAGGGAGTCAGGGCAGTGGCTTCCTGTTTTCCAGATAGGGATTGGCCTCGGCATCCCAGAGGCATACTTCTTTCATAAAGAAGAGGGAGGCAAGTCAGCCTTAGAGTCTCCATCTCGGGGACTCTCATTCTGGACTGTCCCCTCTGCCTTTGTGCTGTGTTCGTGCCAAGAAAGTCATCGGGGAGCGTAAATGAGGAGTCCTCAAAATGTCTGTGGGAAAGTGGAGCTAAAGTGAGTTTATTTTTGTGTAAGAAATTTTGAAATCTTGGGGCCAGACGGTGGTACAGTGGCAAACTGGATGCTCTGTGAGGCTGACTCGTGTAGGAAGGTTCTGTGTTCATGTCCAGAGACCTCCCTGAGAATGCCATGCATGCATGTGCCCATGACCCGGTTGGCTGAGGGTGGGGTGGATCACAGCATCAAGACTTTATGGGAATGCTGTCTATTTCTCTCTCTCATCTTTCTCTCTCATGGAAGAAATAAATCAACTTAAAAATCCCTGCAATCCCTGCATAATGTTTTTATAATATGCATTATTCGTGAACTGTTTGAAGACCCTTTGTGTGGTGTTGAAGATCCACTCTGGGAAGGGTTTCAGGGCACCCTTGCCAATGATCACTTTTTGGTCCATTTTAACTCATTAACTCAGGCACTTTTTCACTTATTCGTTCAGCAAATGCTTAGTAAGCTGTACCAGGAGCTAGCTAGGCTTCGGGGCACAGCAGAGATGAGGTCTCCTGGGGCTCTCTTGCTAATGAGCTCACCTGTTTCTTTGCCCTCTCCTTACATCCCACCCCAGCCCCCATGCACCCTAGCTGCCGAACATACTCACCTTCGGACTCCATCTGACACGCCAGGCGTGGTCCTATCTCAGAGCCTTTGTGTTTGCTCTTCCGTCTACCTGGAGTCCTCTTCCCTGGAGCTTCCTAACTGGCTCCTCCTCCTGCAGCCCAAAGGCTCCCTCTGATACTTCCAGAGGAGCCCCCATGGCCACCCTTAGATGAGCTCCCTCTTCTGCACTCAGTAGTGTGTGTTCTACACCGTGCTGTTTGCATCCCTTCTTCTGAAAAAGCTCCACAAGAGCAGAAGCATTTTCTGCTTGAACCAGAGCTTCTCCCTAGCCCTGGAGCACCAGGCATGGCACACAGCCGGCGTCCAGAGGTATTGGCAGCACCCTTCCCTAGCAGGGTTTTCATTTCTTTGCCCAGCCTCTGGGGGTACTCTGACTCTCTAAGGCTGCTCACCCATAGAGACAAGCATTTTCATCTTACCTTGGCCCATACCAGTTAATGTATCTAAAATTATGAGGCAAAGAAGGAAAATTCAGTATGTGTCGAAAACTGGCTAGTAAATCAAATCTCAAGGTGAATTGAAGCCTTGTGGGCATCTTGGCCATCACTGGTCCTGGTTGACCTGGCTTTGGTGGAGTGTCATCCCAGCTGCCCTCCTCCTCCCCTGTTAGGAAGTTCAGAGTGATATTTAGGCCCTGCCAGAACCTGCCAGGATGTACTTCCTGACTCGGGGATGCCAGGTGCACCTCTCAGCCATTGTTCTGGCTCACTGGGGCTGGCCCAGGCTTCTGCTGTGGCCATGGTGGCTTGACAGAATTAGACCTTGGGCTTCTAGCTGTCCTACACTGAATAGAGACACCTCCATCATCCTTCTGGAGGAGTCTTTGACTCTGGTTCCAAGAGCAGCACCCACGTGCTGTTTTTTAACCCTGCTGAGAAAGCTGAGAGGGTTCTTTGGTTTCGTTGTGGTAGAAACCCTGATGCAGAGATGTCTGGGATGGTCCAGCCTGCTCCTGGGTCCCCTCTGCCGTCACCAGGAATAAGCAAGCCTCTCTTGGTTAGCTGAACGGCTAGCTGGGCCCACAGGAAGCAGAGTGCAAGCATGTGGAGTAAACCTTAGTTAAAGCCAGGTGCTGCTGTGACAGGCTGGGGTGGCTCCATCCCCTTCTCCCTCTGGGAACCAGAGGTAAGGGTGATGGGATAACCTTTGCTTGCCAGAATGCAAGGAAATTAGTAAAATTGCGAAAATGACTTCCTTCCTTGGAAGAAAAGGCATATGACACTGCTCTAACTCCTGGCCAGACAGCTTCCGCATTCATGACGGGAAGGAGAGACCTGAGAGATCTATGCATTTTGTATTTCAGACTTCAACTTAGCAAGCATTTGCTGTCTTTTATGGGAAAATAAAAAGCACTGTGCCGCTTGCCTGAGAATCTAAAATGGAATAGGAGATGGCTTCTGCCTCCTGGGGCTCACATTGTAATTCCCCACTCTCTCCCTTCTGAGAACAACCCAGTGCTTCCTGCCATCCTTCACATGAAAGGGTCTGAGCTCCTCTACGCATTCTGATTGAATTCCAATCTCCTAGACGTGTAATATATTTTTATCTTATTTAATCTTCAGAACTCTGGAGGTGGTATTTTAAGCACCTTCCTGCAGGTGACAGCACTGAGGCTCTGAGATGCCCATGAGAAGAGCGGAATATGCCAGGCCTACAGAGTTGACACCTGCCTGGATTTTTACTCATGGGCCGGAGGTCCCTGGAGAGACAGGAGGAGCAAGGGCATACCAGGTAGAGGGAAAAGTTCATTGAGAAGCTAAGATGTAGGGAGACAGGGCAGTTACGGCTGCCATTTTGAAAATTCAGGAAGATCCTTATACACTAGGTGAATGCGTTGGGTTTTATCGTGGGACAATGCAGAGTGTGCAGATATGCACATGTGTGTGTGCATGTGTGTGTGCTGTGTGTGTGCACGATAGTGGCACTTACTCTGGGGGGAATCATTAATCTCTCCTCTAGTGAGGTAACAGACAAAATGGGGAGAGATAGGGCTGCAGGAAGACAAACCAGTTGGGAGGTTATCACAACTGTCCAGCGAGAGTAACTAATGTTTGCAGAATATTCATCCCATGCCAGGTGCAGCACTAAACACTTTATAAGTATTATAAGTCTTGCAACACCCCCCGAGATGGTGTGATTATTATGTCCATGTTACATACAAGGAAACTGAAATTTCAACCGCTGAAATAACTTGCCCAAGATTGCACAGCTATACACATACACTGAGATTTGAACACGATTTTCTCTGACCAGATTCCAAACCCTCGGCCATGATTACCTAGTATGATGAAGGCCTAAATTCAGGGAGGGACGGAGGGATTGAAAGTAGAGGAAATGGGGTCAGCAGGTGGCGTGGTAGTTAAGGCACTGGACTCCCACGTGGCTGACCACAATTCAAGTCCCAGACCCGGCAGCTTGAAAATCACTGCCAGGCACACATGTGTGCATGCCCAAGACCCCAGGAGGAAAATGGAGAAGAGACTGTGAGATGCCATCTCCCCAGGGGCGATTTCTCACTTTCCCTCTCACTGTCTCTCTGTCTCTCTCCAGTGTGTGCACACGCCCTATGGCCAAAACCTTAAAAAAAGTAGAGGAAATGTCTGAGAAATATTTAGGAGGTAAAACAGATGAATTTGGTGAATGGATGGATTTAGGGAATACGTGAGAGGGAGACGCTTCTGGCTTGGGTGACAATGGAACCTGGAGAAAGGATAGATATTACCAAATAAAACACGAGCTTTTGGGACTCCAGATTTCGCTGGTGCTGATGTAGCTGGATCTGACTCTGCCCGCCAACACGTGGTCTGACCCTTCTTTTCTGATTTATACCCAATCAGCAAGCTGTCTACACGTCCACCCTGTTGATAAGAAAAGCAAGACAGGCCTTGCTGAGAGCCCTGCTTTGGGACTCAGGGTGGCATCAGTTCAGCTAATCTGCTTTCTTGGATATAGTCATGGCACCAGCTACGGAGCCCCTGTCTGCACTGGTGCCAGTCATGTTTCTCCACTTAGGATCATGAACCCAAGACACGATGTTTTCAGGTATTCAGCTAACAACTCTATCAGGAAAGGAAATGAGGCATGTCAGGCCCGATGGGTTCGTGATGGCCCCGTGCCAGCTCCCGAGGACTGCAGCATCTTTTCTTGAGAGCTGGCAGGCAGTGCTGGGCTTTACCTGGGCGATCCTGGGCACACTGTCTATTCCTTTTGGAAAATGAATGCATTTACTTGTTTCTAGTCCCTTCATGGCAACGTTCCCAAGTTTTAACTGAGTGCTCGCTGGCTACCGGCTGTATCTTCTATACCTTCCTCCAGTCTCAGTAGTTTGTAAGGATTCCCAACAGTGGGTCTGCATTCTGTGTGTTATCTTCCAACTGCTGGATCGAATTCTTCTGGGTCAAGTGGCTTGATCTCATTTAAACAATTTGTGCGCTACTTTAAAATCTCCTTATCAATGTTTAGTCTAGATGTTCTTCCTTCCTTCCTTTCTCTCTCTCTCTTCTTTCTCTCTCTCTCCCCCCTCTCTCTCCCCCTTCTTTCTTTCTTTTAATAGCCAGAGAGCATACGTACTCACCAGAGAGAGAGACTGAGAAGGAGAAGGCACTTCCCAGTGAGGTGTGGTCATACTGCAATCCCTTTTCCTTCATTTCTCTAACCTGTCTAGATTTTGGGCATGCACACATGTGCATCTGCTGTGTTTTTCAAGCTGCCAGAGCCAGGATTCAAGTCATGGTTCACCATGTGGGATCCAACTCCCTTCACCATTAGGCTACAGGCGATTCTCATTCTAGATTTTCTAACCTGCGGATCATTTTCTTGATAGGAAAGTAGAAGCAAAGTAGGTGCGAAAAGGGCCAGTGGTGGTGTCGCAGTAATCTAACTGATTGGGAGAGGTCCTGGGTTTGAACCCTGAGACCTCCCTGAGCACATTGGGCATGAGTGCGTGTGCCTGGGGTCTGGGCTGCCTGGGCCTGGGAGTGGACTGTGCATGAGACCCAGTTGGGGATGCCTGTCTGTCTCTTCTTGTCTTTCTTTTTCTCTGCCTCTTTCATGGAAGAAATAAAAATAGGAGATTTTGGGGTCAGCAAATAATGTGTTAATTAAGGTGACTGGATCCCATATGACTGCACAGTTCAAGTCCTAGACCCATTGCTTGAAAAGTCTGCCCCAAGAAGGGGGTGTGTGTGTGTGTGTGTGTGCATGCACACTATAGCAAATCGAATAAACTTGAAGTTGAAGAGTGTGGCTTTTTGTGAAGTTTAAACCATTAGTATTAGGACAGGGGAGAGTAGACAACTGATATTTTTTGCATCTTCATCTATGCTGGGCTTTTCTAATTTTTATTTATTTTATTTATTTTTGCTTCATTGTAATGCATGATCCATTTAATCCTTACAACAATCCCAAAGCATAAGAATTAATGATTTCCATTTTAGGGGCAAGGAAACTATGGATGAACAGGTGAAGAAAATGTCCCAGGATCATAACAGCTGGCACTTGGAGAGGTGGCTCTGGACCACCTCTGTTCTAGTTGCTCTGAGAACCACAAAGACGCTTGGGTGTCTTGCTCACCGGGGGCTGCAGCTTCCTCCTTTACATTAAAAGGCCTGTGCCTCTTCGCATTGCTCCTGGGCAGCCAGCTTCCTCTATAGCAAAGTAATTTGCAGTTGTATTGCTAGAACTTTAGCTTTTGAAAGTCATCCCTCTAAAGCTGCCTTCTCGGGAGTATCAGGTCAGGAGATCAAGCTCTCTTTTCTCTGAAGGTGTTGCAATCTGCCTTGACTAGGTACACATCAGACCACACCCAGCCTCTTTCTCCACGAAGAGCATGAACTCTGAGATGACTTGGCTACTATTTCACAGGAGTTCTCTCCCTTTTTCTTCTTCAGGCAGTTCACCCTGGTTGCAACGAAATTAGGCTCAAAATAGATGCCTCCCTCTGCCCCCAACCTCTGGTTTCGGAGAGATTAAATTGCTGAGACAAACCATAAGTGGATTCTAATGCATTCATTGCTTTTACGGAACAATCATTCCTGCGATGAATAGTAGCTGTAAATAGAGCTGACAAGGTAATTAGACTGGGAGATGACCGGATTTCTGTGCACGTGTGTGTGTGTGTGTGAATATGAATTTTTATTATGTGCATGAGAGCTTACAGGGTCTTATTTGAGCCTTCCTCTGAGCATGCTGCTATAATTATGAATGCATGCGGTTTTAAGTAGAGCTCTATTGGCAAGTGTGTGCAATTTTGTGTGAAACAGCAACACGTGACTTTGTATGAGATGGCCAATATAGAACAGTGGTTACGAGCATACATTTTTATTTTATTTTATTTTATTTATTTATTTTAGGGTTTTTTTAATGAGCAGAGACACCAGAGAGACAGAGATAGTGAGAGGGAAAGTGAGAAGTCACCCTCCCCAGGGGGGATGGCCACATCACAACCCAGGGAGGATGGCCACATCACAATTTCTCTCTTCCTCATTCTCCTCCTGGGATTTTAGGCATGCATGCACATGCACCCAATGTGATTTTCAAACCATTGGGCCTGGGACTTGAAATGCGGTCAGCCATGTGAGAGTCCAGGGTCTTAACCACCATGCCACCTGCTGGCCCCCAAAGCATGAATATTTGGAGACAACCAGATGTGGAGTTCTGTACTTTCTCAACATTTCATTAGCTCCAAGACTTGGATCGATTCCTAATGTCTGTAAGCTTTAGTTTTCTCATCCTCGAAGTGATGGTGATACCTGCCGTGTCTATAACCATCCCGTAAAGGTGTGTGAAGCGGGAGTGCATGGAAATGCTCAGCACAATGCGTGGCAGGTAGCAGAACCCTCAATTAACATAACTTATTATGTGGCGCTACACTTGTCCTTATGGGAAATGGTTTTGGTTTGCATTCATCTGTGAATCCTACCATGAAAACCTGCAGGTATATTTCTGGAGTGTTTTATGGCATGAAGACCCTGCTGCGCTCACTGGAGAGAGATCGAGAGGAGAGAGAAAGTGAGAAAGCACGCCCCGGGGGAGATGGCCAGGCTGCAGTCCCTTCTCCTTGTTCCTCTGAGGATTTTGGGCACGTATGCACACGCACCAGGATTCGGGACTTGAACTGCGCAGTCGGCCACGTGGGCATCAAGCCACCCTCACCACCATGCCACCAGCTGCCCGGTTGTTACTATTTTTTTTAAACAGAGACGGTCACAGATCCATGATGGCATGTCTAGGGGACAGGGAGGCCTTACACATGAGATGACTGGAATCCTTTTAAATGAAAGAGTCAGAGAACTGGGAAGCATTAAGTTGGAAAGAGAGTGGCTGTGGGGGTGCAGGTGGACAGAGCAGGAGTGAGTTCTTAAGTGAAGAGCCATTCTGACCCTCTTCTCCAGCCAGCAGAAAGCTCGAATTCCATCACCAGAGCTGCCTTGGGTCGATTCCTCCCTAGGAGGTGGAGGGTGCTCACACAGAGGCTGGATGGCCAGCCTCCTCCTCACACAGGCTTCTCCCCCTGGAAGGAGGCCAACCAGAGGTCTCAAGGGATGTCCCGGCCCCAGTTTCCTGTCTCCTCTGCATGGAAAAGAGCAGCCCCTCGCGTGTGTGTATTTTCTCAGCTGAAACTCCAACTTGGAGCTCCAGGAACCACAACATTTGTGTTTTTTTTTTTTTTTTTTTTTTTTTTTAAAACCCAGCCAGCTCAGAGGTGACAAGGGTGACAGGGCTACAATTATTACCTGCTCCTCAGCACCCAGTATCTCGTAGAGAAGGTGCTGACAGCTCTGAACTCTCTTTGTGTGGGGAGATGAAGCCCCCAAACTATGCTCAGAACATTTGACACAGACAGACAGCTGTGTGGGGTTGGCGTGGGGGTGGGGGCGGAGGCGGAGGCGGAGGCGGAGGTGGAGGGGGGCTTTCACTTCCTCCCCCTCACCCGTCCCGTTTTCTTTAGGCTGTGAGAGTGGGCTGAGAGGCCCTCCATGTGATTCCATTCTTGGACAAAGTTTTATCATCTTCAGCGACATTTCAGTCCTCCTGGTGCCCGGCCTTACAAAATAAAACACGAAAGCTATGGGTATTCATTAAAGATGAACGCACCTGTCCTGGGCTGGCACCAGGGGGGCAGGATGGAGGAGTGACCTCCAGAGGGCGCCAGAGTGACTCCAAGTAAACCGCGGCGGGAATCCGCCCAGTGGAGCAGAGTCCGGTGGCTGGACTTGGGCATCACAAAGACGCCGATTCTGATTCCTACTTGACGTGTGGCCTTGGGCCACTCGCTTAACCCGTCAGAGTTTCATCTGTAAAATGAGCGTAGCAATACCTATTTTGAAGGGTTGTTATGAAAATAAAGGATTTAGAATGAAATGAGAGAACAGGACCAAGGGGAGGGGAGGCAAGGAATGAGTGCGAAGATCTGCATCCCATCAGCCCCTCAAAGCCCATTATCGGCTCAGAGTCTACACTGCCTGCTTATGTGTGTTCGGCCATTTTTCATATGTTCTGGTGCTTTTGTAATAAAACCCAATTTCAGTGAAGACTATCCCACAGTGCTGGCTGGCCCGTGTGCTGCTGTTTTCCTAAACCATGGACACTGTCCGTGGCTCTCCTGAGGGCATGTGCAGGTGGGTTTGCCCTGAGAGGAGAGTCCTCAGAGACCCCAGAAGGTGGGAAAGGACAGAGATAAAGCACAGAGAACACTTACTCCCTCTTCGGAGCCTGGAGGAGAAGACAGCCCTTCTGGCCTGGGTAGGCTCTGATCGTTCTCCTTGGAATGTGGCACATGCCCATGGACAGGCCCCAGCAAGCTTCACAGAGCTCCTTGACGAGTCTGACCTTGGTTTCCCTTCCCTTCCTTCCTTTCTTTCTTTCTTTCTTTTTTTCTTCCTTCCTTCCTTCCTTCCTTCCTTTCTTTCTTTCTTTCTTTTTTTCTTCCTTCCTTCCTTCCTTCCTTCCTTTCTTTCTTTCTTTCTTTTTTTCTTCCTTCCTTCCTTCCTTCCTTCCTTTCTTTCTTTCTTTCTTTCTTTCTTTCTTTCTTTCTTTCTTTCTTTCTTCCTTCCTTCCTTCCTTCCTTCCTTCCACGGAGCACATGTGCTTGCTAGAGACAGACCAAGGGAAAGTGAGAAATGATCCCCCAGTACGGATGGCCACACTGCAATCCCTTCTCCTCTGTTCTCCTGCCAGGATTTTGGGCACGCATGCACATGCAGCTCCCAATTAGGGGAATTACTAAGGGAGGACTTCCTGTCACCAGAATGACACTTGTCCTTCGGCCTCCTGGGCTTAGTGTTTTCCTAGACTGCCTTCTAGGACTAGGGGTCAAAGACAGAAGATGAGAGGCTTGTGGCTGGGAAAGTGTGCTTTTCAGGCCCCAAGCTTAGAGCAAACTCACACCAGGAGAACATTCCCCTATTCCCTCCCCTCTCTGCCACCTGGGGAAAGACATCCCTGAGTGTTCTGCTACCAACCACTAGCCAGGGCACAGTGTCACCAAAGCAGCCTGACCTCCCACTGTACCCACTACCTAGCCCCACTGCAGCGACCACCCACGGCGGCCTGTGTCTCTGTCCTGACGCACCCACCGCTGGTGCTCTTGCTCCTCAACAAGTGCTCCCTGCTCTGCCACCTCCTGTCACCTGCGTGCTTGCCAGAAATGCAAAATCTTAGCACCCTCTTCCCAGACCTATTAACTTAGAATCTGCCTTTTCACTTGATCCCCAGGTCATTTGTGTGCACATCCACGTCTGAGAAGCCTGGGCTAGCTCATTCGTGGTATCCCATCACTGGCCAGCTACACCAGCTCCCTTAGCCCGTGTGATCTGGACAAGGACTGAATTTCTTCCTGGCTCTCTCCCGTGGTAAGGATTACTTCTGACCAGTCAGCACCGGGGCCTGAGAGCATAGCACAGACACACGGTCCTAAGGCTGTGCGCTAGAAGTCAGAGTGCACTGGCAGTCATGAACCCAGGAGAGCCACAGGCATGATCTGATACCTTCCTTCCACCTTCTCTAGTCAGCAGGGTGTTATTTCTGTACGTGGAGGAGCAAACCGAGAATTGAAGAGGTGTGAAACTAGCGAGTAAGAAGGCTGTGTGCCAGACAGAGAGGGAGAGACAGGGAATTCCAGGCACGGGCACTGTATGTATACAGGCAGGAGGTGTGAGACAGCATTATCAGCATTGTCTGTAAGAAACGTTATTTGCAGGGAATGGGCTAGCTTCATTCATTCACTCCACACCTGTTTCCTGAGACCCTGTTAAGGGCCATGCTCCATGCTGGGCAAGGCGGTGGCAATGTAGAATGAGATGGCTGTAGTCTCTGTTCTCAAGGAGCTGTCTTTCTACTGGGGAAGAAAGACATTCACCAAAAAATGACTTGAGTTTTGTTTAGCATTTTAAAAGATGCTGCAAGGTATAAAAAAGGAATGGAGCAGAGGATACTTAATATAAATCAGCAGAGAGGCATCCTTCCCTGTAGGGTTCCCCGTCATTCAAGGCTCCCAGGGATGTTGTCTCCTCTCTCTCGGTTGCTGGTTCATCTCTTGTTGCCCATAGCAGAAACTGGGGCTCTGTGCACAGTGCCAGGCACATAGGGGTGCTGGACAAAGGGATGAGTGTGGGCTCTACCCTGAAGCAGAGGGGCCGGAGCACAGGGTTCCCCTCGGGTTTGACACCACTCAAGTCTCTGCCCAACCACATGATAGTAACTCTTTTCTTCTGGGCTCTGTAGCACCAGGGGCCGAGAACATAGTAGGGAGAATGGGAATAGGGATCTTTGCTATGGGTGGTGGGTGGTGAATAGAGGGGGTGGTGCTGAACATTACTTTGTTTTTCTAAGATCAAAAGCCCTGGGAAGCTGGAGCTTCATAAAATGTCACTGGCAGGTGTGCTTGCAGAGAGGTTCCAGAGGAAAGCAACGTCGAAGTGCAGCCTGGCCTTCCTCTGGTCTCCCTGACAAAGGCTCACATGCCTACATCACTATTGCTCTGCCTGGGTGTTTCTGCTTTACGTTTATACTTTGATTTGGGCACTCCACTTCTCTCACTCGGGTCTAACTTTTGCCGACAGCTCTGGTCCCAGCAAAAGACTGCAATATATTTGGCAACTGCAGTGACCACCTAGGATTGCCAAGGAGGCTGTATTTCTTGTGCCAGGAGTCAGCACATGGGTGTTTCTATATTGGCTTGTTTCTGTTATGTATTGTTACATAAAAACCATTCCTAAACCATCATAACAAATATGAAGGCACTTTGAAATTTTTTTGAAAAAAGAATTAAAATACATGCTTATTTTGGTGCAAAAAAATATCTTGAAATCCACACATAGATTTTTTTTTTTTCCATAACAAACATTTCTCATGAACTTTCTGAAGATTCTAAAGGTCAGTGCCTTTGGTTTGACTGGGCTCAGCTGGGTGATTCTCCTCTATTTTATAAGGTAGAGTTGAGATACATGTACTCATGAGGGTGCAATCAGTGGGGGGCTCAATAGGGTCTGGAATGTCTGGGATGACCTCTCTTTTGAGGCCCCTCTCCATGTGGACTCTCATTACTTCACTAATCTACTCTAACCAACTGGGTTCCAAAAGGGCAAGCTCCCAGAGTCCAAGCACTGATCCAGCCATTCTGTTTGGGTCATGGTTGCCGACATCTCACTGGCCAAAGAAAGTCACATGGCTGAGCCTAGAGTCAGCCTACACAAGGATGCCACTGGAGACCGTCAATGTCACAGGCACCACATGGCCTATGGAAGTGCATCTGCTAGGAGCTACCTAGGAAACAAATCCAAGGCTTGATGGGGCAAATCTAGAAGGCAGACTTGTAGAGTGGTGCTGGGAGGTGCACGTGGCTTTAACATATCTCATTCAATCAGTAAGTACTAAGTCATCCAAACTAGTACTAGATACTGTACCAGACACTGAACAGATCAAGGTCATACATTCTACCACCTTCCTTGCTTTCGAGGAGCTCACAGCGCGTTAGCCATGGACAAGCAGGTAGGCGATACCATAGTATGTGTGATCTGGACAAGGACCGAGATTCTCCTTAGCTTCTACAGCCAAGGAGAAAAAAGAAAGTGACCTAACTCAGTCTGAGGGTCAAGGAAGGTTTTTCAGGGAAGAAATACTTGAGCTAATCCCGAAGCAACAAAAGGAATTGGCTAGGTTACACTTGGGTGGATAATCAGAGAGAGAGTGGGTGAAGGCCCAGGGAAGAGAAATACCTTGAAGCAACTGAAAACTGAGATGTAGCCCCTCACTCCACACATTTGGAAGGAAAACCTTATGTGGAAGGTAAGGTAGGAAAGTCTACAGCATGAAGATGCTTACATTTTTAGCATGCCCCAAGTTTTTGAAACCAAGGGAGAGCATTAGAAAGGCATCTTTTAAACTTTAAAACAAAATGTTTTTGCATAATGGTTTTTAAATGGTTTTCTATAGTAAATGCATTTACTTGTTAACACATAATCTACATGGGAAAACATTATTCTGGCCGCCACCCGTGGAGTGAGGAGGCTGTTGTCAGAATGTAGTTATGAGTCAGTGCAGCCTGAACTGAGTCAAAGCCTGTTGGAATGAGGAGGAACGAGACATAGGAGAGATAGTTCGAGGTTACGGGTGTGAGGTTTGGCCTGGGGTCAATCTGAGGGTGAAAGAGGAGCAGAGAAGGATGACGTCATCCCCTCTACCCTCCGAGGACACAGAAGTCCAGCCTAGCAAGGCAGGCACCTGGCAGGTTGGATGCCCCTGTGAGACAGAAAGGGGAGACCGCTAAGATGGGACAGGACTGCTCTGTATTAAGATGTTGTCACCTTGTAGGGACTCTGTAAGAAGATATGATCAGAGGGGACCTGTAGGGGCTCCTAAGTAGGACCTGGGAGTCAGTCCTGTCCCAGGGGCTTTCCCGTTCTGTGATCTGAGACAATTTACCTCAATGCTCAATGCCTTGGTTTGGGTACTCAACAGGGCTTTTGTGAGAACTCTATGGGCTAATACTTGGAACACATTGGGAAAGCCCTGGAATAAGGCAAACCTTGGTCAGTGAAGCCGCAATAATGAGCAAACAGCCCTTGTCTGTTGATGAAATAGGTAAGGATTTCAAATGGTTCGAAATTCAAAAAATACCAAATTATGTATACAGGGAAAAGTCTCTCATGTCTGTATTCTCTGTGGTTCTTGAAGATAGGGCCCTTGGGAGGAAATTAGGGTCAGGCTAATCATGAGAGTGAGCTCTCCAGATGAGGTCAGTGCCCGCGTTAAGAGAGGAAGGCACTCTGCATCCAGATCTCTGGGCCATGGAAGGATACATCGAGATGGAAAGTGTCTAGGGCCTGAAAGCGGGCGCACACTGAGACTGGATCTGCTGGTCTCTGGGTCCTGGACTTCTCAGCCTCCAGAACAGTGGGAAATAAATGTTTGTCAGTTAAGCTCCTAGTCTGCAGTATTTTTGTTTTAGCGGCCTTAATAAAGACAGAGATTTATAAGAGATTTATAAGTGTTATGCGTGCTTCATTCAAAACAATTTGAAAGAATTCTCTCTTTTTCTATATTCCAGAAAAGTTTAAAGATTTTTAGAAATCATTATCTTCTCTTTTCTCCTTTAAAAAATAGGCTTAGAAAATTACCTTTGTAAAATTTCTGGTTTGGTTGTCTTATGGCGAGAAAATTTGTCAACATCTATGTACTCTTTTGTAATTAATCTAGTTAGATGTTCCATCTTTTGGAGAGTCAATTTTGAAAATCACATGACAAATTTTCATTCCCTTAAAATTTCAAATGTTTTTACATAGATTTGAATAAAGTATTATTATTATTATTATTTTTGGAGAGGTTTTTGCTATAGGGCGCGTGCGCTCGCCAGACAGACAGAGAGAGACATAGAGACAGAAAGCGAGAAATCACCCCCCAGGGGGGATGGTCACACTGCAATCCCTTCTCCTCCATTCTCCTCCCGGGATCTTGGGCATGCACGCACATGCGCTCGGCGTGAGTTTTATGCCACCGGGTTTGGGACGCGAACCGTGGTCGACTACATGGGGGTCCAGAGACATAGCCATTATGCTAACTGCTGGTTCCCAAGTAGTATGTTTTTTTGGTAGAGATTGTTTTGGTATAGGGTGTGTGTATTCACTGGAGAGACAGAGAAACAGAAAGCAAGAAATCATCCTCTGAGGGATGGCCATGCCATAATCCCTTCTCCTCCATTCACCTCTCAGGATCTTGGGCACGTGCACACATGCACCCTGCATGAGTTTTATGCTACCAGGTCCAGGACTTGAATTGTGGTCCACTACGTGGGAGTCCAGCAATGTAACCATTACATTGGTTCCACGTAAAGTAGTATTTTAATTTTCTCTATACCTGTGGTTCATCCCACCATACATTCTATGTATTTATTTATTTATTGGATTTTTACTTTCTCTCTTGTTTATTAGATTACTTATTTATTTTTCCAAAGTCAGCTCTTGGATATATTCTAATATTTTCCTTTTTAGGTTAATATACTTATTTTTGACCTTAGCTATAAAATACTTTCATCTGTTTTACTAAGGGCCAATTATTATTTTTATAACTTCTAGAACTCAGTTCTTCTCTTATTTTACATGTCCTTGGTTACTATTAGTTTTTAAAAAAATAAATTTTCTTCTCGTATCTCTAATTATCATGTTCCAGACATTCTGTCATGCTTATTTTTTGAGCTAAGGGTTGTTTGGATTATTTTCCCCCAGTACTAAGGTTTTTGAAATTTGATTTAACTATTCATTTCCAGTTTTAGTGCAATATGATCAGTGAGCGAATTTTGAACTTTTTTACTTTGGTTACATTTTACCTGTTTATTTAAAATTTTTGTTATTATTATTTATCTTTTCTTTTTTAAAATTTGACCAGAGGAAGACAGAGAAAGAAAGAGACAGAGAGAAAGTGAGGAAGCAAGCAGCCAGGTCTGGGACTTGAACCACAGTTGGCCATATGGGAGTAGTGCCTTAACTATGGCACCTGCTGGTCATGACTTTGGTTACATTTTAAATGAATATTTTTTTCTCTGTTTTAAGAATTCAGAGTTTAAGATACATAAATATAGTAAATATATAGGTGCTATTATTTCAGCCTTCTGTACATTTAACTTTTAAACACTTGACCTTTGATTATAGAGTTGAAATAAGGTCTTATACTGTGGATGTGTTTGTGCCCATTTCTCCTGTGTCTTCTGTTATTTTTGTTTTGTAAATATTGGTGTGTTGCTGCTTTGTGAGTGGGTAGATAGCCATTTTTTTTTTTTTACATTTCATTCTGAATTGTACCTAGTAGCATAAAATGTCATTCTTCATCTCAGTTACTACTTTTCATCAGAATCCAGCCTTTCTGATATTGAGAGCATGACCCATTTTCTCTTTCTGTGCATGTATCTGATATCCCATAGTCTGTCCTTTTATTTTAAATCTTTCAGAATCCCCCCCTTTCTTTTCCAGGTGTGGCTTTTATTATACATGCATCAGTGTTGGTTTTGCTTTGTGATATAATATGATCTCTTTTTCTTTTAATAAGTGAATTTAACTTGTCAACATGTATTTATATAACATATATGTTTGGTTCTAGTTTTCTCATTATTTTATGTTATGATATGTATATATATTTTCCAGAGGGTGTGTGCATTTATCAGAGAGAGACAGAGAAACAGAGAAACAGAGAGAGAAGGAGAGAGGAGAGAGAGAAAGTATCCCTCATGAGGAATGGTCACACTGCAATTCCTTCTCCTCTGGTTCTCCATCCTGTCAGGATTTGGGGCGTGTATATGCTCATGTGCCTGGCATCTTTCTTAAGCTACTGGGTTTGGGACTTGAACCATGTAGTTTGCTCTGTGGAATCTGGCCGCCTTAATCACTAGGCCATGGATTGACCTCCTTTCTGCCATATATATGAATATACATTTTTTTAAGAGAGATTTTTGCTGTAGAGCACGTGTGCTCACTGGAGAGACACACAGAGAGATAGAGAGACAGAAAGCAAGAAGTCACTCCCCAGAAGGGATAGCCATGCTGCAATCCCTTTTCCTCCATTCTCCTCTTGGGAATTTGGGCACATACATGCACTAGTGTAAGTTTAAGTCGCTGGCTCTGGGACTTGAACCCTGGTTGACTCCATGGGAGTCCAGCAACATAGTCATTATACCCTCTACTTTAATATTTTAAGAAGCTTTCTCTGTGTGGACTCCCCCCCCCACCCCCGCTTTCCTTGTGTGTGTAATTTGGAAGGTTTGTATTTTTCTGATAGTTACCTTTCTAACTGTACCTTCGTATAATACTACTAAACTCTTATTTCCTTGGTATCAATTGATTCTCTATATAAGTCTCTGTTCAATCATCCATTTCTTTAGATAATAGGTAGTAATTTTTCTAATATCTTTGTTCAGTACTTTTGCTGTGCTACAATAATTGCCTCATCACGTTTTTTTAATTGCAGTGAAATATTTAATTACAATTTATCCTGCTCAGTGAAAACATTGTTCTATTGCTCTCTTAATTGACTGTTTTTCATATTTCTTTCATTTTTTTCTCTTGCTGTCTTTCTATAGACCCTGTGTTTTTCAAATACTCATTTTGGAAGGACAGAAGTTTATTCTGAACCAGAATTTTGTAGCTGGACTGTGTGTGGGGATGGCTGGGCTATATGCCATGTTATCAGAATTTGTTAGGATTTAGGGTTTTGCAGATGAGTAGCTTAGGTTTTACTTCCCTCCAGCCAGTGAATATTGACAGATGTGTGGCTAAATAGCCACAGACAAAGCCTCTTCCTGTCCCGTTGTCACAAGGAAATGTATGGCTTGACAGTGACACTATCTTAACTCATCTTTTTTATCTTTTTGTTTTTCTCTTTATGTTTCTTTCTTTTCTTTTTCTTTTTTCTTTGTTTTGGCTATAGGGCATGTGCATTCACTAGGGGGTGGAGGGAGAGAAAGAGAGAAAAATCACCCTCCGGGGATGATGGCTATGCCACAATCTCTTCCCCTCTTCTTGGGATTTGGGACACTCATGCACATGCCCCTGACATATTTTTCAACCTTCTGAGTCTGGGATTCAAACCGCTCAGTCGGCCATGTGGGATTCAGCTGCCTTAACCTCCACACCACCTGCTGGCCCTTAACCCATCTTTTCTATTCATAAGAAGAGGTCCAAAGATTCTCTTGTCTCCATTCTTTTGTACTCCATTCCTGTTTTTGAAATCATGGGGTGTAGGTTTTATAACTCCAGGGAAGTTGAAAGTCTTACAGCTCTTTTCCAGACTCCTCTCCCACATTCCTGAGAGGCTTGCCCTTCTTGGTCCTTTACATTGCCTCCTACACCTGTCTCATTATTTAACCTGGCTTTCTTTGAATCTCTTACCCCATTATTTTGGAGACTTCCATGTTTATTCCCTTGCCCTTCCCCTTCCCTAGGCTTAGAACTTCCTGTCCATCCATTTTTTTTATAGTTCAGTCTTTCACTCTCCATAGGTCTCTGCTCAGAAGTCATCTTCTCTGAGATGCTGTCCCTGACTACCCTGTGTAAAATCATACCCTCCAGTTATCCTCTAATTTACCAACTTTCTTTCATAGCAAGTTAATCTACAGATGTGTCATCTTGTTCATTGTCTGCCTTTCTAGCTAGAATGCAAGCTTCCTGAGGGTAAGGGCTGTTTATTTTACATGTAACTACCTACTAAGCAGCTAGAAAAGTGATGGTACATGATAGGCATGCCATAATCATTTGGAAGGAAAGAAGGGAGAAAAGAAGGAAAGAGGGAAGGGAGAAAGGAAGAAGGGGATTCCTGCACTCACATATCACACTGAACTAATAATATTTATGCCTTTCTCTTTTTCTCCCTTCTGTCAGCTCTGTGAGGGGGCTTCAGTACCTTGGACAGCGGCTGGCTCTGCACAGTAGAGCCTCAAGATTTATTGAATTGAATTAAAAACAGATCTCTGCCTCCAAATGAATCTCAGAGTAAGGACATTTATCTGGAGAAATCTCAGGGATCAGAGCAATATCTGGCACCCCTAATTCTCCACTCCCCAGCCCTCAACCATTCTTTGTTTGCAAAATTATCAGTTGTGATGTGGATTTTTTAAAAACCAGCAATAGATTTCATTTGATCCAGGATCAGAAATGTTTCTGGAAGGTGTTTTTGTTTCTAAGGTCTGCTGCTACCTCTCTGCCTATCAGTGGAGGTGGAGGGTGTTGGGTGAGGTTGGTTGTACCCATCAGACTGTCCTCTCACTCATCACTCCCTGGTCTCCCAGCACAGGAGGGCACTTACTGAAAGAGCTGGGAAAGAGAAGCACCAAGTAATTGTGGAAGCTCTGGGAGTTCATTGACAGACTGGAGACAACTGATAGAATAGACTCACTGGGGTCAACAGTGCCTTGCTTTTTTCACTCCTTACAGGAAATTGATTTTTCCCTCCTGGCCTTTCACTCAGTCTCAGCTTCCCAAAGAGAAATCACCACTTTGGAGTCAGACTCTGAAAGTATGTCTATACAGAGACTCCATCTGGTACTATGGAGCCGCCATCCCCTCTAGGAGCCTGCTGTGCTCACAACCCCGATTGTTGAGGCTCAAATAATTACTTGCGATGTTTACTTCAAATGGATGAATATGAAATTGCTCAACATGCCCAGCAATTTTCCAAGAGAGGAAGAGGAGCCCATGGGATGGGACAACTAAGTCTCACATATGGGGCCCTTGCCTGTCCACCTGTTTGAGTTGGTAATGCAGATAGACTCTCGAAGGATGTCTGGCCCTAGATTCCTGATCAGGGTGATTGGGACAGCTGGTGTGTTACCAGGAGTCACAGTGCATGCTTCCCACAGTGGAGATAAATAACCAGGTGATGAAAGTTGCAAATGAGTTACTGCATTTTTAATAAAACCACCATAAATTATAGTAGTTCTAGTCACAGTTTATTATTGCATCCTGATGGCTTTCTTAGATATAAGAGCTAGGAACTGTGCTATCATGAAGGTCTCAGATTAATAGTATCTGCCATGGGGGGCTCTATAGCAAAGGGTGGAAAATCACTGCTCTAGTCCAAACTTCTTGTTAAAGGTGGAATTTCTTCTCCACAACCTTGACATATCCACCTAACTTCTACTGAAAACTGCCAGTGAGGCCACCTTTACAACCTCGGACAGCAGTTTGCTACATAGAAATCTCGTGTGGTTTCCAGTCAATACCTTAGTGTTTCTCCTAGAGAAGGACAATCTCTCCTACAAGCTGCCCAAGGCAGATGCTGTGTTCATACCACCGTGGTTCCTTTGCCATTTCTCTGTGACACCAGTTTCTTCTCGTTTACTGCAGGGCTCTGGGCACCCATTGATGTGCATGCCTTTGACAGAAGAGCCTGGGAATTAACATCTTCCCAGAGCAGCCCTTGACCAAAGAGTGGTGGCTGTTGGGGTATAAATATCCCAATTCTTTTGCTCCTTGGCTGGAATGATTCTGAGTTGTGTACATTGCACCATTTTCTGGAGTTTTCCTGCAGAATTAAGTTTCAGTCTACCATTTAGAAGCTGGTTTATTAGTACACCCTTTATTACCTGCCTTTCTCCTCTGTATCTTCCCCCTGCATTTTGTGTGTCTTTAATAAACTGTTCACAACTGAATTCTTGGCTCAGAGAATGCTTCTGGAGCAAATCAAACCAATAAACCTAACCTCAAAGTACAAGACCTTGCTGGAAAAAAATTATATGAAAACAAATAGAAAAAGGCAACATATTTATGAATGTAAAACACTGCAAAGCTACCATTTCTTCCCAATTGATCTTTATTTGGCACCATTTTACTTCTTTCTTTTTAATTGCCAGAGGGTAAGTGCACTTGCCAGAGTGACAGAGACAGAGGGAAAAGGACAAAGCATCCCCTCAACGGAGTGTGTTCACACTGCAATTTCTTCCCCTCCATTTCTCCATCCTGTCAGGATTTTGGGCATGCATACTCACATGTGTGACAGGGGTGTTTTTCAAGCCACTGGGACGGGAATTTGAATCATGGTTGACCATATGGACATAACTCCCTTAACCACTAGACTACAGGGCCAGCCCTTGGTACAATTTTAATCAAAATCTCAGTAGGATATTTTAGAAATTTGACAAGACAATTCCAAAAGTTACATGGTAAAATAAGGGGCAAAAATAGTTCAAACAATTTTGAGAAAGAACAAAGAAGAGAACCTTGTTTGACCATATATGAAGGCAAATTCAAAACTGGAGAAATAAAAGCAGCCGGATACTGAACAGGAGTGGCTTAATAGATCCCAGGGAAGATAAGACAGTCCAGAGCAAGAAATGTGGATGTGAAGAGAGGCGACACAAGTGGGATGAAGAGAGTTCTGGGTAAGTTTTGATTATTCTCCGTGTCTGCAGACACCTGAACAGAGGAAATGGATTGGATTCCAACAGAAGGGCAGTTTAGGTAAAAGAGTGTCTGGTATGAGGCTGGATGGCCAAGGCAAACTGTGGCATTGCTCAGTTGATAATTAGGAATTCTTGTTTAGAGAATGCCACAGTTTACCCAGCTCTCTGTGCTCGCTTTGTTTTCTGGATTAATAAACATAAATCAGTCATGGGCTGGCCCCATGGCCTAGTGGTTAAGGGAGCCAGATCCTATGCGGCTGATTATATAGTTCAAATCCTGGACCTAGTTAGTGGCTTGAAAAACACAACAGGCATGCATGTGTACGCACACGTGTGTGTGTGCCCAAAAATCCCAATAGGATGAAGAAATGGAGAACAGATTATGGCATGACCATGCCATTGGGGGTGCTTCCTCTCTCAGTTTCTCTCTCTCTTACTGGTGAGCACACCATAAGTCCTTTGGCCAGTTAAACAAAACTAAACATAACCCACTCTCTTTTTGGGACAGGTGGTATAGCAGTCCCCAATCAATGAATTAGCCTGACACTGCAAGTTTTGACCTGGCGTTTCGCACTTAGTGCTCTGAAATTTCACAGGGAGCCCTGAGCAGAAGGATAATGGAAGCCTTTCCAGACAGTGATGCATCATTAACCCCGGGGAAGGAGCAGTTGCTGTGGATGAGAGAAACAGGTGCACAATTTCTTGGCCAAATATGAGAGAATCGTAGACTCCCTGTGACCAGTATTTGGTCACATTGACTTCCTGACACCCAGACCGGGACATTTGCAGGGATCTTCAGTAGGAGACACAGTCAGTGTCCACCAGGATGGGACCTGCTCACACTCAGGGCTGAGCACAACCCTTCCAGAATGGCTGAGAGAACATTTGGATGATATTTGGGTTTCATGATGACATTCCACAGTGGGGACCTTTCCAGCTTGGACATAGGAAATATTATTCCTTTAACCTCTCCACCAAACAGCACACATACACTGTGATGGTTAATTGTGTATGTCTACTCGACTGGGCCACAGGGTACCTAGATATCTGATCAAACATTATTCTGGATGTTTCTGTTAAAAGGGTTTGGGATGAGGGTACATGTAAATTTGTAGCCTTTTATCATTATTATTATTATTATTATTTGAGAGAGAGAGAGATTTTTGCTATAGGGTATGTGTGCTTACTGGAGAGACAGAGAGACAGAAAGTGAAAGCCACCATGGGGATGGCCACACCGCAATCCTTTCTCTTTCATTCTCTAGGATTTTGGGCACATATGCACATGTGCCTGATATGAATTTTAAGCCACTGGGCCAGGGATTCGCATGATGGTTGACTACGTGAGAGTCCAGCAAAGTAACCATTATGCCATCTGCTGGTCCCAATTGGTAGACTTCCAATAAGGCAGACTGGCCTCTGTCATGTGGGTAGGCCTAGGTCAGCTAAAGATCTGGATGGAAGGAAAAGGCCGACCTTCCCTGAGCAAGAGAGACTTCTCTAGCAGACTGCCTATGACTTTGTGGCAACCTTGTCTTGGATTCAAACTGGAACGTCGGCTTTCCAGCCTGCTAGCCTCCCCCTGCAGATTCTGCACTTGCTAGCCCCACAGTTCCTCGGGCCAACTTCTTCCTTAGATCTCAATCTCAGGGGAAATGAGTGTCTTGCTGGGAGCCCACATCTGTGAAGAAGGTCTTTCTCCTCAAGGTGGTCTAATTTCCTAAGCTGGGCACAATCCTTCTGCAAGAACGTACACACCTTGGGGCTGTATTTCCTCCAGAATCTCTTGACCTTTCCTGAGGGTCAGGCATCTAGATGCATGGCTACTGCATGAAACCATCTCAGCACGTCTCTGCAGGATGCTTTGTAATCAGTATTTCAAAGATATGTGAGACTTAGGAAGATGCAGATGGTAAAGTCGCCCTTCCAAAGTCACAGAGTTAGAAAATGACTGAGCTGAGATCCAGCATTCATTCACTCATTTGTAATTCTACCAGGCCGTGAGCTGGACACTGGGCTCAAGGCTCAGAGACCTGCTTTCTGATCCCTGATCTAAGCTCTTTCCTTGTCTAATACTGCTTCCTCCTCTTGTTAAGGTCAGGGCTGTTTCCCAAGGATATGAGGTCAACAATAATAACATTGCAGAAGTCGATGGGTGGCAGAAAGGAAGGAGGGGGAGAGGGAAGATAGGAGTGTAGAAAAGGACCAGGCAGAGAGGAGAGAGCTTGCTAAGGCCTGAGGGATGAGGCAGGACAGTAGGGCTCCTGTGCCCATGGTCCTGGGGCCATTCAGAGGCCTACCAAGGGCTGTCCTGTTTCCCTTCCCAAAACGTCTCTAGGAGGCTCCAACCCCATCTTTTCATCTTAAGGTCCTATGACAACTCTTGGTCTGTCATGGCTGCCCCTGCCTTAGGCCAGCAGGGATTTTTGCAGCCCTTCAGGGCCTGGTGAGGGGAACAAAATGAGCACTTAGTCCATAGGTTCCAAGTCCCAGATGTGGTCATTCTGCCCTCAGACATTTGCCTCGCTGCCAGAAGCATCTGCTCCAAAAGCCCTGTGGGGTGGCATCGTGGCACCATTGTCCCTGAGATGCAGTCCAGAGACAGGCCAAGTCAAAGAAGAGAAGAAAGAGGCCCTGTGGGGAGGCCAGGGGCAGCTAGAGCACTGTTGTCCCATGGTGAGACGAGCAGATCTGCCCTGTGACTTCCCTTCTTAGCCTTCCTTTTTTTTTTTTTTTCTTGAGGTTTTTGCTATAGGGCACGTGCGCTCACCAGACAGACAGAGAGAGACAGAAAGACAGAAAGCGAGAAATCACCCCCCAGGGGGGATGGCCACATTGCAATCCCTTCTCCGTTCTCCTCTCGGAATCTTGGGCACGCACACACATGCGCCCGGTGTGAGTTTAAGCCACCGGGTCCGGGACTCGAACCGTGGTCAATTACATGGGAGTCCAGAGATATAGCCATTACACTAACTGCTGGTCCCCCTTCCTGGCCTTTCTGTGGGTTTCTATTACTGGCAGGTTAAAGAACCAGCTTCTTAAGTGCCTTACAGGGTGTTCCAGAAGCCCTGCCCATTGGATCACCCCTAGACTAGATAAAGTGTTCATGCTTTGGGTGAGTCTGTATCAGCAGATTTTATTCCAGATGTCTGCCTTCTCTCTCTCATAGTTACCAGATTCTGGGGGCTTCCAGGGTACAGACCAGGCCTTACTATAGGTACCTTGCACACAGAAATATTTACCGAGTGAATGAATGGATTTGGAGCTATGTGTACATTTCTCAGGGGGCTGGATGTGAACCCCAGAGGCTGAGCTTGGAGTAACATGGCCCTTGTCCCAGGCATCTCTTCAGGATAGATGACAATCCTCTGTTCCCTAGCTGGAGCCCAGCTTCCCCTTCCCTTCAGAGCCCGTAATTAATGTGGCACCTTCAGTAATAAACATGCACCTGTGGGCTCCAATCTTTCTCATTAGGGGCCGAGGCAGACTGCTCACCTTCTCCAGCTGCTAATGGCTGAATCATGCTAGGAAGGTTATGCATGCTCTGCTCTGGGCAGGAGTGCCCCTGTCCTTCCTGGGTCTGGTCCTGGCGGCCAGTATGGATCCCCACATTGGATGGACATGGGCCCAGAGTTGCTGTGCTCAGGTGGAAGGCAGTCCAGGTGGTGTCCCAGCCCTCATGGACTCCAGAGTAAAGCTGCAACCTTCAGCCTGACACCCAGGGCCCTGCTAGCCTGGTCCCAGCCTACCAGGTTGGACCCTTTGTCTCCAACCACTCCCTGAAGTGCATTCCTGGGTCCTCCAGGAGTCTGTTCCCACAGTTCTCCATCGCTGGCTCCTCTGCCTTCCGCATCTCTCTGAAGTGCACTCTTTTTGAAAAGCCTACAAAGGACATCTCCTCCACCAACCCCAACCACCCTGAGTGCAGAGTGTCTTCCTTTCACACTTTGCCCAAGATATCCTCCATTCCCTGCTTTGTCACTGCTGGTGTGTCACTTTCTGTTATCTGTGTCTCCGTCATTAAAGCAAAGAAATCTTTCCACAGGCTTTCTGTGAAGCTGAAATTACCTTTATTCATTCAACATGTGCAAACATTTATCTCTTCAAAACACACAGGACTGGGCCAGCCCATAGCATGGCAATTAAGGAGGCTAGGTCCTACGTGACTGTGTAGTTCAAAGCCCAGATCTAATAGCTTGAAAAAACACTGGAAGTGAGTGCGTGCATGCCCAAAATCCTGAAAGGAGAAATGAAGAAGGAATTATGGGGCAGGACCATCCCCCATGGAAGTACTTTCTCACTTTCCTTCTCTCTCTCTCTCTCTTTCTGGCAAGTGCACACACCCCCTGGCAAAACTTTTGAAAAAGAAATTTTAAAAAGAATAAAAGCATTAATTATTTGAAAAAAAAAAGAATGATAAAAAACCCACAGGACTAGATGGAGAGGACAAAAAGGATGACTAAAACATATTTTCAAAGAGCTTGAAGTCTAGTGAAAAGTAATTTAAGGATTTCCAAGGGTTTATATTTGCCTATATATAAAGCATTTAACCCAATGAAAAATGATAATACCAAGTAATAATGTGCTTAGAAACTAGATAGAATGTCAAAGAGATTGGAGGTGATCTTGTCACCATTCATCCTTTTTCTCTGAGGGAGATTTTTGCTAGAGGGCATGTGTGCTCTCCAGGGAGGGAGGAGAGGGGGAGAGAGAGAGAGAGAGAGAGAGAGAGATATCACACCCCAAGGAGGATGACCACAGCGCAATCCCTTCTCCTCCATTCTCCTCTCAGGGATTTGGGCACGCATGCACACATGCCCAGCATGAGTTTTAAGCCACCAGGTCTGGGACTTGAATTGTAGCCGACTACATGGGAGTCCAGTGATGCAACCATTACACCGTCTGCTGGGCCCCACCATTCATCCTTAAACATCTGCTGGTCTTGGCTCCCCATTAAGGCTGTGAGTCCCATGAGTCAGAATAGTAATCATCCTTCTCGTGACTTCCCCAGGACCCCCAGCAAAATGTACCTCAATACATGATTGTTTGCTGATCTGTTAATATCCTCCCAGGACCAGGAAGACCAGAGGAAATGCTATCAGAAGAAAAGGCCACTGCATGCCTGGTCACCAGGGCCTTACAGAGGTCACACCATGCAGCTCCTGCCAGAGACTAGGTCCAGCAGATAAGGACCAGTTGTCCTTCCTTGCAGGGCTTCAAAGCAGAAACATCAGAAGACCTGAGCCCAGGTCTGAACCCTGGAACTTCCCCCACCCCAAGCCTCAATTTCTGCCTCTGTAACTTTAAGTATCTCCTGTTCTCCCTTGCTTACAGAATCAGTATGAGAACCACATGCAATGATGGGTTGGAGGACTTTGCTACCTGTATCTTGTGGAACAGAGCTGAGGGATCATAATAACTTATATTTTAAAGAGAACCCTTTAGATTTTGAATTTTAAAGGGGTTTCACTAAACCTAATGATGGAAGTTTGGAAAATTGGCCTCTGGGCAGAAAGAAAGAGGGGGACACCAGGATGGCCCAGGTACTATCAGTGGCCCATGTAAGTAGGCACGTTCTTGTCAGTCCATCTTCATTCTGCCTCACTCAAGGTGGGTGCTGCAGGAGGGCGGAGAAGGGAAGCGTGGACTCATGTCACTCTGGGCAGGAGATGGGCGGGTTACCAATGTCCGGCCAGGGCAGGGTGCTTCCTGGGCACAGCTAGCTTCCAGGTCACTTCACAAAAGGTCATTACACCTGCCTGGAGAATTTTCCAGCTTTTAATGAGGCCACCGAGGCAGTGCATCTGTAAAGTTCAGCCTCTAATCCCCAATTAAGGCTCTGAGTCTTAGTCGCATCCGGCATCTGGTTGCCGAGGGCTACGGTAATTGTGTTGTTCACGCTCACTCTCTTTCTCTCACTTTCCAGTAGTTTCCAGTGGGAGGGAGTCTTCCCCTCAGGCTCCTGAAAGCCCAAAACCCCTCCTCAAGGGGCTGTCCCAGTGTGTGTGTGTGGGAAACCTCTTCTAGTCCCCAGCTCTCCCCATCTTCCTGTTTTCTCTACCCCCACCTCTGCTCCCGTCATAGTCCTCACCTTGCGCCTTGTGACCTTAAGCCATTGGTGAACTTACTCTATGCCAAGCACTGTATATACCTAATTATTTAATTCCCCAAATAACCTTTAGAGTAAGATTGACTATCCCCTTTTCTGCAGAGAGAGAGCTGATGATCAAAGAAGGCATGACTTGCTTAACCCCACACATGGGCATGGGCAAAGCTCATAGTGACTATGGGTCTGTGTCACCATGTCAGATCCCACTCTGCTGTTAGAGTGACCCAGACTCTGGGTATAGAATTAGGAGAGAAGACCAGACTGCTACCAAAGAGCTTATTCTAATAATCATGACTGTCATTTTAAGCCAATGAGCGTTTCCTAGATGTTGGGCTTTCAGCTTCTGCATGAAAGGAGTATGTTCAGCACTGTCCTAGCACATTACTACTCATCCCATTTAAGCTTCACAGTGGTCCTGCCAGAAACAAAACTTCCCCCCATTTTACTGCGCAAACTGAGATATGAGTGTAAATTTATCTACGGTTCCATTAGGTGGAAACACATGATGTTGCTGCCTTTGTACATAGAAAACAGAAAAATATCATTCACTTCCTGTGGCTCTGCCTAATTATAAGCAAAGTAGCCAGGATTTGAACTTGCGTCTGCTTTTATTTCTCTATTTTTTTAATTCTTCGATTCCTACAGTTCCCATTATAGCACAGTCTTAATTTGCATTTTTTGAGATTGTATGATTACATAGGAGGGAACTGGCACAGAACAGAATATGAGAACGCAGAACAGAACATGAGCTCCACAGACCTTCTCTATCAAATCTGGAAGTGCATTGAGGACCACAGGCCCGGTGTGGCTTTCCTGGGAGCTAGTTCTAAGCATCGCTGGGCAGAAGCAAACTAGCCAGACTCTGAGCTTGGGATAATCTGCAGATAAACAAACAACACCCTAAGTAGAAATGTACAGGGAAATGTGAGTAGATAGAGGTTCTCTCATAGACGTCCCTGAAATGGAGCAGACAGGAAACAGTGACATCTGAAGGGACTGGGCTGGGGTGTTACCACAAGCCTCCCCCATGCCTCTCTCTTCTGAGTCAGATTCTTGGTTGTGGACATGCAATTTAGATTTACTTTGATCTCTAAGTGGACAGCTGGGCCGGCCTCACAACACTAGAAAATATATTCATTATTCACCAGCCACCTAGAAAAGTCAGCTTCAGAAGCAAAGAACATCTTTCCATTTCAACCCTCATCAGAGTGTCATGGAAGGATGTGACCTGAGAGCCTGTTGGACCTTAGAGCCTCAGAAAGTTTTCCTTCATCCTGCCTTTATTTTATGGACAAAGAAACTGAGGCCCAGAGTCTGTGCATTGCCCATGAGCTCATGAAGGTTGGAACCAGATCTTTTTCTTTTCTGGGTCTCCAGTGTCTGACAAAGTGCCTGACCCATGCTAGGTGCTCAAAAAGAGTTGATAAAAACATGGACAAAAAATGTTGACTAAAGAGTAATAGCAGGGGCCAGCAAAATGGTGTAGTGGTTAAGGTGCTAGGCTCCCACATGGCCAACCATGGTTTGAGCCCTGGACCTGGTGGCTTGAAATTCATGCCAGACACGTATATGTGCATGCCCAAAATTCTAAGAGAATGGAGGAGAAGTGACTGCGGCATGGCGATCCCCCCAGGGAGTGATTTCTTGTTTTCTGTCTCTGTGTCTCTCTGGTAAGAATATGTGCCCTAGAGTAAAAATCTCTCAAAAACAAAACAAAACAAAACAAAGGAAGAAAGGAAAAAGAAAAAGTGGAATGAGATTAGAGTTTTCTGCCCCTGCCCCATTCCGTGGTCAGCCCTCCTAGAATGACCACAGAATTTCCTACTGTCCATGCGGTAAGGCCATTGCCGGTTCAAGTTTACAGTCTGACTCACTTTAGAGACTGAGGTAGTGTCCTTGTGTCTCTGAACAGCCCTCCGATCTATGTCCTTTGGACTGCCTCTGGCCCAGTCCTTTCCACCTTGTCTGCCGAGGTTACTGTCTGGAAAGACACACGATACTCAGCTGACTAGGGCACTCGCTGTGACTATGTCATCTCCATGGAAGCTTTGTTGATCTCCCCAACAAGGCTAAGTGAGAAAGTCCCCCTCTCTCGTAGACTTCCTTCGTTACAAAACTGCAATACTGGAATCTTCTGGAACACTTTAAAGAGTGTTGTTGCCTGGGTCCCTCTCCTAGGAGATTTTGATTGAATTGTTTTGGAGCATGGGCTGTGCATCAGGATTTTCAAAAGTCCTCCAGGTATTTCTTTTTCTTCTTTTCTTTTCTTTTCTTTCTTCCTTCCTTCCTTCCTTTCTTTCTTTTTTTTTTTTTGGAGAGGTTTTTGCTATAGGACAGGTGTGCTCACCAGAAAGACAGAGAGACAGAAAGTGAGAAATCACCCCCCAAGGGGGATGGCCACGCCGCAATCCCTTCTCCTCATTCTCCTCTCAGGATCTTGGGCACGCACACACACGCGCCCAGCGTGAGTTTAAGCCATCGGGTCTGGGACTCGAGCCGCTGTCGACTGCATGGGAGTCCAGCGACATAGCCATTACCCCAACTGCTGGTCCCCCTCCAGGTATTTCTCTTTGTTTATTTATCTTATATTCAATCCCTGTGTATCATTATAGCATACCAAATGGACTTGCCCATCATGAATACCGTATAGGTTGGTTCTGTCAGAGATACTACCACACATTATCAACAGACAATTTTCCATCTTGTGCTCCTTAAATGTTTTGCTAATTTCTTTTTCCCCTTCATCCCCTGCCTCTCACTCTCCCCCATTTCCCACCCTCCTCCCATACTCTCTTTAGTATCCATAATTGCTCTCCATGCCTTTATAATTTCCAGTCTTTCAGTTTCTTGCAGGTATTTCTTTCTTTTTTTATTTTTAAAGGCTTTTTATCATAGGGCATTGCTCTCTCCAGAGAGAGAGAGAGACAGAGACAAGTGATAGGGAAAGTAAGAAATCACTCCCCAGTGGAGATGGCCATGCTGCAATCCCTTCTCCTCCATTCTTCTCCTGGGATCTTCGGCGTGCATGCATATGTACTCAGCATGATTTTCAAGCCACCGAGTTCGAGATTTGAATCATGATCGGCCCTGTAGGAGTCCAGCAATGTAACCTCTACATCATCTGCTGGTCCCTCTGCCAGGTGTTTCTAATGCGTAGCCAATCTTGAGAACCCCTACATTAGAACATGAGCTCCATTGTCTACCATAGACCTTGGCATTTGAGGAAGGTTTGTGGAATGAATGAGTGAATGAATGATGCAAGAACTAATGCACATAGGGCTTCCTACCCAGGATCCAGCAGCAGAATAACCTGAGAATGTTTTGCAGGACACAAGAGGCCAGGCCAAGCACACCTTCCATGCTCCTTGCTCCACCACTCACTGCTCCCTATTATCCACTCATTTGGTTTCAGTTTGTCTGGGTTATAGTTTGCATTTATGTGCCTTGGAAAAAAAATCTCTGCAGGTGATCCTGATGGGCAGATTTGATTAAGAAAAACCAGGGCGTGCATAGCTGAGTGACTGAATGAGCTAATAGAAGGAGCTTTAGTTGGGAGTAAGAAACTAAAAAAGTAAAGACAGATGAACATTCTGTGTGGTTTAGGAAATTGGTGGGTATGATCTTCCATGGATCTTGTTTCCGTTCGCTTAATTGGCAAAATAAACAGCACTTGCTGGGGAAGTAAGAGGAAGCTCTTTCCTCCTCCCTGTTCCTCCTTCTCTTTCTTTCTAGGAGAAGCCAATAATTGCCTGGAAACATGAGTCTGGCCTTTTCTCTTTGGATTCTAATTTGCAGCTAGATGTGGCTACTGCTTTACAGTTAGCACATATGTTGGACTGGAAATTGAGGTCATAGTGAGGGGGAAGAACTAGGAAAGAGGAGGAGGGATGAATCAATTTGAAATTTGGTGATTAATTCCCTATGCTCAGCCCCAAGCAGGGCCTTGAAGCCTGAGGGACTGTTCAGGACATTTAACCTGCAGTCAGCAGGAACACTACAGAGTAACAGAGAGTCAGGGGCGAAGATGAAAGAGGAGAGAGACCAGCAGGTCATCACACTTCTTACTCATCTGCTGCTCCAGAGGGAGGCACAGGACCACCCTGGAGTACCCAGCTTCTGCTCTCTTACAACCAGCCAGGAACAAGCCAGACAGGAATGAGAAGCAATGCTACCTCTGAGCCCAGGGATCTGCGAACCAGCCCACGGCTGGGCTTGCAGCAACCTTCAGTGGAAACAGTAAGACGAACATGGCACCAAACAACAAAACTGCAGGAGTAGGCCTATATCATCCATGTCCAGCAACACTTTCTGCAGTGATGGAAAGTTCTAGACTGTGTTGTATATTGTGATAGCTACTGATTGATCACATGTCACACTGAAGCTTGACTGCTACAGGGAACTGAGTTTTAAATTGTGTTGCATTTCAATCCATTTAAAGTTAACCATGCTAGTTAGTGGCTACCATATTGGTAGTGCAGAGCTGTACTGTGGAGTGAATGGATGTGGAGGAAGGAGGCTGACTCTGGGGTGGGAGTAGGAAAAGAAAAACACAGGTGGCCACATGATTTGGACAAAGATAGCAAGCCTCAGTTGTGTGTGGGAGAATATATACGAAATAGTCCCTCATTGTGAAATGCTCTGATCTGTGGCTTTGGGACTTGGACTGATACAGAGGGTCCTTATCCAACAGCAAAAGGGGAGGCCATGGCTGAATCTCGCTCTCCTCAGGGGAGCATATTTTTAACTAAGATTCATATTTTAAAAAGAGAAATATTCCATTGTAACATTTCTTAGGAGTCTTCTCACAGAGGAGACTCTAAGAGAGTGAGACCTTGTTACTCAGCCAGAGGTGCAGAGCTGGGATTAGAACTCAGAATTGTCTAGCTCCAAATAGCTCCAATGTCCCCTGACTCTCAGCTTTATGGAATTGCCTCTTGTTTGGAAGTCAAGTTTCCCCAGCTTCACATTCTGTTATTAACCTGCTCAGTGGTGCTGAGAAAATAATTTCTCTAAGTCTCCTCTGTAAAACAAAAACGTTGAACAGCCCCTGAGATGCCCAAGATTTTTCTAACTTTAAAAGACTACATTTCTAAGGCACTTAAAAAATTCCCCCACTAGACATCAATTGAAGTCAAATGGGCTTCTCTTTTACTGTAGCAAACTTTTTTTTCAACCTAGTTTCTCTCAACATTAATCTGTTTTATTTATTAATTAATCATTCCTTTTAGAACTGCTTCTATTTTTCTGCAGCCTGGGGCAGTCCCAGGAAACTACTGCCAGCTTCAGCCAGTCCTGATCGAAGATGAGGCCAGAAACTTGGACATTCTGGCTCTGAAACAAATGAAGTTCCCACAGAGAGCACTTCTTATCACTCTGCCCTCCTCTTCCTTGCTTGCATTATCGTTCTCCTCCCATCTTGCTTTTCCTCCTCCTCTCTTCTCTCCCCCACTCTTTGCTCAAGCTTTCTCTTTCTGCCCTCGGCCCCTCTCCATCCTCCTTCCACTCAGTTCTCCACACTTTCCACACTTGCCTTTCCTTACTCAAATCCTGGGCTCTCTGGCCAACCTGTTTCTATGCTCTTCTCAAGTCACAGGATAGGCCAGCACTTCAGTGGGTAGAAGGGTTGGGGGATGTCTAGAGGGGCTGGAGGTATTACCTCCCATGTATTCTCCAAATGCACACACACAGCAAGGCCTGACTGTCAGAGTAGCTCTTGTTGCTAACAGGAAACAGGAGAATGAAGAAAAAAAATCTGCTAGCCAAACCAATCCCAAAGACAAAGACATCAGCAGTGATGTTTGGTGACTGGGAGTCAACATGGACAAGGTTATCCCGGGCCTCCAGCTCCCAACCAAACTCAGGGAGTCTTGTCTTACAACTAAGGTGGGATCTAAAGCTGGGCAGTCAGAAACTTTAGCAAGGGAGCCCTGGAATCTTCCAGCTTCAATTCCAGGCTCTTCAGCTTGACTGCTCTGGTCTACAAGGCCTCAATGGAGGCCCGAGCTGCAGCTTGGGCTGCGGACCTGAAAGTTTGCATTTCACATGTGTCTATGTCACTCCCTAGTCCTGAGCAATGGAGAGAGGAGCCCTGGCTTGCAGGGACTATGCTTTTGGCAATGTCTTGGGAACTTGTGCTAACCCCATGGTCATGCTTACTTCCTGCCCAACACCTTGCAGCCCTGCCCCCTATTCTACAGGAACCCTGTTTCACAGGGTTAAGCCCTAGAACTCATTGATATATGGGACCAAGGACCCCCTTTCAAGGATAGCTGAGAAACACCAGGGCTGAGCTGAGGTAGCAAAATGAGCCACTCCATCTGGGTTCCTGGTCAGTGCCAACACTTACTAGCTGTGGGTCTCCACCAAACCCTCCCCCCCAATTTTTTTCCCTGTGAAATAGGAATAAAATACCTCCTTCATTGGGAGATCTTATGCAGATTGAAGAGAATAATAGACACCCCTTCATTTTAGACAGGGACAGGCAGTTTGCTTAGCCTGGAAGCTGGAGGATGAATCCAATGCCCTCTTCAGGTCACTGTCTTGCTTGGGATTTTCGAACTCTAAGAAGACACAAGTGAGTCCAGAAAGGACCGCTCAATTGGCTGAGGTAGGTGAGCCTTAACAGCTCATTACTTGTGTGACTGACAGAGCGACAAGCCCCCCCAAGCAAGTTAGAGACTGTCAAAAGAAGGTACCAATAATGGGCATCTCTTCAGCATCTGGAGCATGTCTCAGGCATCCCGCATCAATTTCCAGTGGGCTCCTGCTGCCTCGGTTTTCTCCTTGGTGTGGTGTGGAATGCTGATGCTAATGTGCTGGGAGGCGGAGAACAAAGGGAGTATTGTCACATTTGAGAATGTCTACACTCAGCCGGAAACAGAGGCGCTTCTTATGCAATAGACATAATGGGAAGGCCAACCCAGGGCAGCATCCTTGAATCACTGAGCCATAGATCTATGATTTTGCCAAGGGAGATAAAGGTGAACTGACTTCAACTCTCAGTCTTAGGTAATGGGAGGGAAGTGGCTAAGCAGATTGAGGCTGGTCAGCCTTCTAGGAGAGGGCAGTTTTCAGTGACTGCCCAGTAACACAGACGTAAAGGCCATAAATAGGTGATGAGATTACAGGGCTATTAGAGAAGGTGAGTGATGGGCAGGGAACAGGGTGGTCAGGATGCTAGTTGAAATAAAAAAGAATCACAAGTCTCAAAGACCCATATGGATACCTGAAGGGCAGTCGACACCCACATCCCTCAGGTAACAGGAGACATCACTCCCGGCTCTAAGCCTGCAGCAGAAGCTGTCTATCGCACCCTCTTCTGTCATTTCTGCAGACTTAGTGGGACTGAAAAGTATCCTGCATCTTGGGACCAGCAGATGGTGGAATGGTTATGTAGCTTTACTCCACATGGTTGAGTCCCAGACCCAGGGGATTGAAAAACACACTGGGTACATATGTGTACCCCAGATCCTGAGAGGAGAGTGGAGGAGAAGGGATTTCAGCATGACCATCCTCCTGGGGGGGCATGCTTTCTTCATGTTTTCTCTCTCTCTCTCTCTCTCTTTCTCTGTCTCTCTCCAGTGAGCACATGTACCCTGTAGCAAACTAAAATTAAAAAAACAAAAAAACAAAACAAAAAAACCCCCGAGAGTTCCTGTTTTCCATTTCTATCAGGAAGAAAGGTTTAACACTGCAGTAAAATCACTAGAGAAATTCAGGAGAGTTTTCTGACCACAAGGGCTGGGAGCATGGGAACAAGACAGTTGGGAGATTTCTTCTCAGCAAAAGAAGTGGCAAACTGTGCGAGGAGGCTCAAGGGTCTTTTACAAAGGAGGCTCTCTGTCTGGGAGATAGGTGTAGCTCATTCTGTAGGTAAGGGGATGAACAATAACCTCACTGATTTATGGGCTCTATTTATTTACATAAACCTGCCAGAGGGCACACTTGCAGGGGGTGGCAGTGGGTGGGATGAGAGAGAGAGAGAGAGAGAGAGAGAGAGAGAGAGAGAGAGAAAGCATCCTTCACTGGGGTCACACTACAATCCTTTTTCCTCCATTCCCCCATCCTGCCAGGATTTTAGGCACTCATCCATGCACACTCAGCATTTTTTTAAGTCATCAGGGTCAGGACTCAAACCACATTTGGCCATGTGGGGTCTGACTCCATATGCACAGGACTTAACTTCTGTGCAATGAAACTGACCTCATGGGTTCTACAATCTTTTGATCCACCTGTAGCTCCCCCGCTCCTAACTCAAGTAGCCAGACTCAGACTGTATGACAGAGTTTGGTGACAGCCATACAGCCTATCAGAGAAGGTTGTTTTTCACCGAAGTCGCTCTAGGGCTGATCTGCTTGAACACAAGCGTAATCATTTTCTAATTTTCGTAAATAACATTTGAACTTTATGAGACAGCTTCTCCCTTCACTCTGCTCTTGTGTAAAACGAGCCAGACTTCTCGCCCACTTCTGTTACCACCTATGCCTCAGTTTCTCTGTCTGTCTCCTCCCTCCTCACCTCTCTCTCCCTCCCCTGCTCTCTCTCTCTCTTTCTCTTTCTCACACACACAACCTTCAAAACCCAGCCATGGGGTCAGCATGTGGTGTGGTGGTTAAAGGTGCTAGGCTCCCACATGGCTGACTGCGGTTCAAGTCCCAGACCTGGAGGCTTGCTTTCTTACTTTCCCTCTCTCTCTCTGTCTTCCTTTCCCTCTCTTTCTCTCTTCCTTGCTCACTCGCTCTGTCCCTCTCTGGTCAAATTAAAAAAAAAAAATAAAAATAAAGTTAAAAAAAAAAATTCTTAAAAAAAAAAAAAAAGAAAAAACCAGCCCCAGGCCAGACGCCTTGGTTCTCACGTCTGTTATCTTCATTGGCACGGTGCACACATGAGCCATTTGCATAAATGAGTCAACACCAGTTATTACCAGGACACTGTTGTGATGGGTTCTTCTCTGGGCATCCTGCCATTTGAGCTGTTTAAGGGCTACATTACTCAGGCTCATGCAGAGATAATAAAAGAAGAGGAAACGGAGGAGGTTCCGGGGTTATGAAGCAGGGAGCGAGGAAGGCAGAAGGTTTCTCCCTCATTTGTCATCTCCAGGGTGAACTAGGGAACCACTGTGATGGCGGCGATGTAATTGCTGGACACTCGTGATGAATGGGCGCCTACACAGAGATGCCACTGAGCGCCCGCGGTGTGTGTTGACGTGCATCGCTGCGTTCGCTCTTCTCATCACACCTAGGATGTGAACATCATATTTCCTTTTTACGAAACACCAAGTCAGATGAGGCAGCTGCGTAGTCTCAGAGGTGGGAGAAGAGCCAGAATTTTTCAAAAGCTTTTATGTATTTCTTCAGAGAGAGGCAGAGAATCCCCCACAGGGTCATGATGCTCGATCCACCCCCAGCTGAGACCATGGGCATACTCAGGAAGGTCTCAGATGTGGACTGGGAACCTGCATGTGTTGGTCAGCCTCACACAGTCCCATCCTACTGCTGTGCCCCTGTCCAGGGCCTAGACCAGCCCAAATCTCCAAACCCAGCGTGTTCTGGCTGGGCTGCTAGGGAGTCTCCTAACCACTGTGACCACCTGCTAGCACTTGTTATGCTGGCCTCTAGGACCTCTAGGGTTTCCTTTCTTTTCTTTTTAATTATTATTATTTTTTTTGGAGAGGTTTTTGCTATAGGGTGCGTGCTCTCGCCAGACAGACAGAGAGACAGAGAGACAGAGAGACAGAAAGCGAGAAATCACCCCCCAGGGGGGATGGCCACGCCGCAATCCCTTCTCCTTCACTCTCCTCTTGGGATCTTGGACACACACGCACACATGCCTGGTGTGAGTTTAAGCCACTGGGTCCGGGACTAGAATCATGGTCGACTACGTGGGAGTCCAGCGACATAGCCATTATGCTAACTGCTGGTCCCAATTAATTTTTTAAATCTATTTTTAATTTTTTATATTACATTTAATCACATATATCTTCACAGTGTATAACATTTTTTTCCAGCATGATTACCATGCGTATGAGTCAAGACAAAGACATTACTATCCACATCAGCAGCAAATAGCTTTTCATTTTTTTCAGATTATTATTTATTCTTCTTATTTTTTTCAAACATTCACTCATTATACATTATTTGGCTTTTTATTAATTTTTAAAGAGAGACTTTTGCCATAGAGCACTTGGAGAGACAAAGAGAGAGAAAGTGAGAAATCACCACCCTAACCCTGGGGGAGGATGGCCACACTGCAATCCTTTCTCCTCCATTCTCCTGTCAGGATTCTGGGCACACATGTACACACACCCAGACATGAGTTTTAAGCTACCAAGTCCGGGACTCAAACCCGGCTGGACATGTGGGGATCTAGCACCTTAACCACCACACCGCCTGCTGACCCCAGGACCTGGGTTTTAATGAAAAAAAAAACAAAAAAATCAGTTTCTTTACCAGACCCAAACCTCAGCTCTGATTCCATTCTCACCACTGTTCAACTGTCAGGAGGAAACTTCGACATTTCATCCCCTCAGCTGTCTTCCTGGCCTGACTCCAGGTCCTTCCTTACTTCTACCACCTGACCTCAGGGACAGCAGTTGTGGCTACCCCTGGGTGCCCACCCTCCTTCTCCTAAACAGCTGAGGGACAGGAACGAGCCTAGAGTAAGGCATCCGACCACAATGGAGTCTCAGTAACTAGATGTCCTGTTTCTTTCATCTTTAAACCTTATCTTTATTAGTCATTTATTATAAAGGGAAAAATGCTTTTGTCAAACAGATTTTGTTGGTACAAAGTATGGGGGAGAGTGGCTAAGAGTGAGGATCAAACAATATAGATTTTACTCATCCAAATCACAGCAACTTGCATTCCACAGGCGAACTGCCATTTAGGCAACCTTTCCCCACTGATGGACAGTCAGGTTGCTTCTCTTTTTTTCTCACACAAACAACAGTGAAATAAGCAAATGTAGACTTACTACCAACATTTTAATTTTCATAGGCGATTCTTCAAAGTGGAATTTCTGAGTCAAAATGTAAGAGTGTGTGTGTCTGTGTGCTTGTGTGCATGTTAAATACCATCGTTACTATGCTGGTTGCTCATCTAAAGCTTTTTGATCTTTTCCGTGGAATTATCTAGTCAGATAATTTCTAGGAATGGAATAATAATTTGTAGCAATGTTGACTTTTCTTTATTCTAAGAGAACATTTCTTAAATGCTTTCTTTTCCTCCCAATATTTAAGAAATTTCAAATATATAGAGCAAAACTGAAAGAATTTTACAGTGAACACTCAGAAACCCAGCCCCTGATTTCTACCCATTGAACATTTTGCCGTACTTGTTTTATTATGTATTTATCTACATCTCCAAACCTCTAACTATTGCATTATTCCAACTCTGTTAGTTGCTAAAGCTACTGTAACAAAATTCTCCGTGCTTGGAGGCTTAAACAATGGAAATGCATTGTCTCACAGTTCTGGAGACTAGAAGTCCAAAATCATGGTGTTGGCAGGGGTTACTTCTGAAAGTTGTGAGGGAAGGATCTGTTCCAGGTCTTTCTCCTTAGCTTGGAGATGGCCATCTTCTCCCTAAGTCTTCACCTCATCTTTCCTCTATAGGTGTCTCTGTTCCCAAATATTCCCTTTTTGTAAAAACAACAATCTTCTAAGATTAGGGCCTGTCCTAATGACTTCATTTTAGCTTGATAACACCTGTAAAGACCCTATCTCTAAATAAGTTCACTTCTGTGGTACTGCAGGGAGGATTTTCTTTTTCATTTCTGTTGGTTCTTTTTCTTTCATTGAATAATTTCAAATGAACTGTCTTTGAATTTACAGATTCTTTATTCTGTTTGATCAAGTGTGCTATTGATTATATATTGCATTCTTCATATCATTCATTGTATTCCTCAGCTGCAAGATTTGCTTTTTTTAAAAATAATTTCAACTCTGTATTGAACTTCTTTTGTTTGTGTATTGTCTTCCTCATTTCATTAAGTTGTGCTCTCTTCTAGCTTACTGAACTTTCTTAAAACGATTATTTTGAATTTCAGAGAGAGCAAAAAGGAGAAAGCATCTCTCAATGGATTCCCTTCTCCATTTCTTCATCCTGTCAGGATTAGGGGCGTGCATGCAGATGTGCCTGGTGTGGTTTTCAAGGTACTGGGGCTGAGATTCTGAATTTGGCCATGTGGGATCTGGCTCCCTTCTTCTATAGGCTACAAGGTAGGCCTCTTGCAATTGTTTTCATTTCAGATTTTTTCTCTCTCCTTAGGCCAATGTTAGTGGTTATTATTTGACTAAAAAAATCATCCATTTACTTTAGAATTTTAAACTTATTGCACATGCATTTACTTATTGTAAATCTTGCATATCTGTGGCTATACCCCCTTTCCCCCCAATATTATGGACTTCTGATTTCTATTCTTTGTCTTTAAGTAGGGTATGCAGGGGTATCTTACTTTATATTTTCTTTTTTCAAACAATAGCTTTTTGGATTGATTTACTCTTCAACTTTTTTTTTAATAATGTTAATTTAAACATTTGCTTTTATTCACTGTCATTCCTAACTTCTTTTGTTATATTTTGTTATCACACTCCCTAATTTAAAAAATTGAATTATTAGCTAGTTTATTTCCCCTTTTAATTAAAAATAATAATAACAATAAAAGAAAGTTAAAACCATGAACATCTTGGTGAATATAGATTTAGCTGCACTGAATATGCTTTAATACGTATTATTTTATTTCCCATTATTCTCTGCTTATTTATAATTTAAATGCAGTCATTATTTAAGAAAGTAGATATTGTAGCTGAAATTACGAACACGGAAATGTTTATTGCTTTTAAATAGTGGTAATATTGTTGGTCATTTTTTTTGACAAGGAATATTTTTATTGTTGATTTTTAAAGATTTTAATCAGAGAATATGGCACATTACAAGCTTTATCATTTGGATCTCTTTAAGCTTTTCTTTGTCCTATGTACAGGAGAAAATTTTGCAAATGTTCTATTGACATAAAAATAATGTATATTTTCTGTATATAGAGTTACTAAATCAAATCTGTCCATTACATTATCCTTTTTATCTCTGTTACTTTTTCTCTACTTGATCTGTCAAGTTTTAAAATGAATGTATTTGAATCTTTGGTTAACTTTTATTATTATTATATGTATTTTTTTTAAATCTCAGATTTGGCAGCTATAGTGTTTGCGCAAATAACTTAATGATAATTATATTGTTTTCATGGACTGCACTTTTTATCATTATAATTGCTTGTTTTATTTTTATCTCAGCTATGAATTATACTTCGATATTATTGTTGCTATTTCTCTTTCCATTTTTGTTTCTCTCTGCTTGATACTTCTTGTTATTTTCAACCATCTCTAATATTCTTTGTCCCCTCATGTTTTCTATATGTTCATTCATCAGTAAAACCATAACTGGATTCATTATCAAAATCAGTATAAAAACCTCTGTATTAATAGGGAAATTTAGCTCATTCACATTTAGCACATTATAAGTTATATTATTATTTCTAAAGCATTTTACACTTATTATTTATTTTCTTTCGGTTATTTTCTTCTTTCTTTTCTCTAGTTTTTCTAACAGCTTAGTCAAGACTACTATTGCACGTGTCAGGAACCCAACTAAAGAAAATTTAACCAAAAGCAGGAATTCATGCTTCAAATATGGGAAGTCCAAAGGTAGAGCCAAGTAAGGCAGGACCCAAGTGCTTACGTGATATCATTAGGGACATTCTTGCAGCTTAGATTTACTCTCTGCTGGTTTCATACATAGACATGTTCTTCCCATGAGAAAACAGTAATGATCGCCATACTCTCCAGTCTCATGTTTCATTTGCTCAGCAATCCTGGGGGAAAGAAAGTATCTCTTTATCAATCATTTCAACAAGAAAAGATTTACAGTTCATTCAGTTTGCGTTATGTGCCCACTCCAAAGACTTTTTTCATCCCAGATTTTGAAAACCTATTTACTAAAATTTCACATCTATTTTGAATTAAAATGCTAAGTAAAATAAAAATAAAGGAAGCCAATTCAATGTAATAAAGAAAATTTTCCTAAAAGCGGCAGTAAATTTGTAATTCTCTTTTAGGGAGTAAAGGAAACAACAGGATAGGAGAGGGCAGGGGCAGGTAGAGTTAACAATATTAGTTATGTCATGGTGCTCAAATGAGTGGTGGTGGTGGTGTCACAATTTATAAAGCTTAAAACAGTACTCAGTATTGATAACAAGTGATGTATTTGTGTTTATTAAGTAAAAAGAAAATCTGGGTGTTGTTAACACCCTTTGGATATTGGGAAGACAAACATAAGAGGTATCTATTATATTTAAGTTCATCAAATTTCTGCTTATTGTATTAGTATTTTCCTCTTATGAATTGTGATGATGCTGTGCTTCCTAATCCTGTAGTTAGTTATCTTCCTATTCCTCACAGTCATAATTAACTGAACATTTTTATTATTACATCAAAATTCTCTCCCCAACATTTGCATAGTTCTGCATATCCTTTCTGCCGAGATGAACTCTGGTGTTCATCCTCAAGGTGATCAGCCTTAGGTCAGTTGTGATTCTGCTGTCTTCTAATTGCAGTGTTGCAGATGAGAACTCTGATACTGGTTGGATTTTCCATGTGTTTCCTCCCCTAGTCCCTGTCTGATATCTTTTAATATTTTTTCTTTAACTTTGGAGAAGATTACACATTGTAATTTAGGAATTTTACTAGGATGTTTCTGGTGAGGGTCTATTTCCATCAGCCCTAACGTGTATTTTTATGTCTTTTCAATCTGCAAATGCAAGTCTATTTGAAGCTCAACAGAAATTGTCTTCTACATTCCCCACTCCTTTCTCTTCTTCTGCTTCTCCCGGATATTTACCCAAGTAGGTTTTTTTTTTGTATTTTGGCTCTATTTTGTTAGTCTACTTTCTCTTGACTGTCTAAATCTTTGTGATCTGAGAAACAGTATAGCCACTACTGAATGGCTATGAAATATTTAGGGAATTTTTGTTTTGTTTATAGTTTCTAAATGTCCCATTGTGCATATCCTTGAGAATCCTCACCAATTTTTGAAATGAGTATTTTCATATGTCTCCTCCATTGGCCCTTCTTCAGTAGGAAACACTTGTTCTACACCTCCTGCTTAGCAACTCCCCGTTAAGATGTCAGAGTTCCCTTAAGGGATCTGCAGTATGCTTTATCTTCTCATGGTTTATAGTCCCTTTATCTCTATACAGGGCAGATTATTGAGGTCTCTACCAATAATGTTAAATTGACAAGTGGTGGAACACAATGAATTCTTATTTGAACAGAGATGGTTGAACTGGCATTTCTTCTCTGTTAAGTTTTGGGAGGCTATTTCCCTGCACTGAGGTCTACCAATAGAAGGTACTTGGAGAAATTCCCCTCCTGGACCACCCAAAGCAGCAGGAACACACAGATTCTTTTTAGAACCATATGAAGCAGACAAGTTCAGTCACTTTCTAAATAGGTTCACAGCTTTCTGTTAGCTAAGCTTACCTTACTTCTCTGAAAAATTACAAAAATGTCCATCTTGTCTCCAGATTTCAGGTCCTTTATTGCTGGAATCTTGGTTCTTGCCAGAATCTAAGGAGAACAAAGTATGTTCTCTCTTCTTGCAACTTCCAGGAATACCCTACAGGTACTTGAATGCCTTCGTTGTAGTGTTATTGCATATCGTTTCATAGCTGATAGCTATTTCATTTGCATGCCTATATATTATTCCATTGCTAAATGTAACTTATTTATTAATTCTGTGGTTGAGGACTTTTGGGTTATTCCCAATTCAAGGCTACGATAAGCAATGTTTTGCAAACATTTTTGCAGGTGCTTTGTTGTTCACATGGGCAAACGTTTTTTGCAGCAGTGTCCTTTTAAGTGTAATCTGCCACTCCCAGAGATTCTGAAGATATTGTTAGGGGTTCATGAGGTTCAATCTTTTTTTATTATCTGAACTTTTCATCACTGAGCCGATGGTTGCATCGAAGTTGCAAATGCAATGGTGGCACAACCGGGGTTGCACAGACAGCATTTGCTGGCACAGACATCTCCTGGCCATGGTGGGCTAGATGGCTGTGGGCATCCTGGGGGTTCCACAGAAGTCCTATTCCATCTTCAAAGGCCCTGTTTATAAAATCAGTGGTGGTAAAACTACTGGTGCCTTTAAGAATCAAACCCGTGGCACCAGACTGTTTTAGTTAGTAATCGTCATATTACTCCCACAATGCACCACAATTTTTAAAAAATGCCAATTTCGTTTGAGAACAAAGAGAAAAACTTATCAGTTGTATTAAATCTTCATCCTTGAGTACTTCTTTTTTTTTAAATTGGCAGAGGACATGTATGCTACACAGTAAGAGAGAGAGAGAGCACATGCTTTTCAGCAGGGTTCTTTCTATCCTTTTTCCTCAATTTCTCCATCATGTCAGATTTGGGGCATGCACACATATGCACCAGGCAAATTTTTCAAGATGATGGGCCAGGATTCCAGCTGTGGTCAAGCATGTGGGATCTGACTCCCTTAGCTACTGCACTATGAGGCCAGCACCAAGTACATTAAAAAAAAAATACTCTGTGTAGCACCACAAATTTTCAAATACCTATGAATTTCCTAAGAAAGGCAAGACTTCCACAAAGAAAGCTCTGACTTTATTGGCATTGAACAGATGAAGTAAGTGGCAAGATATACCTTATTCACATATTAGAAGACTCAGTAATGTAAAGACGTTAATTTTCCCCAAAGTGATTCAAAGATTCAATCTACAGAGATTGCTGACATTGTTTTATATTCTTATGAATCCCTTCGATGTCTAGCTTAATGAAAGATAGCTGGATTCCTAAGTACTGTCATTTTTGATACTATAACAGAAGATGTCTTTCATAAATTTGATTTTCTGTTAGTAGCATATATGCAAAAATATCATTGTTTTAAAAAAATTAGCTTTGGTACCAGCTTTTGTGTATAATGGTTACTGCACTGAACTCCCACATGGCCAATGGCGATTTGAGTCCCAGACCTGGTGGCTTGACAATCAACCAGGTGCATGTGTGCGCATGTCCAAAATTCCTAGAGAAGAATGGAGGAGAAAAGAGCATGATGTGGCCATCCCTTCTGGGGGTGACGTCTCGCTTTCCCTCTCACTGTCTCTTCTGTCTCTCTCTAACAAGTGCATGTGACCTATGGCAAAAAACTTAATAAATAAATTTAATTAAATTAATAATTTTTAAGAAAGTATTAGCTATGTCATTAACAAACTTACTAAGATCTCTTATTAATGCTAATAGCTTAATTGTAGATTCTTTTGAATTTCCTAGGCACACAATAATTTCGTCAGTGAGTAGTGACAGTTTTATCTCTTCATTTAAATTTTTTGTACATTTCATTTATTTTTCTTGTCTTAATGCACTAGAAAATATTTCTAGTAAAATGCTGGGTTGCAATTGTTATATCAGACTTCTTTGTCTTGTCTATTTAATACATTTTTTAAAACTACATTAAGGTGTTTCTAGGAATAGTTCTAAGTGACTCTTCCTTAAACTTTTAAATAAATGTTGCATTTTACCAAATGATTTTTGCACATGTATTGTGATAGTCATATAGTTTTTCTCCTTAGCCTATTAATAAGAGAAATTATTTTGATTTTTCTAATATAGAGTCAGCTTTGCACGCTCGCATTAAACTCATTTGTTTCCATGATTGTTTCTATAAACTGTTGGAGTTGAGTTCTAAAATTTTTTGAAATATGTTATAGGTATGCTTATAATAAGATTTGCTTATACTTTTTGTTTATATACTATTTCTATCATGTTTTGGAGTCACGATTGTGCCCAAGTTATGAAGTATTCTCTCATTTAAAAAAAATCGTCATGATTGCATAAATATTTGCATATTTCTTCCACAAATTACTAGTAAACCTACTGGTTAGTCCATCTGGGCTTAAAGTTTTACATGAAGGAATTTCTTTTTTTTACTACTAATTCAATTTCTTTAATACTCACATGGGACTATTCAGCTTTCCTCCAAAATTTATTTAATTGAACTCTATTGAAGAAAATGTTAATTGCTTGTTTTCCATCGCTACTATTATGGGATGCTGCACTGAACACACTTACATAAGCATTTTGCAAATTTGTGTCTGTTTACATTTTTAATATAGTTTTACAAGATAAATTCTTATGAGAGGAATTTTTTGGTTAAAAATATGAACATATTCTTAACACATTATTTGGGGGCCAGCAGATAGCGTAATGACTGTGTTGCTGAACTCCCATGTAGTCGACCGCGGTTTGAGTCCTGGACTCAGTGGCTTAAACTCACGCTGGGTGCGTGTGCGTGCATGCCCAAGAATGGAGAGGGGATTGCGGTGTGGCTATCCCCCCTGGGGGGTGATTTCTTGCTTTCTATCTTTTACCTTTCTATCTCTCTCCTGTCTTTCTGGTGAGCACATGCGCCCTATAGCAAAAATCTCTCAAAAAAAAAAAAAAGAATATGAGCACTTTTAGTTGTCTCAGTGTGGACATCAGTCTATTTCTTTCTTGAAGAAGCAGCATTAGAAAGAGAAATGCCTTCTGCATTAGTTATTTATTGTGTATAATGAATTACCTCAAAACTAAGTGGCTTAAAACAGTGATTAACCTCACATTTTCTGAGGGTCGGGAATTTGGGAGTGGCTTAGCTGGTGGTCTAATTTGCGATTTCCCATGAAATGGTGATCAGGATGCCAGCCAGCATCCTGATCATCAGCTGAAGACTTGACTGCTGCTGGGAGATACACTTGCAAGGGGGCTCATTCGCGTGGCAGGCAGGCTGATGCTGGTTATTGACAGAAGGCTGTTTCTCCCCAATGCAGTCTTTCCAAGTCTACTGCTTGAGTATAACTATCACATGTCACTCAGTTTCCCCAGATCAAGCTATGAGAGAGAGAGAGAGGAAGGGAGAGAAGAAAACAGAGAGAGTGAGAGAGAGAGAGAGAGAGGGACAGAGATGGAAGCAGCAATACATTTTGAACTAGCTTTGAAATCGCTTCTGCCATATTCTATTCATTGGAAGTATGTCAATGACCAGAGCCCCCCTTGAAGGGAAGAGGAGTTAGTTCCGCCTTTCCAAGGGACAAGAGTCAAAGAAATTGAGCGTATTTTAAAATCATCACAAATCATCTCTGTAAGCCTCCTTCAAGTGGATTGATATCCTGGGCACTGGTCTTCAAAAATGTGTGTCTAAGGAGGTCTCAGGCCTTTGAAATCACCAAGGCAAATGGGATCAGCTGGTGAGAAATGTGGTATTGGGACTACAAGCTGTCAAGCACCTGCTGCTCTCAGTGTCCAGTCTCCAGTGCCCTGGCTACTATCCAGGCTCAAGATTTATGTCTTAATTATGTAAATAGAGAGATTATGCCATCAGGGGCTCTGGTAAGCTAATTACTAAACAAGGAATCAATGCTGCTGAAGTCAAGACTAATGAATCCCAAGGCTCCCAACATCCTATCGGTAATTGCAGTAGTGAGAGTCACATCAACAGACCCTGCTAGAGAAAGCCGGGAGGGAAGAGTGGCCCTCTCACTGTGATTGATTCCTTGAGACCCTATCCAAGCTTCCTTTTCTCATGGATGCTGGGGGCTGAAAAGAATCCCTGGCCACCCTTCCCCCTCCAACGGGCACTTCTGCAGCTACCCAATCAGCTGTAATAGCGCAGGCTCTGGGAAGAGACCATATGGACTATTACCACAGTGCCAGAGGGCAGAGAAGAGCTTTAGCCAGAGCATCAGCCCGATTAGATGTGACATTTACATTTGGAGGACTGAAGCAGGGTGAGAGGGTTTCACTGGGGCCCCTTGCTCCCTCTCTGCTGTGCTTATGATGTTCAATTGCCCCTGACAACAGATAAAACTGAATGAAGAGGTCTCCTGACCCTCCGCATTCCTGGAGGCACAAGAGCGCCTACTCTCCTCCTTGCCCACTCTTTACCCTCCCCCACTCCCACTCTGCAGGGCCCTGGGCTCTCTTTCACTTGCTCTCTGTGGCTATTTTCTCTTTAATTCCGAGCTGCCTGGTCTTGCCCTCAGCTTTTATCCAGAGCTGGTACGAGAAATAGCCATCTACAATCTCTTCCTGTAATTATTATAAAACTACTGTCAAAGATCATGACTGGTACATCTGCAGCAAGATGAGGAGGGAGCTCTTCTGGTATTTGTGGCTAAGGCCCAAACCAAGACAGGAGGAGAGACACTGGGGAGGCCTGAATTCCAAAGAGCTGGCTGGAAGCAATGTGGTTAGTGAGCCACAGGCTGCAGAACTGACCTGCCACCTTCAACCTGCCCTCCATTCTGACCTCGCTTCCTCCACTCTTGCTTATGTAAGGCAAGGACTCAGGGATGGAGCAGGGAGATGGCATCAGAGCTGTCGACTTACAGTGTCGGTGGCAAGGGGCAATTCTTTGATCTGCTCGTGGGAGGACACAGGTGATCAAAGAGACCACTGGCCACTTCTGGTCTAGAGATTTCTCTGAGAGGCCTGTAGATGCAGTCCATGCCAGCAGAGGGCAGAGGGACAGCGGAAGCTTGAGGGCAAAGGACTGGAGGTTTCCCTCCTGGGTTCCCTCAGCCCTTGGCACACGCATGGGAATTTAAAAACTGGAAAGATCATTACTAACCAGAAATGACCTAATGGGTTATGGAGTAAGGGTGGCCTGGAGCTGCCGCGGGGAGCCAACTAATTGCCAGAGCAAGTGAGGAGAGGCATCACCCTGAGAGGATGGGACCACAGTTTGAGTTGAACGGGGACTTAGAACTTCTTCTCTGGGAGGGTCCTTGTATGACAGGAGATACACTGAGTTGAACATTTCTGCAAAAAAGGACCCCACCTTCCACAGGGGGAATGACACTTCTATAGGGTGCACTAACTTCCCATGAAATCAGAACAACCCAGGCCAAGATTAGTGATGGCTCCTCACTGCCATGCAACTCGGGCCATGCCAAGATGCCTCCCATCTCCTCTCTCTCTTCCTCTCTCTCTCTCTCTCTCTCTCATGAGTGCATGTGCCTTATAGCAAATTTTAAAAATAATAATAATAAGTAGAACTAAATAAATAATTATTAAAAAACAAACAAACAGCTGTGTCAAAGTAAGCTCTTGTTAAGGGTTATGATACAAATTGCCAATCCACCCCTTTGAAAGGCCTTGGGAATTTCACCTGCACTCCCAGAGTGTGTGAGGGCATGTGTTTCCCCACATCTTGGATAATCGTGTAAAAAAGTCTGAGAATAATCTCTCTCCATGGGACTTTATTTAGGGAACATTGACTGGAATGATGTGTAGTGGGTTATAGGGGAGTCTCAGAACAGCAGGGTATAAATACAAAAATGAATTTTTCCAGTCACTGGTTTCTGCTGAGTCCCTTTTCCCCCATCATTTTTTGGTATTTTGGGCAGAAAGCAGTTGTTCCTGTCACTTTGGGTTATTAAAAACTCAGTCCAGTCCAGTTTAAAACTCCAAATTTATATCTGATTCAAAGTTTTTACTTCTTCTGCAGCCCCTAAGCCCAGGAAGATGGTGGCTCTTGGGACCCAGAGGCAGGAGGAGCAGTGTGGTCTCTGTTTTTGCTTTTCCTCCTGGTACCTCTCTTATGTCCAGCCGGTCTAGGTTGGGGGCAGGAAGGAGAGATGAGAAGGTGGGAGAAAGGAAGCTTCCAGGTCCCAGACTTGAACTATGGTCAGCCATGTGGAAGTCCAGCACCCTAACCACCATGCCACCTGCTGGCCTCTGACTCAACAGTTCTATTTATAGAAATTTATTTGTTAATTATTCAGTCGATGCATATGGAGTACCAATTACGTACCAGGTACTGCTCCAGGTATGTGGATCAAGGCAGGTGTGTTCCCTGCCTTATAGACATTACAATGTAGTGAAGAGGAGAGACAGGTCAACATGATGTCATTACAATGTCATGGTACAGCTCTCTCTTGTTCTAGCAGAATGAAGAGTGGGCGATGGTGGTCAACATGAGAGACCCAGTCTGGGTGATGATGGATGTCAGAGGAGACTTGTCTGAGGAAGTGATGTCTCCGCTGAGATCTGAAAGATGAATAAGGATTAGCTGGGCAAAGGATCACAGGAGGTGGAAGAGTGTTCTAAGCTGTAGGAAGAGTATATATGAAAGCACAGAGACAGAGCATGGCAAATTTTAAGGAACTCAGGAAGTTCAGTTTGGCCTTAAGAGGGGGTGAGGCTAGAAAGAGAGGCAAGGACCTTAAGGGGATAATTCAGGATGCACATGAAGGCTCACTAGAGTATCATTTATCATTATGGCATTTGAAACTTAGAGACAGTTTAGATGTCAAACAACAGATCATTATTGGCTCTAATACAGAATACTGTATAGCTACAAAAATGATATAGTGGAAGACCATTTGTTCTCATGAAAAGATGTGCAAAGTTATATTGGCAAGTAAAAAGTCAGTATGTAAGACTGTATGTACAGTATGGTCTTATTTTTATTTTAAAAATTAAGCAAAGATTCTGGGAAAACATACAACAGCAAGTTAACCATACTTATCTCTGGGTGCTGAGATTTCTAGTGAATTTCATCCTTTCCTTTTTGCTCAAACACAGTTTCTACTATAGTGTATCTGTGTGCAAGTACTGCTTTGGTAATAAAGAAGAAGTGAAAGTTATAAAACATAAAGTCACTGATGCGTAAGCTTAAACATTTTAGCACCAGGAAAATTTTGGTGTCCTTGTTAAGCTTGAAGAAATTATTCAAAATTGAGAAGGGAAAGTTGGTGTAAGTACAAGTGACATGGAATATCAGTTTTAACATTTATGGACTCAATACACTCTGCATGCTCATTGAGAACATGTCCACTACACATGCATGCTGCTATGTCCAGCCACATGTGGCATGGCCAAGACTCAGACCACTCCAGATTCTCATGGAGACCTTTAATTCTGCTTCCACACCCTTCTCAGTCTAGTTTCATCTCAGATGAAACTTCTAGACCCATTAAAATTTGCCAGCAGATAAGTTCATAACATTGCACTAAGATCTATTTGAATATGAATTCCACTGTGTCTATATAACTTTGTCTAAGAGATAGACATCTTCTGCTGGTCCTATCAGTGCAGCCCTCTGTGACAAATGAATGCACAGAACCAGCATTATGAATGGATATCATCGTCTCACAAAGGCTTGCAGAGTAGAGGAAGAGAAGCTGGTTTTGTACTTTGTACTGTCTCTTCTCTGATCACAACCCTTGGGTGACTTACCAGGTTTCCTTTTTACCCTGAATGTTCACACTCAGAATCAATCTGATGCTCAATTATTAGGGTAAGCTCTTTGAATTGATATGGAGCTTCTACACTTATGTGAACTTTACACATTAAGCAGACCAATGTTTTCTCTGTCCCTTGAGAGAAGCTGTTTCTTTTCCCAATCCTATATCCCTGCTGGTTCTTGCAACAGGAATTCTGCACCTTCTGTTCTATCAAAATGCCACTGATCTGTTACAGCCTAGCTGAATTTTCACCCTCTGCTTTAGCTTTCCTAGTGCTAATATTTATATGCACCTGGGCTCTATATGCCCCATGGAAATACTATAAATCTTAAAGCAGGAAGCCCTACGGTCCAGTATGACTTGACTGGTTAATAATTGGGTGATCTTGTGAAATTTACTTACCCTTTCAAACTTTAGATTTTTTTCCACAAGATGCTGTGAGGACTGCTGGGTTTTATCATTTAAATGTTTTAAATCATGAAGCACTACATGTATTCAACAAGCATTTATTAAGCACCAACTATGCAACTGACATTGCAGGAGACATAACAAATGCTACCTTTGTTATAATATTTAATAATCAATAATAGTCTTCCAGGGAATTTAGAAAATAGAATTCTGTTTTGTGCTTCTATTGTGTCACCTGTGACTGTCTTGCCTTTTGTATGTTAATTCTTTCATATTACCGAATTTTTATCAAATTTCTATTATGAGCCTGAGGAGGCTAGGATAAAGTGGTGAACAAGAACTTTTCCTCCTACGGTTGCATAGATATAATGAATGGGAAACTATTGAAGGTTTTAAGCAAGGGAGTGATTCGATAAGAATTGTGTCTTTAAAATACCATGCATTCAGTTTAAGTAATTTGAACTTTTCCCTCTTCTTAGTTGGCTAAATCCTATCCATTTTTTATTTATCAAATTTGACGTCACTTTCTATAGAGATACTTCTCTGCTCTCCATGTTTGGTTCTGTGTCCTCCTGTGGGCAGCCTTTTCCATGCTTGGTTGTCATAATCGGAGTATTTGTTCACATGATCCTAGACTATGTGCTTCATGAGGCCAACAGAGCTCATTCCTGTCTTGTCCAGTGTCTAGCCAGGGCACAGACTAAGTGTGCTCCTTAAGTACTTGTTGAATAAATGGTAACCCTGGCAAGAGCAGGCTCAGGGAAGCAGTGTGAGCACTGCAGGAAGAGGAGGCAAGAATGAAAGATGAGTCCTGACAACAATGAGAACAGACACTTCATTTAAGAATCTTAGCTGAGAAGAGTCCAGGAGAGAAGGGCAATAGCTAGAAGAAGACACAGGGGAGATGAGGATTTGCATTGTAAGATGAGAGAGACTTACACATGTTTAAAGATTGGTGGGAAGGATTTGGAAGAAAGGATACAGGGGAGACTATATTAGTCAGGTATTGGTGCAGTAATGGTGCCTAATAAGCATCCTCCAATCTCAGTGGCTTGCAGGAACAATAAGCCTCTATCTGCTTACTCACATGTCTGCAGACTGGCTGGGCAGCTGTCATCACTCTGTGGGTCCATTCTTCCGGATGTGCTCCATGCGCTATCATCCTCCTTGGCCAGGAAGCTGGCTAGAGCATGCACTTCTCATGGTTTTGGCAAAGGCTGAAGAGGGAGGATCAGAATAAGGCAAGGTCTCTTAAGGCCTTGGCTCAGAACTGGCACATGCTCACTTCTGCCTACCCTCCACTGTCCAAAACAAGTCACATGAAAACCTCAGTCTCAACAGCAATAGAGCAGGGACAAATATTCTGTGTCTGGTGAACCAGGGCAAAGAGAATAAAGAAAAAAATCTGGGCTAATAATATAGAGAGATAATAATGACAAGAGAAGGGACCAGCAGTTAGTGTAATGGCTATGTCACTGGACTCCCATGTAGTTGACCGTGGTTCTTGTCCTGGACCCGGTAGCTTAAAACTCACACCGGGCGCATGTGTGTGCGTGCCCAAGATCCCGGGAGGAGAACAGAGGAGAAGGGATTGTGGCGCGGCTACCCCCACTGGGGGGTGATTTCTTGCTTTCTATCTCTGTCTGGTGAGCACACGCGCCTTATAGCGAAAAAACTCTCCAATAATAATAATAATAATAATAATAATAATAATAATGACAAGAGAATAAAATATTGGCAAGAGAGTAACTTAAATAATAAAACATTAGGTCCAGGCTAGACAGAGAAGGATATATAAATAAAAGTGGAGGCTATAGGATGAGTGAGTGCTGGGAACCGGAGGTGCAGATGAGGCTAAGTTGAGATGAGGCACAAGTTACCAGGTAAGAGGATTTAACAGGTCTAAGTCAGAGAGAGGCGTCTGAACCTGATTCCCACTGTGGAGCTGTTCCAGGTGCTGACCAGATTCAGACTGAGGCTATGAACAGTACAGTAGAGAAGAGGTGAAGGTAATTGAGCTGAAGAGATCAAGGCAGAGGCTGGCTGGGTGGTCCATATCAACAAGGAAATCACCTGGGGGGTGGTGGTGACAGGGCTGGGGATGAAGAATAAAGCTGTGTGGTAGGACTGGGGGTCCCTGGGAAAGGGAAGATGTCACTGGGGGATCCGGGTAAGACAGGGAAGAGAAAGTGGGAACATGGGCCTTACCTGGGAGTAGGAGCAAAATGTCTGGCAGCAGCATTGGGCAGCACAGAAGATATCGTCCCCAGCTCTGAGTTATGGAAAAAAGAAGCTCCTAACCTAGAAGCCTACATGGAAACCAACATTCTGTTATATCCTGTTAAAGTGAGATCAGCAGCTGCCCTTTGGTTGAAGAGTCCTAGGAAACAGGAAGGTTTGTAGACCACGGAGTTGGTCTAAAGGAAAATGGGGTCTTGATGCAACAGAACAGCCCAAGGCAGCAGGAAAGGAGCGGTCAGCCAAGGCAAGGCAGCACAGGTGTGAGGCACAGCCATGTCACTTCCAGAAGGTGTCCCAGGTCTTTGTGAAAAGAGAAAATTCAAGGCAAGGAGAGCATGCTGGCCATGGATTTAGTTAGTTCCTAGGACTCTCACCATGTGGAGAAGTAAACACAGGTCCCAGGAGGATAGGGCAGCCCTAATTAACTAGAAAAGTTCAAGGCCCTTGAGAAATGCTTAATTTATATACCTCCACAAAGCTGAGAGGAAACACTGGGGAGAAAAAAGAAAGGAAAAAAAGAGAAAAGAAAAAAACTAATAAAATACATAAATGTCCAAAGAAAATAGTGGATTCCTGAACAACCTTCTCCCCTAGTGGAAAGGGTGATGACGCCATCATGCGGGCCAGGCAAGGGGAGCGTGAGCAGCCTTCACTACCGTCGTCATCTGACCTGTGTTCCTGCCAAAGCTTGGGAAAGTATCTGCCCAGAAATTTCCAAACCTTTATTTGTGAGCTTTGAGTTCTCATTAACCTTTATAAAATTTGTCTTGATAATTCAATCACACAGATTGTTTACCAGTTCATCTTGTCCAATTAAGATGATACTTAGCTTCCATGTTCTACCTGGTATTTACCAGCCACTGTATGAAAAAAAAAAGCTTTAATGAAACAATCAAGATATTTAATCACATTTACAAGGGGGGAGCCCAAGGGAAGGTTTGAAGTGTCTAACGGTGCACACAGAGCTAATATTGGCTGTTCCGGATTCAATGGCATTTGAAGGAGAGGTTGGGTCTGCTGGGAGGACAGGGTGCTTTCCACCTCGACAGGGCATAGCAGCAGGACACTGGTGCATGCAGCAGCGTGGCTGTGGGCTCTGAGGGAATGATGACCACCACCAGCCACTATTTGTCAAGTGCCTGCTCTGTGTAAGGCATTGCCTCAGGCACTCTCGATGCATGTCAGTTCACACCTACTGCAACCTTCTCAGGTAAGGCTTACACTCATCTGTGTTTCACTGACAAAGTAACTGAGGTCCAGTGAGGTCAGGTAACACACCTGGAATCACATGGCTGCAAGTAGCGAAGCTGAAACTTGAATCCCAGTTGAGGAGAGACATGCTTTTCTATGTCACAGGAGACAGTCATAAAGCAGAGGAGGTTCTGGGGACAAGGATGCCTGCCGCTAAGGCTATGTGGCTGCCACAAGAAAGGCTTGGTCCGAGGGTGGCATGTATATGGCCTGTCAGTGCCTCGAGCTATTCCCGTGGCAGACATCTCTAATTTATCATGTGGCATTTTCTCCCACTGATGTGGCCTCATAACCCTCACCACAGCACTCCAGGCAGCCACCAGGGCAATCAAAACCTACATATGAGATGTGAATTCTTTGCTGTCCACAGCATAGCTGCTCTATGAAGATGTGAGTGACTAAGCACTGAGCCTGGAGTCTGCAGGAACTAGGTTTGAATCCTGGTTCTCCCTCTTCAAGCAATTTCCAGATCTGCTTTTATCACCTGTGAATTCTGAAGGAAGAATGTCTGTTAGTGTGGGAACCACGGTGCCTGCAGCAGAGGAGGTCCTGGGAAAGTGCTTCCTTTTGCAATGGCCATCAGCACATTCAGACTTGCACCAGGGCCAGAGCCAGGGCCACCGGTGGGTTTCTCCAAGTCTTAGGAGACTCCAAGACAGAGGAAAGTTGTACAGAATAGCCTGGCCCCCAAGGAATGCATGGAGAGTTTGAAGGTCGAGAACAAGGGTCAAGTGGCTGTGGACTAGAGTACAGTCCAGCCAGGTGAGGAGAGAGGGCCCATGGAATAGCGGGGCGAGGAAGCCAGTTCTGGCAAGGATTGAGAATCTACAGTCAGGCCCAAGCTGTCTAGAAATCCAAACCGGTGGTCTGAGGTCAGGCTTCAGGAGCCCTGGGATAAAGAATGTGTGCTAGACAAACAGAATGTGTCTTGCTTGGCCTTTTCATTATTTCCCATTTAGGCTGTGTTTGGTTTTCCAAAGTTGCAAAATACCAAATTCTTCTTTATTGATCTAAGGGGAGAGGGAAACTGTCCACATTGAAAGAGAAAGGTGGAGAGTTCAGAGGGCCTGGGTACCAAGAATCCTAAGACACCGTCCAACTCTGGGGAGAATGAGAAGAGCCGCGGAGTTGGAAAGGCCAGAGGGGACACCTCAGGGGTACGGAGGGAAGGGACCAGTAAATTAGTCATCAGCAAACTTTCAGGTCTTCTTTTGATTTAAGTCACTTTCTGCCATGTTAAGTAGACTACTGCTCATCTTTCTTGAGTTCAGTGCTCTGTCCCTTCCAGGTCTGGACTTTGAGCTTAGGGAAGAGGTGAAGGTCTATAAAAAGCCCCAGTGAGTGAGGTTAACAAATCAGGACCCAGCTCAGAGCATCAGAACTGGGTACTGGAGGCGGGTCTGGGTCTTAGGGAGAAGGAAGGAAACCACTGATCAGAGCCAAGTTCCAGTTTACAGTGGGTGTGTTAGGCTATTCTGATGGAAAGAACTGGAGGCTTTCTTTGGGTTACCAAATGTGCATATGTGTGTACTTGGGGTAAGGAAAAGGGTATGGTAAGGATGAACATGGAAATAAGGTAGTTAGAATTTTTAAAATTTTATTTATTGTTATTATTTTTAAATTTTCTATAGAGCACATGCACTCACGAGAGAAAGAAGGCAAACCACCAGGTCTGGTACTTGAACCAGGATTGGCCATATGGGAGTCCAGCGCCTCAACCACCATGCCACCTGCCAGCCCTGGTAGTTAAAAATCTTATCCATATGGTCAGGTATTGACGGTACCAAGTAGGGTTTAACCACCAGGCCTTGCAAGAGCAGGAACTGAAAGCCTACTGGATTTTTCAGACAGTGGATCTGGAAGATGGAGCCAAATCCTAGCAGCTCTAGGGATCAAGCAGACCAACTTCCTCACAGTTCTCTTCACTGAAGTTCTCTTCTACTCTCCTTCCTGTTTCTTTATGTTTCTGTACTCTACAGGCTATGACCACCCCACTCCCTCTACTCATGTCTTTGGCTTACTTGTAATTTCGGTTTACTAGAAAATGTAATTCATTGTTCATGGTCCTTGCCTCATTCTGACCTCCCTCTGCGTCAGTTCTGCTCTCAACACCAACTGAATAATTCTCTGTAAAGAAACTTATTGGTCTAATTCCCAAAAGGGAAAGTCTAAGTGGTTCAGCAAACCATAATTGTCTCAGTTGAGAAAGAACTTTTCAAGTTACACCAGTTCATGGTGACTCCTGGTAGATCTTAAGAATGAGACTAGAATAGAGACCGTGGGACACAGACATCTGCTCTCCTGCTCTCTCACTGTGTCATGCCTTTCTACCAACAAGATGATGAGTGGATTAATACACACACGCACACACATATATACATATATATGTGTATATATATATATTTTTTTTCTATATGGTGTGTGCACTTGCTGAGAAATCACTCTCCAGGAGATGGGCACACTGCAACCCCTTCTCCCCTTGGGATTTTGGGCATGCACACGCACGTGCTCAGTGTGAGGTTCAAGCCTCTGGGTCCAGGACTCAAACCGTGGAACTAATCCATACGATTACTGGTTTTAAATAGATTAGGAATTAAAGAGACTTTTTAAAATGTTTGTTGCGAGTTTATCCAGTGACAGATTCTGTGTTAGGGGGAACTAGGGGACACAAGTGAGCCAGAGGGTCCAACTCTTTAGTCAAGAAGCAAAAGAGGAGCATAAATGACAATGCAATTGATCTGATCTGTTCTGTTGTTTATAACAGCAAATACCAGAAGCTGGATGATTCCTAAGAACTGAGGTTTATTTAGCTCATGGTTTGGAGGTCCAAGGTCCAGAGAGAGCATCTGGTGCTTCTGGCTACATCACAAGATGGGGGAGGGCAGGAGTGCCTACATCTGGGTCTGCATGTCCTTGCTCTGGTTTCATTCCCTCTCCCTACCGACTCACCAAGAATCAATCATAAGGACCCCATCTTAATCCCTTAATCCTAATCTCCTCCCAGTGGCCCTACCTTTCAACCCTATAGTCAGATTAAGCTTTCACCCTCTTAATCCTGTTGCAACCAAATCTTAGCAACATGGATATTGAAGAAGGTCATCCAAATCCTAATCAGTAACGAAGAGATGCATGTTTTATTAAGATTGGGAGATGAGGAATGGCCTTAGAGAACACAAATCTGTGAGCTGGGCCTTGAAAGACCAGTAGAGATTGGACATACGGACTGGAAGAAGACAGATGTCAGGCATTTCAGACAAGGGGAGCAGTGTGGGCACGGGCCTGGAGAATAGACCTGGACCATGTGTCCAGAAAACAGCAAGCAATTCCAGTATGTGAGGAAGATACTTCTGCAGGAAGTGGGCAGAGAAAGATGTTCCATTATATCCTACCCTTCAGTTTATTCCTGCAGGGAAAGGACCTTAAGTTGTCAAATGTTTTTCTTCCCTCCACACAGGATGCCCACCCCTCCAGTCCTCTCTCACTGGAGGAAGGAGCTGGATGCACTTCAGTCTACCTCCAGTCTGGGCTGGGGGCTTGCCTTGAACACTCCCAAGGACTTATTCCTTCCTGGCTCTTCGACGCTGTGGCATCAGATCTGCTGGAGCACAGGTGACAGACCTGGGGGCCTCAGTGGGGCCTCAGAGTGGCATCCTAACCTTGCTGATGGCTCCTTTCTCTCTCCCTTCATTTGACCCCCTTGAAATACTTGGTTTCTCTAACTGTAATAATAGTCCTCCCTCTGAATAGCTTACCCACTATTTATGCCTAATTACCATGTGGCACAATAATGATTATGTATAGTATTAAATGTGTCAGACCAACTTTGCTAGAAGTTTTGCTTCATTACAACACCGAACTTGACTCATGTACATTGAGGACTTAACCTCTTTGGGCCTCAGCTCCCACCTATGTAAAATGAGGGGTGTGGATCTGATTGGTGCTCTTCCCTGGCTGGTGCTCAGGATCAATGATTGGCCCTTTGGAAATAGAGAACCTTCACCACTGGCCCGAAATTCTGATCTGATGGATACAGTTCTGAGCACCCATAGCTGTACTTTTCTCGTGGTATCCCGAGTGTTTTATTGCATCCCACCCAAGGACAGACATTTGGGAAACTGAAGTGCGTCATTTCTGTGACCCTCTTTGAAACCCATTGATTCATTCACTCAGAAGGGAAAATAGCAGCGATGAGGCCGGAGAGGGGCAAGCACAGATGTGACAAACTTTTCATCCATTTTAGCGAGATTAGAATTGATCTCAAAGGCAACAGGAAAGACTTTGACGGGTTTAAGCAGGGTGACATGATCGGATTTATATTTTAGAGACTGCATTCTTAGGCAGTATGGAAGATGACTCGGGGGAGCAGTTAGCAGGCTTTGTGATAATCTGTCTGAGAGAGTATGATGGCCTGGATTAAAGGGTGTAGTGGGGGTAGAGAGGGCAGGTGGATTCATGTCACATACGGAAAGGGAGCTGAGTGGTTCTTGGTGACTGGCTTTTCCCGCTACACCTGGGATGTGGTGAACTGCTATTGTTGGTGGTGATGTTGGGCTCTGCAGCCTTTGTCGCCTTCCAATGCTGGAGAATACCTCTCTGGATGCAGTATGGTGGCAGGCAGAGCTCTCATCCCACCCAAGGGTGCAGCTCAACCAGTGAGAAGCAGCCCCCCAGCTGACTCAGGAGCTAGTGACTCAGAGAAGCAGAGGCCATGAAGACTGCATTCTAAAGACAGCACAAGCGGCCATAATTCGCAGTGTCCAGGAAGGGCAGAACAGCATGCCAGGGGGTGCCAGTGTCGAGGCCAGCAGCACTGACAATGCCATCTGGTGCCCAGTATCCAGCTGCAACAGCTGAGTGCTCACTGGACTGCAGCTCGGGCTTGATTCTGGCTGAAAACCTAACAGTACCTAGCGTTTCTGTTCCTGCCTGCTTTGCAAGCCTGGTTCTCTAATCTCCTCGGTCATTCTGTGAGCAACTACAATATTTTCAATGAATTCCTTTTCTGCTTAAACTGCCAGAATTGTTGGTCTCCCCCATCTGTGTGTTGTCTGTTTCTCACATCTGACTGTGCAGGAGAAAGAGATGGCATGAGCAGCTGGAAGCGGCAGTCCTCAGAGATGGGGAATCATGCCAAGGAGCAGGTTGTGAGGACGAGAGTCCTGAATGCTGCTGGTTAGTTATAGATTCAAAATGCCTCTGCTTTTTATTTGCTCACCTACAATGAAGCTGGGATTGAACTTCACAACAAAGAGCTTTCATTGAACTGCACAACTCCATTCAGCACCAGAGTGGTTGAATGGGGCTTGCATTTGCAGATGACCTATGCCCTCTCCTTTGGTTTCATTGCAAGCTTCCATCCTCTAGAAGAGGAGCCCTTTCATAACCTTCTTGGTGCATTCCCAATGAATGACATTCTCGACCTCATGAGGCTATTTGAAGGTAAATGAGATCATAGATAAAAAAAAAATTTGCTTTGTTATCCATAGGTGGCGGAGAAGAACTCTGTACGGACTGTACCTCCCTAAATACAACTTCAAAAGAAATTTTGCTTTGTTATCCATAGGTGGGGCAGAAGAACTCTGAGACAGTATGGACTGTACCTCCCTAAATACAACTTCAAAAGTCATGTAGAAATGGACTGTTTTCTAAATTAACTCACTTTACCACTTACCTACCTGGCAATTTCCAGAATGTTTCATTCTGTCTTCACCTATACTGGCAACTGCAGTGACCACTGAAACACAGGAATGTGAGTATGTGTATGTTATACATATACACACATATATATATAACTACATATTTATAATATACAATTATGGTAAAAGATATATAACATGTAATTTTCTACTTTTATAATTTAAAAAATTATTTATTTAAAAATTTATTATTGTTATTATTATTATTTTTAAGTTTGCTTAAAGGCATGTGTGCTCACTAGAGAGAGACAGAGAGAGAAAGTAAGAAAGCGAGCTACCAGGTCCAGGACTCAAACCATGGTTGGCCATGTGGGAGTCCAGTGCCCCAACCACCATGCCACCTGCTGGCCCCACTTTAACCATTTGTTAAAAAAGAATTATTTATTTAATTTTGTTCATTTATTTTAATTTGACCAATGAGACACACACACACACACACACACACACACAGAGAGAGAAAGAGAGAGAGAGAAAGCCACCAGGTTCAGGAGTTGAACCCTGTTCAGCCATGTGGGAATGTCCAGCACCTTAACCACCATGCCACCTCCTGGTCCCGACTTTACCCAGTTTTAAGTGTGCAGTTCAGTAACATTAAGTTCAACCACCACCTCCACTTATCTCCAGAACTTTTTTATCTTCCCAAACTGAAATCCTATCCTCTTAAAGAACTCCCTGTCTGTCCCTGCACTCTGCTGCTGGCAACCACCTGCCCACTCTGTCTCCGGGGACTGACTCTCTAGGTACTTCACGTAAGTGGAATCAGGTCGTATTTGTGCTTTTGTGACTGCCTTATTTCACTTAGCACAATGTCTTCAAGGTCCATTCATGTAGTAGGAAGTGTCAGAATTTTCTTCCTTTTTAAAGTCAAAACATGTACATTAGATTTACATATCACATTTAGTTTATCAATGTTGATGGATACTTACATTGTTTCTGACTTTTATCCATATTCACAGATACTTACACTATTTCCACCTTTTATCCATGTTTACAGATATGTACATTGTTTCCGCCTTTTGGTTGCCATGAATAATGCAGTTATAAACATGAGTGTGCAAACAAGGTTATATTTTTTATGACCTCTTATCATTAAGCACTTAGATACATTTGTAATATGGATAATTATACTCTCATGTATCTGTTCTGTAAATTTGAATATTGTATCAGAATGTCTTAAGGTGGGTCACACCTGTACTTTTTATTACCTAAAAATAGGAGGTAGCAAAAATAAATAAATAATAAATAAAATAAAGGTTTACTTCGCACTGAGGTGGAAAAGAAATTACCAGTGAAAAATCATTCTCTAAGGGCAAATTAAACAGGCAGGTATCAAAACTCTCGGGTAGCTCTCTCTCCTCCTCTGCTTTGTTCAGACAGTATCCTGATGAAGTATAAAAAGGGCCAGAGTTCATTTTGTTTCTGCCCTGTACCTCCTCTGACCCACATGGATTGCCACCCTAATGTTTTGAGTCATTTGCAATGGGAGAGGAACAAAATGACAAAGGATAGAAGAGGATGAGAAAAGAAATATGTTCGAAGCTTGAAAATATGGGCTCAGTTTTCCTCTGCAAAGTAAGTTAAGAAATCAAAGGTTGGGCCCAGCCACTTTGGTGCAGGTTGTAGCATACTGATCCGCAGTGCCAGAAGCCATAGGGCTGACCACGGGTTCAGAACCATAGACCCTTCAGACCTGAAATACACCAGATGCAAATCCCAAATAGCTGCAGGACTCAGGGAAGGGGATCTCAGTGTGGTGAGACTCTGTTGAGTGTGCCTATCTCTCTCTCTCTCTTATGAAAGTAATAAAATAAATTTAAAAAGAAGGTGAGAGTTGGAATACCACATAGAGGGGGTCTATACTTCCTTCAGTGCTTCTCTAGAGGAAGAGAGGAAAATGCATTGAGGATCGGTATGTGTCAAAGTCATTCTTGCTTAATCTTCACAGCAGCCCTGTGACATGGCTCTCTTCCCATCTTAGAGCTGAGGAAACTGACCTTTGGAGACATTTAGGACCTTCCAAGGTTGTGGAGTCAGGATGTGAGTAAAGTCCCGTGTGATGCCAGTGTTGCTGCTCACTCCACCTGCTCTGCTCCTCTGACAGGGCCTTCCCATTAATTTCTGGGGAATCATTTTCAGATAGGGGGCGATGATAGTCTATGTCTCTGTGGGTGCATCCGAGTTTGATGAAGATCAAGGGGTCCTCCTCTCAGAGCTGCAGCCAGCCCTGTTCTTTACTTCAGAGGGTAGTTCTTAGAGCCGGGGAAGAAGTCCTAGCTCTCTGCTCAACCCTTTGTTTCTCCCTTACAATGGGCCAATGAAATCCGACCTGCCTCTAGCCTTTTCTACCTCTGAATGTCTGTGCCTCCAAATTCATATGTTGAAATCCTATCCCCTATCTGGTAATAGGGGAGGAGGCCTTTGGGTGGTGATTAGGTCGGGAGGACAGAGCCTTATAAATGGGACAGTGCTGTTACAAAGAGGTTCTCCCAAGGGAGCTTGTTCACCCCTTCCACCACGTGAGGATCCAGCTAGAAGGTGAGCCAGAAAGGACAGCAGACACCGAATCTGCCAGCTCCTCAATTTGAACTTCCCAACCTTCAGAACTGTGAGAAATGAAGGTCTATTGTTTATAAGCCACCCAGTCTACGGTATTTTGTTATATCGGCTCACACGTCCCCGTATCTATTACTACCACTTTCAGCAATGAAAGGGTAAAAATAAACTAAAGATTGAGGTAGCACATCAGGAAAAACTTCCTGACTCCAAGGCTCTGAACATATAGACAGAAATTCAAACAGGCTATCGTGGTCCCTTTTCTTTTTTTTTTTTGTGAGATTTTCACTGTAGGGCGCATGCGCTCGCCAGACAGACAGAGAGAGACAAAGAGACAGAAAGCGAGAAATC